>NC_133329.1:367606402-367959360 GCF_042186555.1 Aquarana catesbeiana
TATCGCCTGCGCAAATCATTGCAGCACCCATTTTTTGGAGAGATATTGAGGACCGAGGTCCCCAGAGATCTACGTATATGCACCCCGGCGGCCATTTTTAGTGGGTTTTTGGAGACTGAAGTACAGTCTTACTTAATGAGTATCCCCTACATCAGAGGAGGCCAGTCATTTGACCCACGTGTGTAACCGCAGCGGCCATTATTGATGTGATTCCAAAGACCGGAGTCTATACCTGCCACTAGGATGATATGACAATTTAAAATTGAAAATTAAAACCAGGTAACAATTGAGAAAAAATGTTTAAATATTTAAGATATTTAGCTGAGAACATAACCTACAATACTAAAAACTCGGAAATCAGAGGGAATTAATTTACTGCGTAAATAACCTTGTGTTACTTGTGTATTAGGGAAAAATTATACATGTATTTTTTCTTATTGTAACACCAGAATAATCCTAGCCTAATACTAATAGGGTATATAGATAAACATCATATTTTGTACTAAATAGTACTCAAAATAGAAGATAAAATAGCTTATATTAAGAAATAATGCAATAAATAGGTGGAAAATTACTGATATCCTATAAGGTAATATTTTATATGAAGAATTTATCTATCATAATCTATCATGAATTTGTTGGAACTTATTAAATTATTTAAAATATTTTAAAAATGATTTAAAAATTTGTGAGGAAACAATTCAGGTCCAGGTCAATGTTCATCCCTGCTGGCTGGAGAGTGGGCATTACACAAACAAACAGACCTGAAGGATGAACAAATCAGATTCATAACAGAAAGCTTAAGACTGGCCATGAGTCATAATTACTTCTGGTACAAAGGGGAATAATACACCCAAACGAAGGAGGTAGCCATGGGGGCAAAACATGCCCCTAGTGTAGCCAACCTATTTTTAAACCGGTGGGAAGAAGAACAGATTTTTAGTGTGCCAAGAGAAAATCTAACTTTGTACCGAAGATACATAGATGACATTGTTATAGTGTGGAAAGGAACAGAAGAAGAATTACAGGTATTCTTCGATGAGATAAATCAAAACATCTATGGTATCACCTGCACTGGGAACTGAAGTAAAGAGAGCATTGATTACCTTGACTTACAGGTGTATAAAAATAATGGACATCTAAACACTAGGACGTTCTTTAAAACAACTGACAGAAATGGCTATATCCCAACGAACAGCTGTCACCATCCACAGTGGATTGGTAATATACCTAAAGGACAGCTCATGCGAGTATATAGAAATTGCAGCAACTTAAGTGATTATGAAGAACAAGCAAACACCATAATCAAGAGATTTATAGCCAAGGGATATAAGAAAACAGAACTACTAACACTAAAAGTAAAGTTCAAGAGTATGGATAGGAATATGATGATAGCAGGGCCGATCCTAGGGTCACCGGCGCCTGGGTGCAGAAATATTTTTGGCGCCCCCACATGGGCGTGGTCATCTTACCAACTCCTCTCCTTTACAAATGTTTCTATGGCAACGACTCAAACACAGAGATGCTCCCCTAAGAAGTCTTTGTTACCCTGGGATCCTCCCATGATCTTTTAAAAATAAAAAAAATACAGGAAGAGCATACACTAATGAGACCTGGAGGGGGTCTCTCTGATGCACCCAGAGATGGCTTCTGTTAGAGAGTCTGTTAGAAAGAGCCCCCAGACATATTACAGGAGACGATCAGAGACTGCAGACATAGTACAGGAGATGGTCAGAGACTGCAGACATAGTACAGGAGATGGTCAGAGACTGCAGACATAGTACAGGAGATGGTCAGGACTGCAGACATAGTACAGGAGATGGTCAGAGACTGCAGACATAGTACAGGAGATGGTCAGAGACTGAAGACATAGTACAGGAGATGGTCAGAGACTGCAGACATAGTACAGGAGATGGTCAGAGACTGCAGACATAGTACAGTAGATGGTCAGAGACTGCAGACATAGTACAGTAGATGGTCAGAGACTGCAGTTCCTATGCACGTTAGTAGATAATGGCCGATCGGCCCTCTCACCTGACCCAGCGATACAGCAACGGTTCCTCTGATCAGGAGTCAGCTCACGCTGAATTGCCCATGGTAGCACCCAGATCTTTATTCCTGCAATGACTCCATTCCTTTCTCCACCAGGGATGGCGCTAGGCTATGCGGCTTTCCCTCTGGTGGTGCAGGGCAGCGGGGTTCTCTCTCAGCACTGTCCTCTCCCTCTGGAGCCCTGGGTGTACTTCCCTGAAAGCTTCCCCAGGCTCCTGTCTCTCTCTCTCTCTCCCATTCAACTGAGCATGCTGTGTGGGCTGCAGTTTCCGTGTTACAGTGGGGCTGCCAGTCCTCGGGACTATATGTCCCACAATCCTCTTCTCTGCTCCTTTTTTTATTCTATTTCTTCCCTGGCTGATATGAAGGCGGGGGAAGATACATAGTGGGCAGCTGTGCTGGCAAGCGCTGCTCACTAGTACAGCAGCGCGCGAGAGGGAGGGGGGAAAGAAGAGCCTGCAGCTGCATTGGCGTCACTAGGGTTGGGATCACCCCCCTTCCACCAACTATAGTTGCCCCTCAGCACAGACCCCCTCCACTAAGTATAGACCCCCCTCTGTCAGTGCAGAACCCGCACTAAGTATAAACCCCTCCCTCAGTACAGACCTTCCTCAGCACAGACCCCCCTCCATTAGTACAGACCCCCCAGGAAAACCCCCCCTCCATTAGTACAGACCCCCCAGGAAAACCCCCCCTCCATTAGTAATGACCCCCCCAGGACAGATCTCCCCCTCCATTAGTACAGACCCCCACAGGACAAACCACCCCTCCATTAGTACAGGCCCCCCAGGACAGACCCCCCTCCATTAGGGCAGACCCCCACATTAGTACAGACCCCCCTTCCATTAGTACAGACCCCCATTAGTACAGATACCCCTCCATTAGTACAGACCCCCCCAGGACAGACCCCCCTCCATTAGTGCAGACCCCCCTCCATTAGTACAGACCCCCCAGGACAGACCCTCCTCCATTAGTACAGACCCCCCAGGACAGATCCTCCCTCCATTAGTACAGACCCCCCATTAGTACAGACCCCCTCCATTAGTACATTAGTACAGACCCCCCCTCCATTAGTACAGACCCCCCAGGACAGACCCTCCTCCATTAGTATAGACCCCCAGGACAGACCCCCCTCCATTAGTACAGACCGCCCAAGACAGACCCCCCTCCATTAGTACAGACCTCCCAGGACAGACCCCCCTCCATTAGTACAGACCCCCCAGGACAGACCCCCCCTCCATTAGTACAGACCCCCCCAGGACAGACCCCCCTCCATTAGTACAGACCCCCCAGGACAGACCCCCCTCCATTAGTACAGGCCCCCCTCCATTAGTACAGACCCCCAGGACAAACCCCCCTCCATTAGTACAGACCCCCCAGGACAGACCCCCCCTCCATTAGTACAGACCTCCCAGGACAGACCCCCCTCCATTAGTACAGACCCCCCAGGACAGACCCCCCTCCATTAGTACAGACCCCCCAGGACAGACCGTCACCCCTCCTCCATTAGGGTACATAAAAACACCCCCCCGCGGCAGCTGGAGAGGAGAGGACAGTGTGCAGCCACGGGTGGAGAGCAGAGCAGTTCACAGCAGGCAGGAGTGAGAGACACAGAGAGGAGGAGAACGTGTCAGGCACGGACCGCCCTGCCTCCCCGCACGATGTCACTGCGCGGCTGGTCTCTCTCCACACAGAGATCTTATCTCCGATCTTATCTCCGGCTGGCTGCTCTCCTCTGACAGGAGGAGGGAGGGGCTTGAGCAGGAAACACAGCAGCGCCTTTCTCCTTAGAACACCGGCGGAGAGCTGCCACCGGACATGAACAGGAGAAGGAGGGAAGGGAGCACTCTGGCGCTTCAGCGCCCCTATCTCTCTGGCGGTTAAAACTGACACTAAAATGAATGAATGATTAAAAATGTTTTTTTTCTTTTTTTCTTTTTTTGGAGATATACATATTGGGTTAAAGCGATGCAGTTTGTCCCAATAACACTATAATTACAGCCTTATGTTTATTTTACGATCTCTGCATGTGGGTATATCATCCTAGTGGCAGGTATAGACTCCGGTCTTTGGAATCACATCAATAATGGCTGCTGCGGTTACACAGGCGGGTCATATGACTGGCCTCCTCTGATGTAGGGGAAACTCATTAAGTAAGACTGTACTTCGGTCTCCAAAAACCCACTAAAAATGGCCGACTGGGTGCACATGCGTAGATCTATGAGGACCTCGATCCTCGATAACTCTCCAAAAATGGCCCTGTGATGATTTGCGCAGGCGCATAGGGGTCACAACACACTATAAAAGGACGGAAAGTGAGGCTAGACGTTACGTTCCAGATGACGTCAGAGTGACGAAATGCGTAGGACAGAGTCTAAGCACGTCGGTACATCACTTCCGGTCAAGGCCGCAAATAGGTTTTTTCGCCACCTGTGTCTGCATTGTTTGTCCTAAACTTTTTGTTTCAATGTGAGTATATTTCCACATTTTTTTACAAAATAAAATGGTATCATGCTATGGGCTTCCTTCTCTCTTCTGCATAATCACTTTGGAGGAACGCCAATACATCTGGAACTGACTATTTCCCAGATTGCTACACAGTGGCAAATACTGTGGCTGCGTTATACCCCTGGGGGGTAAGAAACATCCGGTGAGTGCATATTTAGAAAGAGTACGGGTAGTCAAGCACACTGCAAGAGAACAGGGACAAGCATTTGCTCAAAAGCATTGGACTCTTTTTTCAATTTTAAGAGCACAAGTCACTATTTATCACTAATTGTAAAGTGTAAAAGACTTTATTCATGCCTCTATAATTTCTGATGCATCTTATGTATATGATATTTTTATATTTTATATTTTTTTATTATTATTTATCAACTGTTTGTAATAGGTTTATACCCAATTAGCACCATTATTCATTATTTCATGCACAGTTCCAGCTATAGACTCTCTAGAGGAACAACTAGCACTTGTCACCTTAATTCATTTACTAATAGCACCTTTGTATAACTAGAACAGCGTCACACCTACACCACTTTTCAATTCATCACTATACTCCACTTAGGTGGTAGTAATTTATAGGGGCAGCAGTTTTCCTCCTCTGTTCAGTACTTTTTCCTTTAGCACGGAATCACACACCCCCTTTGTATAACTAGAACAGCGCCACACCTACACAATTTTCAATTCATCACTGTGCTTATACTGCCTGGGTTAACTGCTTGTTTGGAAAGCTGTCTTATGTTGGGAGGATCGGAGGATCAGGTAAGTCTATTTCCACTCTCCAATCCCTAGACAAAAAGCACCAGTTAATCCATGCAGTGCAGACACAGCCCTACAGCATGGGAAAAAAATTGCTTGGAGTTCAGCTTTAATATTTTATTATAAACAAAAGACACAGCAAACAGTATTTTTCTATTTAGGACAAAGGTGTTTTGTAAATTAATAAAAGCTGACCATTGTAAGCACCCTTGTCAGTGGTAAATGGTTTGTCTCAAACCTCTTAACTGCTACTTTACCTGGACAGTTTGGTCTGACAAAGTAAGCTGAAATACAGCCGATGTATGGGCTGCAACATAAGGTGAAAATAAAGGAAAAAGGATTAAAAAAGAAAACCAAAGCAGCCACCACATATAAGACCCCTTTCACACTGGGGCGGTTTGCAGGCGGTATTGCGCTAAAAATACGTCCTGCAAACCGCCCCTAAACAGCCTCCGCTGTTTGTTCAGTGTGAAAGCCCGAGGGCTTTCACACTGAAGCGGTGCGCTGGCAGGACGGTGAAAAAAGTCCTGCAAACCGCTTCTTTGGAGCGGTGAAGGCGCGGTGTATTCACCGCTCCTAAACCGCTCCTCCCCATTGAAATCAATGGGACAGCGTGGCTATACCGCGGCAATACCGCGGCTATAGCCGCGCTGTACGAGTGATTTTATCCCTTTTTCGTCCGCCAGCGGGGGTTAAAACCGCACCGCTAGCGGCCGAATACAGCTGCAAGAATGACGGTACAGCAGCGCTAAAAATAGCGCTGTTGTACCGCTGACGCCCCCACCGCCCCAGTGTGAAAGGGGCCTAAGAATCATGAGGCTGAAATTTAACACATTTTTGTTTTTGGGTTTAATACAGCTTTAACTAGTTGCAGACTTTGGGCATGCTACACATACCCCCAAAAAACTTAAAGGGTAACTCCACTTTCATCGGGAAAAAAAATAGAAAATAAAAAATAATATATAGCATATGCAATTGCGACACAAGTCATATTGTAGTTAAATATTTTTAAAAATGACATTTCCTTTTTAATATGCAGCTCTGTGATTTTTTATAAAGCACAATGGAATATGTATATAAAAGTGTCCTTCGCGCCACTATACAAAATGGTGGAAATGTGTAACAAATAGTAATAATAAACAAATCAAAAGCTGCAAAACCTATAAGTGTTCACAATATGCGCAGTAATGTATTATCACTCATCAAATTATGTAAATAACTTGCAAAAATAAATCAAATAAAATCTCAAAATGATGATAAATATAAGCTGAAAATTAATTTTAGTCCACATGATGATCCAAATTCAAGCTGTCTCCAATGTATATTCGTTACATCCGGCTAAAAATGTGCTCCCAGAACTCTCACCTCCAATAAACCGCATCAAATAGTGAAAAAGCCTTCAACCCTCATAAGATTCTGTCCCACAATATTTTACTGGGGTATTTCCATCTTTCTATGACCACTACATCTCAAACTTCAGGATATATGGTAAGCCTAGCAGCCCAGACTCTATTTACTCCAGTAAGGTTAGGAATCAAGGGAATTCATTTTCAGCTTATGTTTATCATCACTTTGAGATTTTATTTGATTTATTTTTGCAAGTTATTTACATAATTTGTTGAGTGGTAATACAATGCAATATGGCCACTTGGAGGTGTTCTGTACACAGAATGTTGCCCCCCAGAAACATAATTTCCTACTTGTGTGATTGGCTCACTGATTTTCCCAGAAGTCTGCATTAAGATACAAGTCCGATTTTTGGCATCCCCTGCAAAAAAAATGTCATTTTTGGGTCAGATACTCCCAATAGGAAATTAAAAGGGATGCAGGCCCAGCAATTTTCCTTATATGGCTTCATGTACACGAGACGTTTTTACAACCTCTCCTGAACAATTTAACTGGACAGATAGTAACCCACGTTTAAAACATGAGTTTTGCCACATTTAGCTGTGTTTTTCCACGTTTAGAAGCGTTTGAAAAAAAAATATATAATTTTTTTTTTTTTTTTAAATAGCCAAAAATTAAAAAACGCCTGTAAACGAAATGTGGCTAAATGCGAATTACCGCGTTTAGAAGCGTTTGGTGCTTGAAATGCCTCTAAACACAGCTTCTGAACCCTTTTTTTTGCGTTCCAAAAAAAGCCTCTAAACTCAATTGCCTAGAAACTACTATAAACGACCCTGTGTACATGTACTGTAAAGATAACATAGAGGAGAGTTCAGGAGCAGTTAAAAAAAATCCCAACTGCTCCTAAACGTCCGTTTACCAGCAGCAGTGTACATGAGGCCTTAGAGCCCTGCATGTACAGCAGCTGATTGATAATTATGAAACCACTTATTAGACTCACTTAACAGATGGCCACAGGGGAACAAAGGTGATTTGTTCAGAAAAACAAAAGGTAGAAATCTTCAACAAGGTTTGTTAAAATTCCTGCAATGTACATAGGTCATCCAGATGGGAATGTTTTTTTCTCAACAAAGGAGGAGTTACACTTTAATCTTTGTACACAGGACTGTGTGCTTCTGGGACTCCCCTTCCCAGTATACCATAAATGTTAGCTTTTAATAATTAAAACCGCATTACAGTGTACTCAGAGAAGAAGTGGGCAGCTCCAGCTGTCAAAAAAGCAGTCGTAATCTGTGTTTATAAACAACACACGTCCAGATTATACAAATACATATATATATATATATATATATATATATATATATATATATATATATATATATATATATTGTTACATTTGTATCTTTCTGTTAATTTATTTGCAGATCAAAGGGATGAACTTAGATCTCCAGATGATGTCAGTTAAAGCCACCTGACAAGTAAAAAAAAAAGTATTTTATTTTTTTATTTTAAATAAAATGTTTAACCTTTTTAACTCTTAGTTTACTCTAATCAGCCCTAATTAAGTCCTTAGTTACCTTCTCTCTTCCACTATTATTTTCCTGCTGATTTGTTGCTTGTTTCTATTTTATTAACTATTAGCTATTTAAAGTGTTTTTTTTTTTTGCTTTATTTGTTAATAATTTTACACATTTACCATTTAAAAAAGTGCAATTAAAAAAAAAAAAAACACTTTATTTCATTTGTAAATAACTTTGTAATACCAAAGTAAGTAAGTACCAAAATCATAACGTTCACTTGCCGACCAGCCGACGTCGTTATACGGCAGCAGGTCTGCTCCCCTGCCCAAATTGCCATAGCTGTACGAGGGCTTGTGCTTGCTGCACGCTGTGACTCGATGTCTGCCGGCAGCCCGCGATCGCCTAGTACAGAGGCAGAATTGGGATCTGCCTTTGTAAACAAGGCAGATCCCCATTCTGACAGCAGACATGACAGAGATCTACTGTTCCCAGTGATCGGGAACAGTGATCTCTGTCATGTCTCTGGCAGCCCATCCCCCCTACAGTTAGAACACGCCTAGGGAACACAGTTGCCGCTTGATCGCCCCCTAGTGTTAACCCCTTACCTGACAGTGTATTTTTTACATTGATCAGTGCATTTTTATAGCACTGATCGATGTAATAATGTCACTGGTCCCCAAAAAGTATAATTTGGGGTCAGATTTGTCTGCCGCAATGTCGCAGTCCCGCTAAAAATCGCAGATTGCCGCCATTACTAGTAAAAACAATTAAATAAATAAAAGTCCCTAAATCTTTCCCATAGTTTGTAGATGCAATACGTTTTGTGCAAACCAATCTACACCTATTGTGATTTTTTTTTTTTTTTTAACAAAAATATATAGAAGAATATATATCTACCTAAACTGATGAACAAATTTGTTTTTTATATTTTTTTTTGGATATGTATTATAGCAAAAATTAAAAACCGCAGAGGTGATCAAATACCTCCAAAAGGAAACTCTATTTGTGGGGAAAAAAAGGACTTCAATTTTGTTTGGGTACAATGTTGTACAACCACGCAATTTGTTAGTTAAAGCGACGCAGTGCCGTATTGCAAAAAAGGGCCTGGTCAGGAAGGGGGTAAATCCTTCCGGGGCTGTAGTGGTTAAGCTCATCACTAAAATGTACTTTTCACCTGTTCCATTAATTTTAAAAGTAATAATTAATCATTTCAAATTTGCAGCTTTCATTAAAGTGGATGTAAACCCGAAAAAAAAAAAATTTTTGGTTTGATGTCATAATGTAGAGTATAAGATTTCCTATCATTTGAGCCCAGTCTTGCCACAAAGAGTTAATCCATCTCTGAGCAATCCTCTTTTATTGTTCAGTGAGAAAAATCTTGACAAACAGAGAAAAACTTTGTCAAATACTCCCCCTTGCTGTGAGTAACAGGTGATTTACATATCTCATGCACTAGCCTAAGACATGCATTATTTTTTAGTTCTCTCCCCCACTCCTTTCTTCTGCTGCTCTGCAAGGATTAGCTGTACAACAATTTCCAATGGTTCTGCCTCTCTGCCTTTCTGCCTCTCCTTCTCATGCTTCCTGGTCTGCACATGTGCAGGAGTAACATGCTTTCATCACAGAACGCGCTCTGTCACTCCTGCACATGCACACGAGTCTCACCAGGTGCTGGCTGGCCGTGGGAGTGTAGTGGTGGGCGGAGGTGTCCTCTGACGTCACGACTCCGCCCACCGAGCGCCGAGAATTAAAATGCCCACGGAATCGGGAAGATTGCGGGGCTCCTAGCAGGTGAGGGGGTGACTATTTAAATATAAGGATACATGCAGGAGGCATGTAAAGCCTTATATATATTAACTCTGCTAATGCTTTCAAATTGATGACAGTGGGTTTACATCCACTTTAACCACTTCAGCTCCCCCGCAGTACCGTATTGCAAAAAATGGTCTGGTCCTTAGGGGGGCAAATCTTTCCAGGGCTGAAGTCTTTGAACTACAGTTATAGATAAAATATATATTTCTAAAATCGCAAATATTAAGCCAACCTTTGTGCAACACACCCCCAGATGAGAAACTGTAAAATAAACCACTCCATGATATTCTGTAAAAGTTCTTGTGAAACTTGTAAAGTGTGATGTTGTCTAGAATCCTAGAGTAAAACTTCAGCCAACCTTCTTCAACAATTTACTCGCAACCATGCGTGTAATGCTATACAGATCAAGAATAAAGTATTTCACTTAATGTAAATCATTTGGTGAACATCACTGGGATAAAACATAAATCAAAGTCATAAAAATAAGAAGCTTTTAAATTGTTAAAGGACATTTTAATAGCTGTTGTAAGAATTCGCCGAAACTGAAGGATGAGCTACCAAGATGTCTCTGGAAGATGGAACAGTGACAAAAAAGAAAAAAACACTCATTAATTTTGCCTTTGCTATGAATGTACATGAGTTGAGACACTTCCTTGGAAGTTTTGAAAGGGTAAAAACCTAAAATGGTTGTAAACCCTTCCATAGACCCAGGGAAGTAACCGGCCTCAGGTGGTACACAGAGATGAAACAAATCCTCCTACATAGGCTGTACCTGTTTATCAGTCTCCTATTCTGTACATCTGTTCAAAGTGCCATATTTTAAAAAGCTTGTCTGAGCTGTCAGAAAAAAGGTGTCACAAAGCTGAAATTACACTCTGCAGAGCTCAGTGAGAAAAGCTCTGAGAGCTGATTGGAGGGAAGGGGGTGCTGGAGCTCCTGTTCCCTGACACCTTTTTTCTCTTTGTGTCAGGAAAACTTGCCAGAAGGCATTCATGCTGATAGTAAAGGAACGAAGCAGCAGACAGAAATGACACTTAGTGCTCCTAATTGAGACAAGTACACAATATATAGGGATATATTGTTCATATTTCTTGTTCAAAGGGTTTTATTGAATATAAAAATCGACAAGAAAATACAAAAGTAGTGGTGGACACATCACGTAGACATATCTGCATAAATTTCAGGTATACAGAGAATATGGTAGTTGTGGGCAAAACAATTTGCACACTTTCCTGAAGGTTCAGGGGTGGTCACGTGTGACCTACAGATCTTGTTAGTGTGATAGCACAGTTGACTACACTTGTGTGTGCTTAAGCTTACAGAGAATTGTAGTATATTGGTCGAAAAAGAAATGTAAAACACAACATTTCGGAAGAGATTAGATAAGGCTAGGTAAGGCTAGGTAACATATTCTCCTATGCAATAAAAGCGTTTGCTCATCATGTGTCCAGTCCCAACAGGGACTGGCCTGTGGGTCGAGAGGTCAGAAGAGAAGAATTTAAAAGAAGAATAGAAAAAGGGGGTATGAAAAGAGGGAAGGCTGAGAGAAAAGCAGAGGGAATGTTGCAGGGGAAGAAAGAGGAGTAAAAGGGGGGGGTCCCGGGGTGGGGGGAGTGGAGGCATCTTAGAGCGAGAGTAGCGCTGGGTCGAATCGGGAAGAGTGGATATGCATCATCCAAGGTTGCCATGTCCGGGGAGATTTATCATGTGTATCCGATAACACAGCTGTCAACCTCTCATTAACCATGATATCGTTTACACGGTTTTTGACTGCTTCGAAGCTGAGAGCTGGGGTTTTCCAAGCTTTTGCTATGGTCAATTTAGTTGCAGTAAAAATATGCAACGCCAATTTACATTGTGGTCGTAGTAACTCCATAATTGGTTTCCCTAGAAGGGACTCATATGGATCCCTCTTTATACTAGCGTTTTCTTTGTTCATATTTCATGTTTGAGGTTTACAACCACTTTAACACTGCTCTCCTCAAGATCTGTGAGTAAATGGGGCACACCAGGAAGTTAGAATCCCCAATTTTTTTATTCCTCTGCCAAAATCTATTTCAACAAGGTCTGTAGGCATAGGCGTGAGCACAGGGTGTGCCCAGTGTGCCAAGGCACACCCTAATCACCCCGTGCACATTAGTGTTATCGCTCTGTGTAGCAGCAGAAACAGGGGAAAGATCTCCTTCTTACCGGCTCTGCCATAAGTGAAGTGTCTATGCTCTTCTCTTTTACTGTGCCGGCAGGTAGATCAATGTGCCGGGGTCATATATATGTAGATACCCGCACACGCATGTGTGTTTGAGCTTAAGGGTGCACACCCTAATGCAATAGGCTGCGCACACCTATGTCTGTAGGTACAGCTAAGCTACAGTGTTTCAGTGGTCCAGAACTGCCCCCTCAACCACTTGCCGACGGCTGGCCGTCATATGACGTCCTGGGCTTTCTGGGGGTATATCTGAATGATGCCTGCAGCTACAGGCATCATTCATATATCGGCTTTTTTCAACGATTCCCTACACCATAGGATTGATCATAGCGGCTGGTCAGCCGCTTGGTCATTCTTACAGGTGGTGAGAGGGGACGTCTCCCCCCTCCCACCACCCTCTGGTGTTTCTACCAACTCTCCGCTGCGATCGGTGAGTCGGAGAATGGATCCTCTGGCCCCGGATGCTTACCATAGAGATTTCCAGCTGACTGGATGGTTGCTGGAGTCTCCATGATCATCGGAGGCTGGGCGCGATTCAAACAAATGGCGCTGCCTTGGCTGGGAAGGTGTAATCTTTTTTTTTTTTTTTTTTTAGTGCAGGCTTCCCAGCCTAGAGGTGAGATGTGGAGTCTTATTGACCCCATATCTCACTGTAAAGAGGTCCGATCATGCCATATTCCTATTACAAGGGATGTTTACATTAATAAAGTAATAGGAATAAAAGTGATCAAAAATTTTTTTTTTAAAAAAGTGTCAAACTAAAAAGTAGAAAGTAGAATTAACAATAAAAAAGTGCCCCTGTCCCCGTGTGTTCGAAGTGAACACATACGTAAGTCCCACCCACATATGAAAACGGTGTTCAAACCACACATGTGAGGTGTCACCTAGAGCGAGAGCAATAATTTTAGCCCTAAACATGTAACCAGTAAAAAATTTTAAAGCGTCGCCTGTGGGGATTTTTAAGTACCGAAGTTTGGCGCCATTCCACGAGCGTGTGCAATTTTGAAGCGTGACATGTTAGGTATCTATTTACTCGGCGTAACTTCATCTTTCACATTATCCAGAAAAGAAACGCATTTGAAAAATTTGCTGCGCAAATACCATGCGAGATAAAAGTTACAATGACCGCCATTGTATTTTCTAGGGTCCCTGCTAAAAAAAATATATAATGTTTGGGGGTTCTATGTAATTTTCTAGCAAAAAAATGATGATTTTTACATGTAGGAGAGAAATGTCATAATTGGCCCGGTTGGCAAGTGGTTAATCAAGGCAAATATGAATACAATATTATAACGAGTGTACCCTAAAACCTTGCTCATAATAAAAGTAATGTGGATATTGGTATCACCACTAAACTATCTGGTAACTACAAACAACCAAATTTCTTGAAAGTCCTAATTTTCTGGCCTGAAATGGGAGCAAAAGCAGTTTGGGTAGGACCATTTGTAGTTAATTTTGACAACAATTCTAGAAACGGCAATGCTCCAATGCCCAAATCTCTACTTCCGCATTTAAAGTGAAGGTGCCTGTCCCAGCTAACAGGCTACCAAATGTCTACAATTAGGCCACTACTGGGCAAAATGCATCAGAGTAAGGACTCCATGCAGGGTGAATTTTTGATCTTTCCATGTGTTTTAAATTGAACTTGTGCAGTGATTTATGTATTGTGTAGCTGATTTTGGGAGGAAACTTTGGCAGATTTCTCTAATCATTGGATAATGTTTGACAAGAGTATAGTTTCACTTTAGTGTTTCACAGGTAAACTTGATGGAAAATTTCATAGTTTAAAAAATAATGAAACCAAATATAAAAGGCAAAAAAATCGTAACTACCACTACTCAGGGCCCATTCAGATTTATGCATGCTGTTTCCACAGTGAGTTGTGATGCCATTCTTTTTAAATGGCTCTTCCGCATTTGACACTTGTTGAATGCCTGTGTCCCCCTCTGTACACCATTGTTCGATTCTCTGATCCTTAGATCTTTACAGTCAGCACACAGCATTGGGGTTCAAGCAGTTGGACCTTGGTATGCAGCATGGGACATAGGCATCCCACGCTCCCTGATATTACCCCAACATACAAATCCAAGACACTTTTAACCGCTTGCCGACCTGCCGCTGTCATTATACTGCGGCAGGTTGGCGCGGCTGCGTGAATCGCCGCAGGTGTACGTCAGCTGCTTTAAGAGCGATAGAGGGGGTCGCTCCACAGAGAGCCAGAACGGTGATCTTTGTATGTAAACAAACAGATCCCTGTCCTGACAGGGGAGTAGAGAGAGATCTGCTGTTCCTAGTGATCAGGAACAGCGATCTCTCTCCTCCCCCAGTCGCTACAATTGCCCCACAGTTAGAAACACCTCCCTAGGGAACACTTAACCCCTTGATCGCCCCCTAGTGTTAACCCCTACCCTGCCAGTGACATTTATAGTAATCAGTGCATTTTTATAGCACTGATCGCTGTATAAATGTCAGTGGTCCCAAAAAAGTGTCCAATCTGTCCGCCAAAATTTTGCAGTCCTGCTAAAAATCGCTGCCATTACTAGTAATAAATACATAATAAAAATGCCATAAATCTATCCCCTATTTTGTAGACGCTTTAACTTTTGCGCAAACCAATCAATATACGCTTATCGCAATTTTTTACCAAAATCATATAGAAGAATACATATTGGCCTAAACTGATGAAGACATATTTTTTGGGGGGTGGGATATTTATTATAGCAAAAAAGTAAAAAATATTGTATTTTTTTCAAAATCGTCGGTCTTTTATTGTTTATAGCGCAAAAAAATAAAAACTGCAGAGGTATTCAAATACCACCAAAAGAAAGCTCTATTTGTGTCGGTACAAGGACCGTGCAATTGTCAGTTAAAGCGACGCAGTGCCGTTTTGCAAAAAATGGCCTGGACATTAAGGGGGCAAATCCTTCCGGGGCTTAAGTTGTTAATGCACCTGTGCTGCAGTAAAACACAAAGCTTGGTAATGCATTATAGTGTGTTGTGGGGAGCTGCATAGGAATAAATAGTGCATGTCCAAATTTCACTGTGTGGTGCATTGACAATCAGTTCAAATTATTGGGCTGCCTTAATCCAATGAACATTATTATTATTATATTATTATACAGGATTCATATAGCGGCAAAAGTTTACGCAGCACTTTACAATATTAAAGGGAGACAATACAGTTACAATACAATAATATACAAGAGGGTTAAGAGGGCCCTGCTCAGAAGAGCTTACAATCGAATAATTATTATGTATATTTATAATACAAACAACAAGCAGTGCTTATATAGATTAAATTAACAATATGTGATGAAAATTTAGCATCAATTACATGAAAATGAATGCAACATAAAACTATTGAATATGAAAGCTACATTTAAATAAAAAAAGTGTCCATAAAGAAAGTATAGCCACATACAGTACTACAACATAACAGCTTTCCTTAGAAGACTTTCCTCCAAGAAAAAAGTCCAATCCATGAAGTATACACAGAAAGCTCCCTTCGTCTATTGTGCAGTGAGATAAACCAGTAGTAAAGGAGAATCCACCACCTTGTGATATAATTAGGGGTGCCTCTTACCAGATATGATGGACCATCATATTATAAATCCCTATATCAAGGTCAGAAGTGACTTCACAGTGGCATACAAGCACCTGCAGCATCGAGGTCACCATTTGTTTTTTTGTTTAATTCTTTTTTTCACAGTGCATGATCTATGGTCACTATATGATTAATAATCATTAATAGTATTTGTACTGTACGGTACCTATTTACATATTTATAGCTTCCGTTGGAATCTTTGGCATTCAACATTTCCGGAAGTGTCAGATGCCTGGGTCCTCTGTTGTGCACTGTGGTCCCATACTACGAACCCTACACTACTGCTGTGTCTTGTAATGATGTATTGATTGGAGGATGGAACCATAATATGTGGTATGGAATACAGACATCTGACACTTCTGGAAGTGTCAAATACTGAAGACCCTAACAAAGGTGGCAGTGCTGGAACAGAGTGAAGTTAGGAGACACAGGCCACCAGAGAAGTTAGTATAATGTCTCTTCTATTGTGGGTGTCTTTAAGGCAACTGACAGGGTCACTTTAACTGAACCACTAACAATGCATACACAGCAAGGAACACTCATGTTTAGACCTTGCTTCATGTAAACAGATAAATTGCTAGGTTCCCAAAACGTTTTCTTAGTACAACAGCTGAAGTATACATGCATATATGCTTTTAATTAAGCTCTTTAATCTGTGCATTTGTTTACTCCATTATACTCAGAGATGTTGCCTGCAAAATCCTAAATGAGTCATTATTTGTGGGAAATAAATAATTACTGACATATTTATTTTATTGTTCTATGGCCACATCTTAGCAAATGTGATTGTTTATTTAACTAAAGTAAACTTATGAACATTCATGGTGTATAACGAAGGCTTATACAAACGCTCCAATGGCTGTTGTGCTTGTATATTACTAGAATTAAAGTGTCTGGGCAAAAAAAAAAAAAAAAAAAAACAACCAAACCATATTCACTAAATCTATGCAACGCAAGCACATGCATTCACAAAGGGTATCAACAAGTCAAGAATGGCTGGTATTCATGGATGTCCATTGCTCACAGCAGGCTCTGGTAAGTAAATAAGGGGTTTCTGTGAATGGGTGTAGATGGATGGTGTGGTAGGGATTTGGGGGAGGATAGACTCAATGGCTGGGAGGGGTTTCTGTGAATGGGTATAGATGGGTGGTGTAGTAGGGATTTGGGGGAGGATAGACTCCATTGAAGGATAGCAAGTCCAGCAAAGAATGGATAGTCAAAGCTCTGATTTTAGATTCCAGCTGTGGCTAATGTTTTAGTTTGTATATGGCCATATCACCGAGCGCTGCTCCATTCAGAGCATTCAAATGCAGCAGTTCATTGGTCCTCATTTACAGGGAACTTGCATCCAATTCGCAATAGTGTGAACCCAGCCTAAAGCCAGGGAGCCCAACCAGTGGTCCACGGAGCCCTCTGATGTAGCCTGCGACCTCCTGCTCTGGAATGGGGGAGGGTCAGCAAGCCCAGATCACGGGTTGCTGACCTTCTATCCCAGAGCATCAGTGTTGTGAATGAAGCCGGTGGCAGAAGAAGTAATCAGCTGCGGAGCAGAGCCGCATAACATGATGCTTCCTGTAAAGCGTCTCCTGTCACAGGCGGAGTGATACCAAATGCACTCTACCTGGGACAGCAACAGCTGGCGATACCTGCATGGAATACTGTTATTAAAGGTAAGTTTATTACTAAAATCACAATGTATATATGGGCATATTCGTTGTGCAGTGGTTACTGGGCTGCTTTTAAACTGTGCACCTGCGGGTTACCTGCACTGAACCATAGACTTCTGTTATTACCTGATGGTTTGGTGTGCTTTCTGAAAGTGCACCACACCTGCAGGAAATAACAGAAGTCTATGACAAAGTGCAGCTAACCCACCGTAAAGCCACAGGTGCACTGCGACGCACCTGCAGTGTGGGTAAACCACAGCTCATCGGTGTGAAAGCAGCCTTAGGCACCTTTCACATGATCAGTCCAACCCAATCAGAACCTCCATTCACCTCTATGGAGCGGCAGATGTAAACAGACTTGTGTCCGTTTACACCCATCTACCTCCAAATCGATCCGTTAAAAAAAACAGAAGGTGATCCATCTCCTTCCGTCTAGGTGGATCGGATCGGATCGAAGGGCCCATAGAGTAGGCTGTGCACCCCTACATTAAAGGGTCAGACCATCTTGTGGCTTCTTATATCTTCCAGGAATTAGGATAATAAGACCTTTGCATTTCAGTTCCCAGCTCTGCCTAGCACTTTCAGCAAGTACTAGAGGCACTAAAAGTTCCTGTAGTCATTACTGTAAACACTATTGAGCTAAACATTCCTAAATGGCAGCAAATAAGCTGCAATATAGTGGTTTAGCCAACAAGACACCACCTTACTCCAGAATTTGCTAACAATACAAAAAATATTCATCTTTAAATGATATATCAGTTTTGGATGTACTGCTCTTTTTTTAAAAAGGTGTTCTAGTACCACATAAATCATTTTTCTGTGGGCCACCAGTCACCGCTGCTGCAGTTTGAAATGTATTTTATTACAAGTTCCAGTCCCACAGCCTGTAAACATCTGAAGGACACTACTTTCCAGTGAGTCAAATATTCATAAATGATCCACACAGACAACCAATCATTAGAAGTACAATACATATTGTCCTTAAGCGATCACAGATGGCAAGACAAATAGAAGCCAACATTCTGGTGCAGTAAAGTACAGTGCATCGGTCATCAGTGTTTCCTCGCTTTATACAAAGCTCATCTGTTTCACCACAACGTCGGGAGGAACACCTGTTTTTGATACAACATTTTTTACACTGTGCCTTGTAATCAGGGATTTAAACTGAATCATAATTATTATTTAGTGGGCATAAGAGAGTTTCCTGATCAAATCCATGGCAGCATACGTATGGGTTAAACCCGCCTCCACTCCTCCCCTATAGGACCTCACTCCCATAAATCTTTGTTCTGAGCCAGAGGCCGCGTTCTGTTTTTGTCCTCCTCCTAAGGACCGGTTTTGGTATTCGACTACCTGAAGTTTTTCCTCTCCGCGATCAAGACCAACCAACGACGATCACTGGGAAGACAGGTCGCGATACTCCGATAAGCCTTAGCTATTGGCAGGGTATGGAGTGGGCAAACGGAAGAGGCACTGGAAGAGCTGAAGCCTGGCCATTGGCAGGCAAGTGGTGCAATGGTCAGATAGCCCAGCTATTAATGGATGGCCCTATCTGCCCCAAGTATGGCGTGATCAGCCTACCTGGTCTGGTTAAATCGTGGAAGCAGGATTGAATTGCAGATGGGTGTTCATGCCGTGTGCAGTGAAGTATACTTTTATATTACATATTCCATGGCAGCAGTTTGTGTGTTTTTCTGTTGGTATGTTTTCTTCCCTGGCTCTAATGTCTTCCAGTCTATGGCAGCTGGAGCACATTGGCATTCCAAGCCGCTGCTTTCTCTTCCAGTCAGGCTTCCCTGGCTTACTCCTGCCCAGGGGCTCCGCGCATGCACGCTGGGGGTGGCAGTGGCATCATTTCAGTGGAGAAATTCAATCAGTGGTCAGCACTGTTGATATTGGGATTTCTCTGTGGGCAGCTTGCAGCAGTTTCCATAATTGCTGTGTGCAATCATCACGCGTATCTGCATTAACACCCTGGTATGCTGCCTCTGTGTGTTTCTGCTATGATTTGTTCACCTGTGCAGGTTGTCTGTCTGTCTGTCTGTCTGTCTGTCTGTCTGTCTGTGCAGTTTCACACTGTGGATGTATCATTGCCCCCCCCCCCCCATGTGGCCAGCCTTTGTGTTGTAGGTATGAGAGGGTGGGTTTAAACCTTTCCTTTCCTTGCTGGCCTGGGTACTCTTTTTGGGTTCTTTAACCACTGCCATTCTACCATATTTTGCTTTTGGGAGCCCTTCTAGGTCAGATTGACAATACACAGCACAAGATGATAAAGACCTCATTAGGTCACAACATTCCTATTAAAAGTGTAGCGCTATATATCACATCCACAACCGTGTGTATTACAATGAGAACATATATAAATGGTGAATACTACCAAAATATGTATGACCATAATATGGATAGTAAAATATAAAAATGAGTGTAGCGCTATAAAAATATATAGAAAAGTCCAATGTCGTGAACATTAAACTAACAGTTCAAAATGGAGCTGACAAAGAAGAGGCTTCCTGAGGAATAGGACGAAAAAAATCTTCAGGGGCTAGACACTTCAAATTCATACATCATCTGGAGTGAAAATGTACACAACACCACCAACAATGAAGAGGCTTACCGGATTGGATGGACCCGCCAGGGCATACGCCAAGAGGGGTCAGATAGGCTTAGGTGGGGAGTGTCTGAAGACGAGCTGGAGGAGCGATGAAATTGTTCTCACGTTGCTATGTCTACCAAACGGATGTCCGAGCCAAGGAGTGTGGAAAAACGGACACGTAGAAGGATCCCTCGGAACGATGTTAAAAACCGAATGGTAGTGGTAGTGGACAGAAAAAGAAAGGAAAGGCCAAATAGTGTAAATCCTTTTAAAACTGAAAATTTTATTAAAATGGGTATACACTCACATGCAAATCCATTAAGAAACAGCGCTGTAATAAAAGTGGCGACAGTGGGGTCCTAGACGACGTCTATGAAGACGAAACGCGTCGGGTAGGACCCCACTGTCGCCACTTTTATTACAGCGCTGTTTCTTAATGGATTTGCATGCGAGTGTATACCCATTTTAATAAAATTTTCAGTTTTAAAAGGATTTACACTATTTGGCCTTTCCTTTCTTTTTCTGTCCACTACCACTACCATTCGGTTTTTAACATCGTTCCGAGGGATCCTTCTACGTGTCCGTTTTTCCACACTCCTTGGCTCGGACATCCGTTTGGTAGACATAGCAACGTGAGAACCATTTCATCGCTCCTCCAGCTCGTCTTCAGACACTCACCACCTAAGCCTATCTGACCCCTCTTGGCGTATGCCCTGGCGGGTCCATCCGATCCGGTAAGCCTCTTCATTGTTAGTGGTGTTGTGTACATTTTCACTCCAGATGATGTATGAATTTGAAGTGTCTAGCCCCTGAAGATTTTTTTCGTCCTATTCCTCAGGAAGCCTCTTCTTTGTCAGCTCCATTTTGAACTGTTAGTTTAATGTTCACGACATTGGACTTTTCTATATATTTTTATAGCGCTACACTCATTTTTATATTTTGTTGTTATTACCCTTGTTGGTTGTGTTAGCTGCTTACTTTGTACTTTGGCAGCGCAGAATTATTTTTGTCTATAATATGGATAGTGCCAAATAATTAATCAGTGTTGATCACATATAAGATAAATAAACAATAATACTTAGTTATCAGATGTGCCAGTGATTAGTAGAAACCCGTGCTGGTTCCATGAACCAAACACCAAACATAAAAAATCATAAAACATAACAGTCCATATTGAGTATATAAAAATGTGTAGAAAAATAGTGAAGAAAACATCAGCAGAGTTCAATGGGGGTGATGAATGGCCAGGTGGTAGAAAGAAACTCCCAAATTCACAGATGGATGGTTACACCAAATCTGGCGAGTGGGTAGAAGGAAGACCACAAGTGTGCATAGATTGTACATCAGTGCCGGGGCCAACACCAGAAGTAGAGGAGGCTTACCGGAAAAAATTGACCTGAAATGGCGTACGCCAGACAAGTCAAAAAGGCTTAATAACCACTGGTTCTGAGAAGTACGTCTTGTCAGATGTCATCAACAGATGGTGGAAAAAAGAGTGCCTGCACGGCTTCCTCTCAGAGACCTGCCGCCGCCTCACCCTGAACTACCCCCCAGTTCGGGGTGTCAGAGTGAGGCGGCGGCGGGTCATCCCCCATGGAGGCTTGCGGGCCCATACACCAAGGGATGGAATACGACCGGTAGGTCAAGGCTACCACAAGGGAGGACTTCCAGGTGCACGCCTATGGACTTACACCTGTCTGCCAGCATTGTGCACCCTCTAGCGACAGTACGCTAATGTCACGAATACCCAGAGGTAGCAGAACACAGTGGATGATACGTACCACCTCCGAAGTGTCTGATGGTACTCACCCGCGACCCGGAAGTGGTAATGTACTACGATGTCCCCACTCTCTGTTTACCACTGACATTATCATCAATGTTGCTTGTTGCTAATGCTGATTGAAATATCTTCTCACCAGTATATATGTCAGTATTATACATGCATCTATAGACTCTGTCATCGCCAATGCTCGATTGGTTGCTTCAATCTACTCAGCATTATTAACAGACCACACATGGGACTATCTCCCCAGCACATCCATATAGGATTATAGTGCCCTTATCCCTTTCCTTCCTTTGCCTCCTCCTTCCCCTACTTGGCTCGAGCCTTTCCCCCGGGGCGTTGATGTCAGCCTAATTTGCCATACTCAGCAATAGCTGGATAGTCCCATTGGCGGTTGGATGGGCAGACATCAATTTCCTTTGTGTCAGGACGCCGTTGTCTGTCATTTTCGTTATATGTTGTTTTGTCCCCCAGTCTGTGGTTGTACCGATTGACCCTCACAGGCCAGTCGGCAATCTGTATTAAGGGTAGTTGAGCAAATGGTTTATACTCTTTTATCTATGTGTTTTATTTTTTGTACCGCTTCAATAAATTTTTGAATATTTATCTATCACGTGTATTGCTCCTCAGTAAGCCCCATCTTTTTCTTGGTCCCCCTTCTGTTTGCGACATTTAGTTTTTTGCAGTCTTTCTAGGGGCTGAAGAACAATCACAAATTCATAGGTACATACTTTATACATATGATGATCAAGCCTCGTTTTTCTTTAATTTTTATGCTTTTTTCTGGGACATGCATGGTCCATCAGAAGTCCTCCTCATCTCAGATTAATTTCAATGGATTTTACTTCACTCTGAGATAAAGGAAGCATATACTCATTCTTTAAGTAAGTCACTGGTGTCGCAAAGTGCTGCCGGGTCAGTCTCTGAATGAGAGAGATCTCAAAGATGGTACTCGCCCCTCTTTATGGTCATGATGAAGAGATGGAAAAGATGTAAAAAATATGTATAAAAATATGTGAAAAATATGTATAAAGAAAGTGAAAAAAGTGAGAAAATTTGAAAAGTGAAAAAACATAATGAGTGTTTGAGAAAAAAATAAAAAATAAAAAACAAAAAATATATATAAAAAGATATATTTTTAATGGGTGTTGTGTATGTATAAATATACACACACACCAATATAAATGGGTATGTTGCATGTGTCAAAAAAAAATACTCATTATGTTTTTTCACTTTGCACATTTTCTCACTTTTTTCACTTTCTTTATACATATTTTTATACATCTTTTCCAGAACACCATATTTGCAATCATCCCCACATATATGGGATGTGTTGTGGCGATCGGCATGCCATGTGGATGTTTTCTTGGCTGGGGTGGGGTTCCTTGCCCCAGCTCCGGAACAGACAACCATTTTGGGGTCCCATCTTCCTTGATGCTAGCCAAACACAGTGCTCTAGCCGACCTGTGAGTATAGATTTCTCTCTCCCCACGAGGTCTTTTCTCCCCTTATGGGGTAGAACATACTAACCAATACTACATATCCGTTTGTATTTATAGTTTATTTCTGTACCCAACTCCTGATGAGTGGCATATAGCCATAAAACACGTTGAGTTTCCATAGGGTGCTCAGTCAAGTCTGGCTCATTACCTATTCACCGGTCCATATATATCCTGTATACATTCAAAAAATATTGAGAACTATGCAACTATTAATATGTATATGTATCCTTCTTCTTTGGTTTTATAGCAGCTCTGTTGCATATGGTGTACCAATGTCTGCTAATAGGAAATACCTTGTATTATATTTTACTAATATTTATTACCTCTCATGTGCTGCCAAGCTGACATACATGTATCTATTATGTGCATGCCATATGTGTATATATACGAAAATACTTTTTTACTTGTTTCATACTATTGTTACAAATAAATAATGTTTACCAACCACTCTACCTCCACAAGTCAATTGCCTCATTCAAAGTCCCACATTCCTTTCTTATTTACTTGATCCCGGAATGGAGGTACATCTATTGTGCCTCATTTAAAGTCCCAAAACTCCCCCCTCTCGGCTTGTTTCCAATAGTCCTAAGATTCTTATTTTCATGTGGCCATTGTAGAAGACTTCCACAAGTTCCTTTGGTTCGTTGTAGGTCAAAACCAGCTACAGCCATTCGGGCTTTCAACATCACCCTGTGTGTGTTCAGGGTCTTATAGGTTGTTATGGTCTTTATCCATCTGCATAGTTACCTGGATGCCCTTCTCCTATTGTCCCAAAACAAAGGGCAGCTGCTGGAGCCCAGAGCTCAGGTCTTTTCAATGCTCTTCAAATTTGCCTGGCAGCTGAATCTGGAAAAGAGTAAACTGGAGCCCACTCAGTCTCTTGTGTGCCGCGTGGCTCAGTTCAATATAATCAAGAGGACCATTGCCTTGGCTCTGGATCCCGATGTTCTAGAACAGAATACTCCTGGCCCTGTCTTCTTCCCACCTGCATGCCTTTCAGTGTCTAAAATGATTGGCACTATGGTGTCTACGGTTCCGAGAGTCAAGTGGAAGCTGGAAAAGGCGGCCCTTCCACTTAAGGCCCACACATATACTGCGGCAGGGCAGCCCTTAAACGTAAAAGCCCGTATCTGTACGCAATTTTTTTTTTCCACCGTTTTTCAATTGTGTCCAATTAGCGGATCCAGCGGACATCGGGTGATTGTTCCGAGAGCAGCAGAGCGGCGGTCTGCCTATGTATACAAGGCAGATCGCCGCTCTGCTTGTAAGGAAGACAGAGATCTTGCGTTTCTGCTAAGCAGGAACACGGATCTCTGTCTTTCTACAGTTAAACCATCCCCACACAGTAAGAAAGCACTCCTAAATAACACATTAAACCCTTTGATCTCCCCTGATGTTAACCCCTTCCCTGCCAGTGTCATTAGTACAATGTCAGTGCATTTTTTTAGCACTGATCACTGTATTAGTGTC
Source organism: Aquarana catesbeiana (assembly GCF_042186555.1). NCBI lineage: Eukaryota > Metazoa > Chordata > Amphibia > Anura > Ranidae > Aquarana > Aquarana catesbeiana. The sequence goes on from NC_133329.1 coordinate 367,631,217, forward strand.
ACTGGTCCCCAAAAAGTGTCAGTTAGGTGTCGGATATGCCTACGGCAATATCGCAGTCCCACTAAAAATCACTGATCGCCGCCATTACTAGTAAAAAAAATGTAAAATTAATAAAAAGTCCAGAAATCTATCCCATAGTTTGTAGATGCTATATTTTTGCGCAAACCAAATAAAATCTTACTGGGATTTTTTTTTTACCAAAAATATGTAACAGAATATATATATATATATATATATATATATATATATATATATATATATATATATTGGCCTAAAATAGTTTTTCCCATAATTTTTATTGTTTCTAGATAGTTTGTACAAACAAGAGGTTATCATACAGCATGTGTCAAATAACGCTTATATTAGAAGAATGGTAAATTTAGTATGTGCGGTTCATCTGATAATAGTAATTTGTACTCTTATGTAATAGTAATTGTTAAAGTGACACTAAAGGTTCGATTAAAAAAAAAAAAAAAAATCATACTTACCTCCACTGTGCAGTTCGTTTTGCATAGAGTGGCCCCGAACATCCTCTTCTGGGGTCCCACAGCGGCTCTCTCGGCTCCTCCCCACATCAGATAACCCCCTCTGGGAAGTGCTCTCCCAAGAGGGTTACCTTGCGGGCACGCTTCTGTGTCCAGCATTCGCCATCCATAGCTGCCAAATGCAGGACTCGGAGCCTCCCCCCGGCGCCTGCGTCATTGGATTTGATTGACAGCAGCAGGAGCCAATGGCTGTGCTACTATCAATCTATCCAATGAAGAGCTGAGAACCTGTGGAGAGAGCGACGGCGGGATCGCGCCCACGGAAATTCAGGGCTCAGATAAGTAAAATGGGGGTACTGGGGGGCCGGACACTGTAAGGTGTTTTTTCACCTTAATGCATAGGATGCATTAAGGTGAAAAAACACAAAGGTTTACAATCCCTTTAAATATGGATGAACAGTTTGACCATTTTACAGTTTAACATTTTAACAATTCTAGGCCTAAATTGATGAAGAAATTTGATTTGTTTACATTTTTTTATTGGATATGTCTTATAGCATAAAGTAAAAAATATTGGGGGTTTTTTTACCAAAAATATGTAGCAGAATATATATATTGGCCTAAATTTATGAAGAAATTAGATATTTTTTTAACATTTTTTTTATTGAATATGTTTTATAGCAGAAAGTAAAAAATATCGTTTTTTTTTTCCCAAATTGTTAGTCTTTTTTTGTTTATAGCGCAAAAAATAAAAACCGTTGGGGGGATCAAATACCACCAAAAGAAAGCTCTATTTGTGGGGAAAAAAAACATAAATTTTATTTGGGTACAGTGCAATTGTCAGTTAAAGCAACACAGTGCAGTATCGCAAAAAATGGCCTGGTCAGGAAGGGGAGTGAATCTTCAGGAGCTGAATTGGTTAATGAAAGCTGCAAATTTGAAAAGATTAATAATTTTTTTTCAAATTAATGGAACATGTGAAAAGTACATTTTAGTGATGAGGTTAAAGCAGGTCTTTACCCACTTTCTCTAATCTTCTTCTTCCATAAAATCGCAAAAACAAAAGCATTTTTAAATACCTTTTTTACTTGTAGGGACCTATCATTTCTGGGCTTCTATAAAAAGTAAATAGAAAAATATACATTTTATAAAGTCATTTAGTAAGGCATTTTAGAGAATATAAAAAAAAAATATGTACCATACACCCTTTACTCTTTATGAAAGCTGAGATCTTTGGGTCATTATTATTTCCTAAAACCTCATTCAATCATCCAGTGAGTCAGGATGACACATTTTATGCTATAATCCTTAATGTATATTCTAAGTAAAATATCTGTTCATGGGAAACTATCATGTTTCCTCTAGAAATTGTGTAACCTAAACTCATTGATTTAGGTGTGTCATTTTATTTTTCATCTGTCTGAATGAGAGATACTTAAAGCTACACTCCAGGCACAAAAACTCTAATTTAGACCCCTTTCACACTTTTGTGATTCCAAAGTCGTGCGATTTTGCCGCAATTTTGTGGCCGCGATTTTGTCAAAACATACAAAAGTCATACGACTTCGGATCCGACTTTGCCCTGCGACTTGAAGTCCAACTTCAATGACCAGGGATCCGACTTTTATCCCTGAATAATTAGGGGGAACTCCACGCAAATTAAAAAAAAAAGAAAACCCGGCATGGGTTCCCCCTCCAAGAGCATACCAGGCCCTTCGGTCTGGTATGGATTATAGGGGACCCCCCCCACGTTGAGGGCATGCGGCCTGGTACGGTTCAGGAGAGGGGGGGCACTCGCTCATCCCCACCCCCTTTCCTGACCTGCCGGGCTGCGAGTTCTGATAAGGGTCTGGTATGGATTTTGGGGAGGACCCCCATGCCGTGTTTTCGGCGTAGGGAGGTTCCCCTCAAAACCCATACCAGACTGAGGGGCCTGGTATGCTCTTGGAGGGGGAACCCATGTCGTTTTTTTTTTTGTTTTTTTTTAATTGGGGTGGAGTTCCCCTTCATGCACAAGTCGCATGCCAAAGTCGGATCTGTTAATACGGGGATCCGACTTTGATCCGATTTCAGAAAAAAAGTAGTGCAGGAACTACTTTGAAGTCGGTACGACTTAAAGTCGTGCTAATATGAATAGTAGTCATTGAAAATCATGGAGAATGACTTGTCATGCAATTTTGCAGTCCAAAATCCTGGGACAAGTCATATAAGTGTGAAAGGGGCCTTAGATATATATTCACCAGAACCACAAAGACTATCACTCTACTTTGTGTGCACTAAATTCCTTTTAAAGGAAGATATTACTTTGATAAAATAGCAGTGACATCACTGTGCTGTACATGGCTTGTGCAGGGAGCAGAGCTGTGAGAGGGACCCAGCAGAAAACAGAAAACTACAGGAGGGGGCGGAGACAAGACCAGTCTCCCTGCACAAGGAGAGAGAGCAGCAGTGAGTGGTCTTTATTACCGGAAGCATCTCCACAGAGGCAAAGTTTCACATTGGATTACTGCACAGATCTGGAAGAAATACACAAAGCACACCAAGATTCAAGGAAGAATACAGATGAGTCTTGTATACAGGCAATATTTGCCTATTCTGGAGTTCAGCTTTAAAGCACTAATTACTTAAAATACCAGTGTTATTAAAAGACCCTGATATTTAAAAGTGATATTAAAGTCACAGGGGGGACTCTAGTGGGCTAATACACCAACTGGCTTCTTATGTATCATATTGTAATTCCAACAATGAAATCTCCCTGCTGAAACTTGTTCCCATCTGTGCTTTGTGGTGCGTTGCAATGCACACACATTTTGGGGAGGGGGGGGCTATTTAAAATGAATGGCACCGAAACACAGCACATCACCAATCCTGCATTAGTATGAATCTTGCTAACAAGTGTTGAAACATCAGTATTGAAATAACAGTACAAACAATAGTTTTTATTTTTTTGTAAATTCTTTACAAACAATATTTTTTTCCCCAGTCCAGTATAAGCTCACTTAAAAAAATCTCCTTTCATGTGCGTCCCGTCTGCTGGCCGTCTCTTTCCACAACTTACTGGATTCTCTGCTTCCTTTGTTACACAGGTACATAATTACATAGTCTGGTTGAAAAAAGACCATCTAGTTCAACCAATAAAAGGGGTGGGGGGGGGGGGAGCATGCAATCTTATTTACACAATCCAATACCCATAGTTGATCCAGAGGAAGGCAAAAAAAAACATCAAAGCATGATCCAATTTGCTCCAGTGGGGGAAAATAATTCCTTCCTGGTCCCCCAAGAAGATTTTTCCTGGATCATCTTTACCTATAAATGTTAGTATCTAGTTATATTATGTACATTTAGGGAAGAATCCAGGCATTTTTTAAAGAAATCTACTGAGCTACCCAGAAGCAGTTCTTGAGGGGGTCTATTCCACATTTTTACAGCTGTTAGTGTAAAAAATCATTACCGTATTTGGAGATGAAATCTCTTTTCCTCCAGACGTAAAAAGTGCCCCCTTATCCTCTGTGATGACCTTAAAGTGAATAACTCAACACCAAGTTTACTATATGGACCACTTATGTATTTGTACATGTTTATCATATTCCCCTTAATCTCCTCATCAAGAGAGAATAAATTCAGCTCCTCTAATCTTTCCTCATAGCTGAGCCCCTCCATGTCTCCTCCATGTCTCTTCTCTGCACTTTCTCAGGTCCTCGATATCCTTTTTGTGAACTGGTGCCCAAAAGTGAACTGAACATTCCAGATGAGGTCTTACTATTGTAGCTTCTCCTCCTGCTATTTACTTTTTACTTCTAAGGACTACATATCCCAAGGTACCTTGCTGCCTGCCTAGCAGTAATTCCTGTACTGACTCCTGAAACTCCTTCTCTCAGCTTCTCTGTAGTTCAGAAGGTCGGCTCTGTGAAATGTGTGACACAGCAGTGCCTACTCACAGGGCATAGTGACTAGGTGTCAGAGAATTTCAGGAAGTAAATGTGTGGGGATCTGCACAGAGTAAGTTTCAAACTTCAAGATCGTTTAGGTTAATAGGAGCAAATTAGAAATATTTTAAAATACAATTTGGAAAAGAATATAAGATTTTACATTTTTACCACAGGTATGCGCTAACATCAAACAGATCTCTTTAACATCTATATTTAGAGTATATAGCTGAAACAATTCCCTTTAATACCCTAACCTGGATTTTATTAAGAAATCGGAATGCCTTTAACCACTTCCCGACTGACCGCCGTCGTTATACGGCGGCAGTATGGCACTCCTGGGTGAATTGTCGTAGCTGTATGGCGGCTTGTGCAGGCGCTGTTGTGCGCTGCAGGAGCATGCCCGCGGGTTGGATGGACTCGATCTCTGCCGGTGCCTTGTGCACAGGCAGAACGGGGAACTGCCTATGTAAACAAGGCATTTCCCTATTCTGCCTAGTGACATGTCAGAGATCTATTGTTCCCAGTGATCGGGAACAGTGATCTCAGTCATGTCACTGGTAGCCCATCCCCCCTACAGTTAGAACATGCTGAGGGAACACACTTAACCCCTTGATCGCCCCCTTCCCTGCCAGTGTCATTTTTACATTGATCAGTGCATTTTTTTAGCACTGATCAATGTAATAATGTCACTGGTCCCCAAAAAGTGTCATTTGGGGTCAGATTTGTCCACTGCAATGTCGCAGTCCCACTAAAAATTGCTGATCGCCACCATTAGTAGTAAAAACAATAAAGAAAAATAAAAGTCATTAAATCTATCCACTTTATACACTATCTATACACTATTTTGTAGACACGATAACTTTTATGGAAACCAATCAATATGAGCCTATTGCATTTTTTTTTTACCAAAAATATGCAGAAGAATATGTATCGGCCTAAACTGATAAATTGTTTTTTTATATATATATTTTTTGGATATGTATTATAGCAAAAAGTAAAAAAAAAATGTGTTTTTTTTTTCAAAATTGGCGCTCTTTGTTTATAGTGCAAAAAATAAAAACCACAGAGGAGATCAAATACCACCAAAAGAAAGCTCTATTTGTGGGAAAAAAAGGACATCAATTTTGTCTGGGTACAGCATTGCAGTACCGTATCGCAAAAAATGGCCTGGCCATTAAGGGGGCAAATTCTTTTGGGGCTGAAGTGGTTAAAATAAATGAAAAGCATTCCTTAAAATTCCAATAACCTCTGTTGTGGTAACATAAGATTTTATTTCCCATTTGCACATGTTCTTTCGTTGTGTTAACAACCCTCTGCCCTATGATTTATGATGTCCCTTTCAAGGTCTAAATAGTTATGTGCAGCTGTCAGATTTCAGGTTGTTCCAAAATTGCCAAGTTGTTCCATTGATTCAGAGCAGGTTTTAAGACACGTATATCTCCGGCTGTTGGGTGGGTCTCCCTTAGTAAGACGTGCGACCTCAGAGCTTTCTGAAAAATCTCTTTATCATTGTTAGTGTATGTTGTGGGGGATTCCTGAGTAAGGCAGTGAGAGAATGGAAATTGCTCATGCTGGGGATTACAGAGGAAGAGAGACGTCTGATCATAGCGGTCATCGCAGACTTTCTTGTGATCTGTGGAAGCTCAACCATGTAAAGAGTCCCTTTCTTCTGCTCTGCACACAATCAAGGACTGTATATTCCAGCAACACGCACTATCACTGCTCAGATACAGTAGTAGTAAGCTGCAGATGGAGGCTTGTAACTTGATAATACCGTTCTATATAATGATCACTTTGTATTCCTTCTTTAAAGTGGTATTAAACCCAAAAACAAAAATGTAATATATTGCAGCTTACCAATCATTAGATGTGGTGCATTCGTTTTATTTTTTAGGCTGTTTTCCTTTATTTTCACCTGGTGATTTGGCCAGTAACACACATGTCTCAGGCATATGTAATTCATTTGGACAGCAGCATTTGCAATTTGGCGGGGAGGGGGAGAGAAGCGCAACAACCATAATGTAGCATGGAAAGTGTAATTTTATTAAAATATATAAAAAATAACAAAGATAAAATAGAGCTCAGCAAGAGAGTCAGGTTGCCTTTGGTACAGAGATCAGACACACAACCAGGCTGCCTTGCCTTGGCCAACGGCAAGAGAGCGGAGATGGAATGGAAGCAGGGAAACCCCGGTCACTGGAGAGCCAAAGCCATGGATGGAACACAGGGCCCAGGATATGAAGCCACCTTATGTAGTAGGAAAATGTTGGAGCTGGAACAGGAACATGTTTTAAAGCAACCTTCAGTCTAGGACTTCTTCAGGGCTTCAAATCCTGGGCCCTGTGTTCCATCCATGGCTTTGGCTCTCCAGTGACAGGGGTTTCCCTGCTTCCTTTCCATCTCTGCTCTCTTGCCGGTGGAAGGGCATCCTGGTTGTGTGTCTGATCTCTGTCCCAAAGTCTACCTTTGATATTGGGTCTGGGATTAAAAGTAACATTTCTGTCTTTGCAGATGACACTAAGCTATGCAGTGGAAAAACGTCCTTACAGGATGTCTCCAATTTACAAGCCGACCACAACGCACTGACTAATTGGGCGACTATGTGGCAGATGAGGTTTAATGTTTATAAATGTAAAGTTATGCACTTGGGGGCTAAGAATATGCATACATCATACATACTAGGGAGGGGGGTACAACTGGGGGAATCAATGGTGGAGAAGGATCTGGGGGTTTTGGTAGATCATAAGCTCAATAATAGCATGCAGCGCCAAACTGCGGTTTCCAAAGCGAGCAAAGTCCTTTCTTGTAGTAAGAGAGGTATGGACTCCAGAGAGAGAGAGATATCATTTTTGCCCCTGTACAAATCATTAGTAAGACCTCATCTGGAATATGCAGTTCAGTTTTGGGCACCATTTCTCAATAAGGATATCGGGGAACTGGAGAAAGTGCAGAGAAGGGCAACCAAACTGATAAGAGGCATGGAGGAGCTCAGCTATGAGGAAAGATTAGAGGAACTGAACTTATTCTCTCTTGAGAAGAGGAGATTAAGGGGGGATATGATCACCATGTATAAATATATAAGGGGTCCATATAGTGAACTTGGTGTTGAGTTATTCACTTTACGGTCAACACTAAGGACAAGGGGGCACTCTTTACGTCTAGAGGAAAATAGATTTAATCTCCAAATATGGAAAGGTTTCTTCACAGTAAGAGCTGTGAAAATGTGAAATACAGGTGGTTCTGTCCAGCTCAGTAGATTGCTTTAAGAAAGGCCTGGATTCTTTCCTAAATGTACATAATACAACTTGGTACTAACTTTTATAGCTAAAGTTGATCCAGGGAAAATCCGATTGCCTCTCTGGGATGAGGAAGGAATTTTTTCCCCTGCTGTAGCAAATTGGATCCTGCTTTTCTGGGGTTATTTTCGCCTTCCTCTGGATCAACTGTGGGTATAGGATTGGGTATATGGGATTATATGATATTTTTAATTGTATTTATTTAGATTGCTTAGTAGATTGCTTTAAGAAAGGCCTGGATTCTTTCCTAAATGTATTTAGATTGCTCAGTAGATTGCTTTAAGAAAGGCCTGGATTCTGGGGTTATTTTCGCCTTCCTCTGGATCAACTGTGTGTATAGGATTGGGTATATGGGATTATATGATATTTTTAATTGTATTTATTTAGATTGCTCAGTAGATTGCTTTAAGAAAGGCCTGGATTCTTTCCTAAATGTACATAATACAACTTGGTACTAACTTTTATAGCTAAAGTTGATCCAGGGAAAATCCGATTGCCTCTCTGGGATGAGGAAGGAATTTTTTCCCCTGCTGTAGCAAATTGGATCCTGCTTTTCTGGGGTTATTTTCGCCTTCCTCTGGATCAACTGTGGGTGTAGGATTAGGTATATGGGATTATATGATATTTTTAATTGTATTTATTTATTTATTTTTATGGTTGAACTAGATGGACTTGTGTCTTTTTTCAACCTGACTATGTAACTATATGTACCTGACTGTCATGCTGAGTTCTATTTAATCTGTGTGAATGCTTTTTTATATTCTCTATTAAAATTACAGTTAACATGTTACACTATGGTAGTTGCACTTCCCTGCCCCTCCCCACTCTCCCAACACCCATGCCGAAACGAAGCAGCACTTTGAAAGTTAGTTTAGTAGTTCCCTGATGAAGTCACGTGATTGTTATGCTACGCGTCGGAACAGACAGGCACCAGAAGTGAGATCAGGTTGCGAGCTCACCGCTCGTGGTGCTTAGCTTGTACCTTTGCTGTTTATGTGAGTACCTTATTGGTTGTAATAAAATCACCTAGTTTTTACATATTACATGATCTGGGACCCCTTTTCTTTCTCCATATCATATACATATCTACTTGGGAGGATTTCCATCATTGTCAATTTGTATAAAGGAGGTATACATACCATTATAATGAGAACCACCTATCAGGATACAAGGCTCCCTAGATGATATCCATGCTATATCCATGCTATTGCCATCTATAAGAAGCCCTTAGTGTGACTCACTGCAGGACCCCCGATTTCTGGATTGCCAGTGTCTACATTTATACGCTGTTACCTTACAGTGGTAAGGTAAGGGGCCATTGCACACAGAGGGGTTATTGCACTGAAGAGAGAAGTCACCGTTTTTTATTATTTCACTTGCACAGAGTGTTAGCTGGAGTCCAGCACTAAACTATTTCACCTTATCATCATGTATTCACTTGAAGACATTTGATTATTTGGACTTTATTCCTTTGTATTGTCACTTTTAGCACCAGCACTTTATTTCTATGTGATTAGGGACATTTATTCACTTGGAGTTTATCCTTTTGCATTGTCACTTTGGCACTTACACTACTTATTCTGGAAGTTAATTTTTTTAGAATATTTATTTAAGCACTTAGCACTTTATATTGTTTATATTTTAATCTGTTCACTATTACTTAGAGCACAGCACCATTTCTTGATTTTATTTTAGATTAGTAGTGTGTTGTATAGCATTCTGGGCTACTCACAGCATCTAGCTTACATAAGCTTCATCTGTCATTTATTTCATATTGTATCATATAGTTTTATATTTTTTCACATTGTTTTACATTGCTTCACACTGTGAACTATATAGCTCATGAAGGCACTAAATTCTGTCCTTTTTTGCATTTGCAATCTGGGGAGAGGGTAGTGTTAGATGCACTAGCAGCTTTAGGCCCCTTTCACACGATCGGACCGTTCAGGTCCGCCTGTCAGTTTTGACAGCGGACCTGAACGGGCACTCCATGTTAGCCTATGGAGTGACGGATGTCAGTAGAGACATGTCCGCTGACATCCAACCCGGTCCGATCCGCTAAAAGCAGGCGGATGGCCCTACGTCCGGATCCGTCGCTGGCGGATCGGGTGAGATCTGATGAAAACGGATATTCTGTCCATTTTCATCCGATCCCTCCATAGGCAGCAGCGGCGCCTGACAAGCCCCTCCCCGCTCAGTGAGCAGAGAAGGACCTGTCATCCGCCGGCTCAGCGGAGATCAACGGAGAGATCTCCCGCTGAGCCGGCGGACCGAAGCGGACTCTGTGGAAGCGGAGTCCGCCTCGTGTGAATGAGGCCTAAGATGGACTTGACCAACAAATTAAAGCCAAACTCCAGCTAAGCAGTTACAGCAAACAGTTTTTAGTCCTTTTAGGATAAAGATTTTACATAAATAACTACATAAAAGCTGATCATTGTAAGGACCCGTGTTGATTTACTAAAGGCAAAAAGACTGTGCACTCTGCAAGTACAGTTGCTCCAGAGCTTAGTAAATGAGCAGAAGCTCTGCTGACTTCCATCATCCAATCATGTGCAAGCAAAATGCTGTTTTTTTATTGTCTTTGCACGTGATCGGGTACTCTTTGCAAAGGGGAGCCTTACCTCATTTACTAAGCTCTGGAGCAACTTTGCAAAATGCCTTTAGTAAATCAACCTCTTTGTTTCAACCTTTAGACATTGGAATTTTACAGGATAACAGTGAAAATAAAGGGGAAAAAAGAAAACGAATGTAGTCACCACATCTAAGAATTGGTGAACTGCAAAGTAATAGTTTTGTTTTTGGGTTTAATACCACTTTGAAGAATCCTTGTAGTTGACATACTAGTAGAGTTTGTTCACTTTCAAGATTTGAATTTTCACTTGGTGAATAAGGTGAAACAAAGGTAAAATGTATCTGCAAAAAATAAAAAACAAAACAGGATTTTTGTTTAATTAGATATTTTTTTAATTTAATTTTTTAAGATCAGAGATCAGTAAACACAAAACACATACACAACCTTTGTACACAACAGTCTAATTGCAGTTGGTCAATAAAGGTAATAGAAACATAAATAACTTGTAAGTTGTCTGTTTTACAGCAATGGTATAAAGAATATAATGTCACCCGCCAGTTGAAGATTTTTGCTTGACTGAAATAAACACAACTTCATCTCTTTCACTAAGCTAAGAGAATTTTCTCTTCGCAAAAGGAATTTACAATTAGCTTAGTGAATGAGATGAACTGTACTGACTGCAATCATCCAATCATGTTCAAACACAAATCCTTTTTTCTTGCACATGATTGTGCACATGTTGTATTTCACATTGCTTCACATCATGCTTCAGAGCCCCGCTGACTGCGTCCATTGACACAGACAGTGTGGTTTTGCCATGTCCCCGACCCCTCATCCTAGGATTTGATAGCAGCTGGAGGAAGTTCGGGCTCAGGTAAGTATAAGTGGAGGCTGGTGGTGGATCCTCATCAGGGGTGGCCCATCCGTAAGGGTGCACTGGCGCCACCCCCCACTATCCATTGCCGCCTCCCCTATCCATAGGTCCGGCCCCTTTTAGGAGGCCGGGCCCATGGATTCCAATGCGAAGGGGCTGTTTTTTTGAAGAACCAATTAGAGACAGAGGCTCTAATAGGCTTCAATATCGGGTGGACTTGGGTCGCAGGGAGTGCATTCCAAGTCCACCCAAGTGTGTTACAACAGCAAATTATTATTCTCTATTGTAACACTGACCCTCCTCCGGGCCCTTTTAGGAAGCAGGTTTTGACACCGGTCACCCGATTGGCTGAAAGGACAGGCGATCCTATTGGACGCCTAGGAAGAGGAGGGAGGAGCCGCACGGCAGAAGCCACTGTGATGCAGAGAGGACACAAGAGCCACTGCACGCTGCCCATAGGAGCCCGCAATCATCCGCCCATAGGAGCCCACAACCCACCCATAGGAGCCCGCAGCCCGGCCGCTGCCTGCCGCCTGTAGGATCCCGCCCGCCTGCAAATGATGGGGTAAGTGCCAGGGTGGGGGGGGGGGGTGCTGCCATCAGACCAACCAATGGGGGGGGTTGTTTGAAACCCCCCTCCCAAAAAAAAAAAAAAAAACAGCCACCACTGATCCTCATTACAAAAGTTTTTTTTATCTTAATGCAGAGAATGCATTAAGGCAAACCACCCTAAGGCTTTAATACCACTTTACTAACCACTGGGGTTTTTATTTTTCACTATATATTTGAAAAAAAAGACCAACAATTAAAAACAAAAATATTATCTTACCTGCTGCTTTAAAGCATATCAAATAAAAATGGGAGGGCAGTACAAAAACCCCTTCAAAATGACTATGTTTTTTGGAAATTATGAAACATGCTAATATTGGGGGGTGGGGGAGGGGGGTTATACATGGTAATGATACACTAGATACATCAAATGTATAGGTCATGCATAGTTGCCAACATTGTAAAAAAAAAAAAGTGGGACACTTTTGTGGCTGTAGGCGGATCTGTAGAATAATTAGGGGGCGGGGCATTCGTTTGTAGGCGTGGCTTAGGGAAAACATACAAGTGCGGCGTGTGAAGCGCGCTGCGGCGAAAAACGGGCGTGGTTTACGCGTCATAGTGGGCGTGGCTTAAATGGGCGTGGCTCAAGAGGGTGTGGTTAGAGTCTGAGATGAATGAGGGATGGAGAGGGAGAGAGGGGGAGAGGGGGAGAGGGATTAGAGGGGGAGAGGGATTAGAGGGGGAGAGGGATTAGAGGGGGAGAGGGATTAGAGGGGGAGAGGGGGAGAGGGAAATGACGGGACAGCAGCCCCAGATCCTATACAATAAAAATATGTGTATTCTAGAAAGTTTAACAATCAGCAGATAAAGATACTCCAAACACCTGGTGTTAGCACTTCAATCATCCCGGCACCATGGTTGTTATGGTGTCAGGATGATTGAAGTGCATTATTTCTATTATTACATTGTAATATAAAATGAAATCATTCAACTCACCATAATCAGTGGGATCCCTGAGCGTGTCACTAGCCACGTCGCCTGCCACCAGCCGTCCGTCCTTGCGTCAGATGTCCCAGCAGAGTCTGTCCTTGCATCAGGTGCCCCCAGCGGAGCCCCCCTTACATCAGATGTCCCCAGCGGAGCCCCCCCCTCACACCAGGAGTCCCCAGCGGAGCCCCCCTCACACCAAGAGTCCCCAGCGGAGCCCCCCTCACATCAGGTGTCCCCGGCAGGGCTCCCCCTCACATCAGGTGTCCCCAGCGGAGCTCCCCCTCACATCAGGTGTCCCCGGCGGTGCCCCCCCTCGCATCAGTTGTCCACGACGGAGCCCCCCTCACATCAGGTGTCCCCGGTGGAGCCCCCCCTCACATCAGGTGTCCCCGGCGGAGCTCCCCCTCACATCAGGTGTCCCCAGCGGAGCTCCCCCTCACATCAGGTGTCCCCAGCGGAGCTCCCCCTCACATCAGGTGTCCCCAGCGGAGCTCCCCTCACATCAGGTGTCCCCGGCGGAGCTCCCCCTCACATCAGGTGTCCCCAGTGGAGCCCCCCTCACATCAGGTGTCCCCTGCGGAGCCCCCCTTGCATCCGGTGTCTCCGGCAGAGCCCCCCTCACATCAGGTGTCCCCAGTGCAGCCCCCCCTCACATCAGGTGTCCCCAGTGGACCCCCGTCACATCAGGTGTCCCCAGTGGTCCCCCCCTTACATCAGGTGTCCCCAGTGGAGCCCCCCTTGCATCAGGTATCCCCAGTGGAGTCCCCCCTTGCATCAGGTGTGTGTCCCCAGTGGAGCCCCCCTTGCATCAGGTGTGTGTCCCCAAAGGAGCCTCCCTCACGTCAGGAGTCCCACAGCGGTGCGCCCCCCCCACCTCAGAGGTGTCCTAGTAGTGTCCGCAGCATGGCTAGAACCCCCGCCCCTTTCCATATCAGACAGGAAGACAGCTGGGGGGGCTAGACGGAGCTCCTGCGTCACCGCCCACCCTCCGCCCTGCTCCACCTCACCCCGCATCGCCCCGCCTACCCCCCCGCCCACTGCCAGTCTGATATGGAAAGGGGCGGGGGGTAGGCGGGGCGAGGCGGGGTGAGGCGGAGCGGGGCGGAGGGTGGGCAGGGACGCAGGAGCTCCGTCTAGCCCCCCCCAGCCGTCTTCCTGAACTTCATCAAAATGGCGGCCGGTGGAGACATTGTCTCCGCCGGCCGCGGACCTCTAGCGGTGACGGCGGCGGCGAATCGTGAAGAACCAGATTTCTCGGGACATTTCCCGGGACACCAGAAATTCGGGAATGGCGTCCAAGTCCCGGGAATGTCCCGGGAAATCCGGGACAGTTGGCAAGTATGGTCATGCATAGAGGTATACAGGTTACTAAAGAGAGCATGGAGCTGAGATATACAGGAGAGGAGGGTGCTGAAAGGGTTAAAAACAATCTTACAAACTTGGGATCTGATGATAATCTGATCTGGAACTAATGAATGAAAACAATCATTTATTAGCTCCTCCTTCCTCCCCTTCCTCTGTTGTAAGAGTAAGCAATGGGCTTTACAATGTAAACAATACACTGTTTACCTTTGTGATCACTGTGCTTTGTCATCACAGAGATCACATGGTACAGAGCTGCTCAGATTGGCTCTTTACACTGTCTCTGAACCAAAGTGATGATGGCTCATTTCACAGCACTGCCTGCCCAAGGGTGATTTATAAACAACACTGTAGACATAAGAGTTCACTACTTCACCATTCATACACAAGCAACAGTAGATAAGTGATTAATGTTTGTTACCACTTGGGCATAGCAGGTATACTGACCACAATGGAAACAGATATTCAGATTTATAAGTATTTGTGTATTTAGAGACTTGGTACACCATAAAAAGTAATTTCTTTTCATATCAAGATTTTTATTTTTTGTAGAAGTATAGGGGTTAATATGTTACAGTATAGTGAATGTATGACCACTGCCTAGCAAAGTTTTTTAAATTGCAAACAATCCATGCTGTCCTTAAATTCAGACACATTCACAGTCATCTACTGGCAGAAATTGCCTTAAAAAAAAAAAATAGATTATTTTTGGCAATTTGCAGGATGACTTGTCATGGCGTAGACAGTGCTGAAGAAACTGCCAGTTTGTCATTGACTTATTTTTACCACTCATCACTGCTAACACCATCAATGAAATACTCTTCTGCACTGCTTAATAGAGCAACATTTCTTATTTTATTTTATTTCTGGTATTCTGGCTGCTTTTACTACACGTGTACTGAAAAAAATGTGGTGGGTGCCACTGCTGAGTCTCTTCCAAATATACTAGTTAGCTAGCAGTAAATGGCTTCAATACCATCAGAGTTCCTAGCCTAGAAATCCACATACCCCCAACTTTCTGAAATAAAAAGAGGGACACATATGTAGCTCAAAGTGAATAAGTAAAGGACACACACCTGCCACCACCGCTGCTACATGGACCGGATGGGCATAACTTTTTCTAGTTTACCTTAACTAGGTCATCAAATTTCACATGTTGGTAGAGTAAATCTTCTACTATAGTCATTTTTCTTCTTTTTCAATAAAGGTAAATAATTGATTTCAAGCAGAAGCAAAGTGCCACCATTGGGGTTGACTTAGTAAAGGTAAATACGCTGTGTGTTTTTGCAAGTGCAGTTGCTCCGGGGCTTAGTAAATGAGGAAGAACTGACTTCCATCATCCAATCAAAAAAATGCTGTTTTTTTTAATCTTCCTTGCAATGTAATTGGATAGTCTTTGTAAAGTGAATATTTACTTTATTTATTCAGCTTTGGAGGAACTGCACATGCAGAGTGCAACTGCACTAAGTCTATTTGCCTTTAGTAAATCAACCTCATTGATTTCCATTCATTGACGATTCATGTCAGTGGTCGCAGATGATGGTCTCCCACTACGTACTTTGTCTTCAATGCTAGTTTCCCCGTCTATAAACTTCTTTATCCATCTGTGCACATTTCTCTTGTCAATGGTGTCATCTCTGTAAACATTCTGTAGCCTTCTGTGGATGATGGACAGACTGCACCCCTCCTTTGTCAAGAACTCAATGATGGCACATTGCTTCTGCTTGGAATCCATTATTTGCCTGCAATTAAAAAGAAGAGAAAGAAGAGTTACTATAGAGCAGTGGTAGATGTCACCCTTTGTTGCCTTCATCCTGGCCCTTGGGGCACTGTTTCTTCCACTGATATGAGGCACTATTACTTCCACTGACCCCAACGATGGGTCACTACTTCTTCCACTGACTCCAACAAAGGGAGAACTATTCTTTCCACTGACACCAAGGATGGGGCACCACTTATCCCACTGACACCAACAATGGGGCACCATCTCTCACACTGACATCAACAATAGAGCATTATTCTTACTCCTAATGACCACAAGCGCTTTGTAATTTCTTTACTCCCACTGACCACCAATCCTCAGACGTGTCTACTTCCACTGATGCTAGACGTTTTTATACTTCCACTGACTACAGTTTAGCCCCCCCAGAGTCTGAAGGACAGTAAACTGGCCCTTTGTTTAGAAAGTTTGGAGACCCCTGCTATAGAGAAAAAGTTACTCTACTGCCCCGTACACACGGTCGGATTTTCCGATGGACAATGTCCGATCGGAGCGTGTTGTCGGAAATTCCGACCGTGTGTGGGCGCCATCGGACATTTTCCATCGGATTTTCCGACACACAAAGTTGGACAGCAGGAGATAAAATTTTCCGACAACAAAATCCGATCGCGTCAATTCCGACCGTGTGTGGCCTGTTCCGACGCACAAAGTGCCACGCATGCTCAGAAGAAATTCCGACACGGGACAGCTCGTTCTGGTAAACTTAGCGTTCGTAATGGATAAAGCACTTTCGTCACGCTGCAATGTTCAAAATGGTTTAATACAGCGCACTCTCTTCTTCTTTATAATGTGACAAGAATTAAGTCGTTTTGATGCTCATATTCACACACACTTCTCACAAACTTTTTTCGTTACTATTTATCGGGATTCCCTCAATATATTTTGATTTCTCACATCTGACAACATATTTTTTTTTTTTTTTTTTTTTACTTTAATGTAGAATCTTTTTTGTGTTTCTCTTTTTATTTTTTTTTTTTTTTTTGGTGATTTTGATTTGTACTCCCGAAAATGTTTGTGTGTTTTTTGTGACAAGTTCCCACAACACCATTGATATGTTGTTCTATTTAATCTGTAGGAGGAGATTGTTTGGTGTTGTTGTCCCTTGTTAATTTCACATTGTACTTTAGAAATGTACCTGAATACTCACCAACAAACTGTCCTTTTTGGATGAAAACACACACAGGAGAGTAGAATTTACCTAAAAATATTTTATTAAGGGGTCACAACTATAAACAAAGAGGGAGGCAACGCTGGAGAAACTGCAGAAGTGGGCGAAGCCTTGGACCCCCGGGGCAGACATCAATTATTTAAAAGCAAAATTGGTGGCCTGAGGAGTCCATATCTAAGGGAGGGCAGTGTGGTCCAGAAGTCCCAGAGATCCGGAAAGCAGCAGATGACATCTGTGTCCCCAGGCTGTGGTCATACGAGAGACTGCATCTTCTGTCAGACCAGACAGAACCCAGGGCAATCACTCTTTGGTCTTCCTTCCACGCTTCCTTCCAGCCTTTGGCTGTGGTGGTGGAGTTGTGGCAGCAGGAGGAGGAGGAGGAGGAGGATGGTCCATCTCAATGACATCCGTCTTGGGTGTCAGTTCCCCACTCTCCCCCTTACGAAGGACTTTATAAATCAGGTCCTCAGAAATCTTGCGTTGGCCCTCCTGCATGCCCTGCAATTTGGTGGCAGCCATGCAGGCAAAGGCCTCTTCAGGACTGGGGAAGGCTCTGAGGGACGCCGAAGCCTCCTGGATCAGCCTGTACGCTGAATCCTGCACAGGACTGGGAGTGGCCTTCCTGGCCCTTTTATATGGCAGGCGGAGGGGAGGGACCTGAGACTCAGTCAGGCTGCGACTTGTCCCTGGCTTCTCTTGGCTGCCACTTAGCCCCGCCTCCTCCTGGCTGCCACTAATCCCCGCCTCCTCCTGACTGCCACATTCCACAGCCTCCTCCTGGCTGAGGTCTTCCTGTGTATGAAAAAGGGACATAGTTTTAGTATTGTTTTCATCAATCACACACAATTTTCACCTCCTGACTGCTGCAAATTCAATGTTAACAAATATAACAGACTATCCTTCTGAGCCCAGCATTTTGCATTCTTGTCCCAATTTTGGGTGCCCACTACTGTGTATTGATATGTAAAACACTTTCAAGCAGCAATTAGTGATCAATAATAACATCTAGTAAACATCATTTATTTATTGCCCAGAAATCTGTAGAAGAATGCTATACCTGACTCCAGCCTGGCTCCTCCACTTCTTCCTGGCTGGAAGGCCTAGGTTGGACATCAGAAGCCTCAGCTGGTGTGGAAGGAAGCGTGGAAGGAAGAGTAGAGAGGGATTCCCTGACTTCAGTGTGGTCTGACAGAAATCGCAGTCTCTCATAGTACCACAGCCTGGGGACATAAATGTCATCTGCTGCAGCTCCGGACCTCTGGGAATCTGTGACCTTCTTGCGCTCCCTAAGATAAGTGCTCCTCAGGCCACCAATTTTAGCTTTTAAATAAGGGATGGTTGCTGTGGGGACCACCGGCTTCACCAACTCCAGCAGTTTCTCCAGCGCTGCCTGCCTCTTCTGTTTGTGGTTATAGTGGGGGTGTCTGACCTGCCACAGACAGGGCAGCTCTCTGTACTTGTCAATAAACAGGGGCAGGAAATTGTGGTTGTTGAACCCATCCATTTTCTCTGCAAGACACAACACAAGACAAACCCTAATGTCAGGCCAAACTCCCCTAATCTTGTTACAATATAGGCTTCAATTTCAAAGCAGTATAGGCCCAAGTTTAGATCCTACCTTCGTTAGCACGATCGGCGTCTCCGATGCTCCTTCCTCCGCTCACAGATCGTACGTAAGACGCGCGCGTTACGATTTATACACACTGCGCATGCGTATAACTCCGCCCGCCCCTGACGTTCTTTCTATTCTATTCCCCGCCCCTTTTTGTTCGGCGCAGTGGAGGAAGAGCACATGGCGGATAGACAGCAGGATCGTGCTAATTACAGCAACGAGGAGGAGGAGGAGGAGGAAAGGCCGGAGCCTGAAACATCCCGATCCAGAAGGAGATTAAAGGACTCAAATATGTCCTTTGGGGAGATGTTGGAAATGATGGACATCCTGAAGAAGGCCGACTATGATGGAAAGTATGGGCCTTACCCCAACCACAATGTCCGAAAGGCCAAGATCATGGCGAAAGTGGTCAGGAGTCTGCACCGGAAATTCGGGGTACGACGATCGAAAGATCAGCTCAGGAAGCGGTGGTCGGACCTGAAATTATGAGAACATGAGCAGTACAGAAAGATCCGGAGAGTGCTGCAAAAAAGTAAGTAGTTGTGCTGTGTTCCTATTGTTCTTGTGTTTATTACGTTCGTGCTGCTCCATGTGCTTTTAGGAACTGTTGTACAGTTTAAAATGGCAACTTTCATGTTCATGGGCACATTATTCGTTCGGATCACACATTTTTTTTTCGGACTATAAAATACCATTGTTTAGCCCATATGCATTTGGCCACCATTTTGAGGCCCTATACTTGTCCTCAAAGAATTGGGTTGTGTAGATGGCTTTGTTACTAGAATGAAATGCAAACTAGATTGTGTGTAAGGAGAGGACACTGAGCAGCTGTTTTCACATCTGGACACTGGAGCACTAGTGTGGGACACAAGAACACCATTTTTATTAGGGGGGCCACACAGGTGCTCCAGTGTATACTATAGGGGGGTCTCCATCTGTGAAGCTTGTACAAAACAGGTAAAGTATTGCAGCTTGACAAAGGACACTAAAAAAGCTACATCTTGGAACTCTGCTAAAATAGATCATTGTACCCCACTTCCAAGCAATGTTTCATCTTTAGAGTTCTGCCATCAAATATCTGTGTGCTAATTATACCATTTTTGTTTTACATAGGGGAGAAAAGACTCGGAGGACACCCCTCATCCGAGGAGACCAGAGCCCCCCCCCCTCTGGAAGAAGGGGAAATCCCCCCAACACAAGATGAGCAGGAGGATGAAGACGTGGTGGAACTAGTCACCACAACAGGTGAGTGTCTGCAACCACAGGCTCAGATAAGAGATGGATGGCGGCATTTTTTTTAGACCTAATTTATTTTGGGTTTCCTCTCTTTTTAGGTGATCGTGAGGTTGTGGATGAAGATCCTTTCACATCAGAAAGTGCCCAGATCCTGATCGGGGAGATCATGGGGTGTAATTTACAATTGGAAAACATAAAGCAAAACATCAATGATGTTATTCCAAAATATAAAAACATCATTGATGTTTTGGGGCGAGTTTAAAGCCCCTCAAAATCACTTTCTTCTTTTGTCTGCTACAATGTGCGAAATGTTTTTGTGATTTTTCCCAAAGCCAAATTTGGAGGATGCACACAGTGTGCCAACATGTGCTATCTGCCATCACGGGAGATCAATGGACGCGTTTTGGGGGTGCAACCCCTTCCTCAATAATAAAGTAACGGTGAGGAAGGGCTTTCTCCCCCAAAACACGTCCCTTGATCCCCCGTGATGGCAGATAGCACATGTTGACATTGGGAAATTTGTGTGCATCTTCCAAATTTGGCTTTTCCAGGGGTGATTTCCCCCCATCTGAACGCAATATCAAACACAGTTCCTAAATACTCATGTCTGATATTGCCTTCCAGTTCTACCAAATGTGAACTTTGTAAGATCAAGATTTGTGTCTTTCTTGTGGGTTTTACACAGGCCTGTTTTCTATAAAATGCACATTTTGATTTTGGATAATGACACCACAAAAATTGTTATACAACAAACATGTCGGTTTGTCAGAAAAACCTTTGGTAAATGCACATGTGATTGTGCAGGTATTAAAAAGATTGCTCATCAAGAATGTGTGGATTATTGTCTCAACGCTACAACACTTTTGGGGTGATGTAATTGTTGTTTGATGAGAAAATGGGGGTAATTTCCTAAGGGCAAATCCACTTTGCACTACAAGTGCAGTTTCAGTGCAGTTGCAAGTGCACTTGTAGTGAAAAGTGTCTTTGCATTTAGTAAATAACAGCCAACAGTGCTTTGTATAAGGTTACACAATCACGACATTTTCTGGACTCCACACATTTCTGTCAGGGTCAGCTAAAACAAACACAAGCAGTAAATGTCCACAAAGAAGAGCCTGGGGGGAGATGCCTGTCGAGAACTTGAGGTCCTGCAGGCTTCTCCCTGTCGCCAAATACCGCAGGGTAGCGACCAACCTCTGCTCCGGAGTGATGGCTTGCCTCATGCAGGTATCCTGCCTGCTGATATAGGGGGTCAGCGAAGCCAACAAACGGTGAAATACGGGGTCAGTCATCCTGAGAAAATTCCTGAAATCACCAGGATTATTCTCACGGATCTCACGGAGCAAAGGCATATGACAGAACTGGTCATGCTGAAGCAACCAATTCTTGGTCCATGAACTCCTCCTCGCCCTGTTCATGGACTGGACTTGTGTCAAGGTCAGGACCCCAACACCAAGCCCCCGCACAGCACGAACTGTACGAGGAGTACGCATACGAAACATGGCTAGAAAACGGTCGGCTGCTCAGAACGAAGTAACAGAACGCACTGAAGAACAGCAAGGCCTGTGAAGAGCGACCTGAAAAACAGCAACGAGCGGACAAGATCGCACAGAAAACTCCGATACGAACTGACTGCACGCACTGAAGAGCAAATACAAACCCACAAGCACAAACTGAACGGCAGAAAACGATCTGAAAGCCACGAGTCTGAAAAAGCGCGAATCGTCTCTCACCAAACTTTTACTAACACGAGATTAGCAAAAGGAGCCCAAAGGGTGCCGCGCTTGGTTCTGAACCGGCCTTTTCTAGTCTCGTCGTACGTGGTGTACGTGACCGCGTGGTTGTCGATCGGAAATTCCGACAACTTTGTGCGACCGTGTGTAGGCAAAACAAGTTTGGGCCAACATCCGTCGGAAAAAATCCTAGGATTTTGTTGTCGGAATGTCCGAACAAAGTCCGACCGTGTGTACGGGGCATACCAACATGTAAAATCAGAGCAACCTAGGTGAGTTAATTTAAAAACTGATGCTGCATTTGCATTACATTTGGTGCAGCCCTTGCAAATAACACACCAAAATAATTGGTTAAACCAATTTTTGCTTTTTTTTTGACTAGTTAATTTCCTTTATACTAACATTTTTTAATATCACATGCAATTATTTAGTTTAGTGTAATAATTTTGTGCATTTTTTTTTAGATCTCTATACATCAGACCAAAAAAGAAAACAACAGAAGATGGAGAGAGGGATTTAGTTCCAAAAGAGGGACAGTCCCTTCAAATGAGGGAGTGCTGGGAGCTAAGCGCATATGTAGAGTGGGAAAATCTACGTGAAGTCAAAAATCTTTAACGGGTCACTAAGACTAACAAAACAGCTAATCATGTGGGATATTTACAGGAAACAGAGTAACCAATATAAATGTTATACAAACAACTGAAACCCATGACTTCACTCCATGCAGGCCATATTTTATAAATCTGTTTCTGAAATTTAAGGAATGTTCCTCATTCCTCGTATGAAGCCATGGACTGTACATACACAAACAGGGGGGGAGTAAGCAGTTATAGCAACAAATGTCAACCATAAAATAAGGTAACCATTGTAAGCACCCCCCCCAGCAGTTGTGTATGTTTTTCCCTAACTTGTTCCTTAGCTTTGACTGTATGTAATAAGGAGAAAAAGATCAAAAGAGTCATGCGAAATAAAAAAGGAACTCATATTTTGAATATTAATATCAGAAGTATTAACTTCTGATTAATTAATTAATCTTGTTAAAAGTGGTACAGTATGGAAGACAGGTCCTCTTTAAACTTTATGTTTAACATAAACAGCCCCCGTCACAACCTCCTGGACATGTGATTTCAAATGGGGACATAAATCCAACTTCCAATAATTTATACCAGACTGAAAACACAGGGTCTTTAATCATCATGTCTGTTACAGAGTGACCTTACACTCAGACTTTACAGACATGTACTGGCGGAGAATATACTTTAAAAGATTATTTTTGGCAGTGAACGGTATGACTGTTCATGGTGCAGACAGAGTTGTAGAAATCGGTAATTGGTCACTGATTTATATCCACTGCTCATCAGTGTGGAAGCTGTCAGTACAAATTATTATTCCACATTCAACCTACTATACTGTATATTTACATATGTAATGCATAGTAATACTGTATGTGTGTGTGTATATATATATATATATATATATATATATATATATATATATATATATATACACACACACAGAGTTTAGATTTTATCTGACGAGGGTAAAACATCCCTACAAACCCATATATGAGAGATTTAGAGGGGACGCAAAATACATTTTTTGTTCTTGTGAACTGGTGCTGAAAACTATAAGCTCAAGATGATATCTTACTAATGCTTTGAATTATAGGTTTATGTACTGAAGGAACATAGAATGTCCACTTACCAAGCACATAAAGTGAATCTTTGTTCATTTTAATATCCAAGCATACCCAAGGGAAAAAAACTGAAAAACAGGATTTTTGCTAGCGCATGATTTGTTGATTGAAGTAAAACCAGCTTCATCTTACTTATTAACCACTTCAGCCCCTGGAGGATCTGCCCCCTTAATGACCAGGTAATTTTTAGCGATACGGCACTGCCTTGCTTTAACTGACAATTGCAACAACTGTACAGTGTCATGAGACACTGTTCCCAAACAAAATTGATGTCCTTTTTTACCCACAAATAGAGATTTCTTTTGGTGGTATTTGATCACCTCTGCGGTTTTTATTTTTTGCGCTATAAACAAAATAAGACCAAAATGTAAAAAAAAATAATTTTATTTTTTTTTTACTTTCTACTATAATGCATATCCAAAAAAATTTACATTACATTGATCAGTGCTATAAAAATGCACTGATTAATGTAAAAATGACACTGGCAGGGAAGGGATTAACACTAGGGGCGATCAAGGGGTTAAGTCTGTTCCCTGGGTGTGTTCTAGCTGAAGGGGGGATGGGCTGCCAGGGACATTACAGAGATCACTGTTCCCGATCACTGGGAACAGTAGATCTCTGTCATTTCACTAGGCAGAACGAGAAATCGCCTTTTTTACATAGGCAGGTCCTCTATCTGCCTCTCCTCACCGCAATCGCAGGTGGCCAGTAGACATGTGCGCCGTCAATAAATTTGTTTCATTTCGTACAGTTTCGTATTAGAATTAATTCGTATTTCATAATTCGTGTCCGAAATTCAATTTGGATTCGTATGAAATACGAATTTTCGTTAGGTTCGTTAACTTGTAACAATTACCAATGTTCGTTATGATGAATTTATCATTATGAGTGGCTCCCACCATCCCTGTGATGTGCTGACTTCCTGGGTTTTTAACTTTTAGGTTCGTTACTTTTCGTAACAATTATGAATGTTTGTTATGGTGAATTTATTATGAGGGGCTCCCTTCTCCCATTGTTCTGGGGTGTTTGCTGCCTGCCTCCCACCTTCTCTCCCCCGCCCGCCTCCTCTCCGTGCACATCCAGCTCCACGAGGGAGCCGCCCGCCGGGGGGATGATCGGCCACCAGCTTCTCTCTCCCCATGAACATCTGCTTCATGTGGGAGCCGCCAGCTTCTCCGGGTGTTCGCGGGGGGCGGGGGTGTTCGGCTCCCGCCTCCTCTCCCCGTACGCATCCAGCTCCACGAGGGGGGAGGCCGCCCGCTTTCCACAGTGTTCCCGCCCGCTTCTCCCGGTATTCCCGCCGGAGGGGGTTGTCGGCCGCCCGACAGCTCCTCTCTCCCCATGCAGATCCAACTCCACGAGGGAGCCCCACCGCAGCTCCTCTCTCCCCGTACACATCTTGCGCCATGGGAGCTGCTCTCCCGCTTCTCCAGTTGTTTACATAGGGGGTGATCAGCCGGCCGCCTGCTTCTCTCCTCATGCGGCTCCACGAGGGGGCCGCCCGGCCGTTTCTCCCGGTGCTCACATGGGGGGATGGGCGGCCACCCGCCTGCCTGCTCCTCTCTCTCCCCACAATTGGTAAAGCTGCAAGCCCAGTCACTGAGGACATCAGACCTGCACACAGCAGTCATGGCAACGGCCAGTCGTGAGGTGACGGGTCGGTTGTGGCTTTATTATCAATTTTCATTATGGTTTCAGTCACATGTCATTCCCAAGCTTACATAAGGGCTCATTCATTGTCAGCAGGGCTTGGCAAGACGGGGACGATGTAATCCACATACATTGCTGCTTTTACTTGGTTATTTTGTTTCTTGGTCAGTGTTTCTATCATAGCGTTTCTGCTCCAGGAGTTGTCATTGCATTTTTCTGCCCCAGCGTTTCTGTCATAGCGTTCTGCCCCGGCGTTACTGTCATAGCGTTCTGCCCCGGCGTTACTGTCATAGCAGTCTGCCCCGGCGTTTCTGTCATAGCGTTCTGCCCCGGCGTTTCTGTCATAGCGTTCCGGCCCGGCGTTTCTGTCATAGCGTTTTGCTCCCCGGCATTTCTGTCTCGGCATTCAGTCTCAGCATTTCTGTCATGGCGTTTCTGCCCCAGCTTTTCTGTCATAGTGTTCTTCCCCAGATTTTCTGTCATAGCGTTCTGCCCCAGCTTTTCTGTCATAGCGTTCTGCCCCAGCATTTCTTTCACAGCATTTTCTGCCCCAGTTCTGTCACAGCATTTCTGCCCCAGGGTTTCTGTCACAGCATTTTTCTGCCTCAGGGTTTCTGTCATAGCGTTCTGCCCCAGCATTTCTGTCGCAGCGTTCTGCCCCAGCATTTCTGTCGCAGCGTTTTGCCCCACCATTTCTGTCACAGCGCTCTGCCCCACCATTTCTGTCACAGCGCTCTGCCCCAGCATTTCTGTCATAGCGTCCTGCCACAGCATTTCTGTCTCAGCATACAGTCTCGGCATTTTGTCATAGCGTTTCTGCCCCAGGATTTCTGTCACAGTGTTTTCTGCCCCAGGATTTCTGTCACAGCGTTTCTACGCCAGGATTTCTGTCACAGCGTTTCTGCCCCAGGATTTCTGTCACAGCTTTTCTGCCCCAGGATTTCTGTTATGGCATCTCTGCCTCAGGATTTCTGTCATGGCGTTTTTCTGTCATGGCGTTTTTCTGTCATGGCAGTTTTTCTGTCACAGCGTTTTTTCTGGCATAGTGTTCTGCCCCAGCATTTCTGTCTCGACGTTCAGTCCCAGCGTTCAGTCTCGGCATTTCTTTCATAGAATTTCTTTCATAGCGCTTCTGGACCAGGATTTCTGGCATTGCTGTTCTGACTCAGTGTTCTGTCATTGCGTTTCTGCCCCAAGATTTCTGTCATGGCATTTCTGCTTCAGGATTTCTGACATTGCATTTCTGCTTCAACATTCAAGTATCAGTGTTTCTCTCATAGCGTTTCTGCCCCAGGATTTCTGTAATTTCATTTCTGCCTCAGCGTTCAGTTTTAGCATTGCTGTAATAGCGTTTCTGTCATAGCATTGCTGTCCCTGCGTTTCTGCCCCAGGATTTCTGTCATTGCATTTCTGCTTCAGCGTTTAAGTCTCAGCGTTTCTGTCACAGCGTTTCTTCCCCAGGATTTCTGTCATTTCGTTTCTGCCTCAGCATTTCTGTCATAGCGTTTCTGTCATAGCGTTGCTGTCCGTGTGTTTCTGCCCCAGGATTTCTGTCGTAGCATTCTGCCTCAGCGTTCAGTCTCAGCATTGCTGTCACAGCGTTTTCTGTCACAGCGTTACTGTCCTTGTGTTTCTGCCCCAGGATTTCTGTCATAGCATTTCTGCCTCAGCGTTCAGTCTCAGCATTTCTGTCATAGCGTTTCAGGCTCGGTGTTTCAGCCTGCACCGTTTCTCAGAGGGGCGTTGTTCAGTCACGGCATACTCCAGTAGCTGTTTTTATCTTCCTTGTTTGTCATGTCTCATCGTATCTTTGTTCATGTTTGTACCTGGGTCAGTTAGCTAGGGCTCACATGTCAGGATCTCTCACTTCTACAGATCCATACGGGCTGAGGTTTCGTCTGTTAATGATTGTTGTCCACAATCTTCTCGCCCGTATACCATACGTCATACAATGCACGTTCATTCACCACACCCACCACGGTCTGTGGGTACACCAGCCCTGAGTTTTCAGTTTAATTACCTGTCTCTGCGCTGCAGGTTACTCGGGCTCACTTACAATTTACAAGGGGGGGGTATCCGTCATCAGGTTCATTCACGCGCAGTGGTCTTGACATTTCTGCTCATGTTCTCATACTTAGGTAAGAAAAGAGGGGCGTTGTTGTTCTCATATCATGTTGTCCGTCATTTCTCTTGTTCGTGTTCTCAGGTTGGGCTGTATTGGCATCCATCATCCCCTTGTTGGTCCTTAAGTGGTAGGTTTGGGCAAACGTTGTCATGATTCTGGATTCCACTCTCTAGGATGTGGCCTGGAAGACTGCTCAGGGACGTTAGTCCAGTCATCTTTTCCGTTCCCAGGTAGGGGGGTTTCAGTCACTTTGGGTATGACTGTTTCATGCCATGGGACTTATTTCCCTGGGGTGGAGTCTGGCCCTCCTTCCTCGGCTCAGGATTCAGACTCGGTTGCCAGGTCACAGGCTGAAGCATGACCCGATCGAATCAGGTAGGACCAGTATTCTGTGTCTGCATGGTTTCTCAATGTTGACAATGCTTATAGCCATAGTGCATGGGCCTCATCCACCTACTCCATCACATCCTTCAGGTATTCAGCATTTTGAACTCCTGCCAGTTGTCCTTTAGCACTCACCCTCGCATTTCCCCATACCAGTATTGGTAGGCCAGGGGTTGGAGTGGGGGGTTCACTGAGCACTTCACTGGTGTCTGCTTGAAGTTTCGATCTTCTCGGCTTTCATTTTGCAGGGGCTCCTCGGGACAGCCATTGCTCCCCTTCTCCCACGCATCCTCTCATTCACAAGCAGTTCATTCTCATGTCTGGGTCGTCTCGGGCTTCAGGCTCTATCCAATCATTCACGGGACGTTTAGTTGGGTTCTGGGTAGCTTCGCAGGTTCTATAAGGGGTTCTGTCTCATCACCAAGTCAGGAGTCGGGGGGGGGGGGTTTCTCCTGTCATAGTGGACACTTATCGGATATATACTGTTGCTATCCGGGCACATGCTACTCCACTTGATGGATTGTTACCTTCCCTTCTTCACCTAAATTTGTGTCTTTTTGCCCTCCTTTCAGGCATACTGACCAGCCAGGCCAAGGCACACCTCAGGCCTTGGTGCTTAGGAGTATCACTTTCTCACTCGAAGACTCTGACTACAAGTGTAAAGGCTAGCCGGAGGCTAGCCTGTATTTGTGGGAGGAGTCTGAGAGGGCTATTTAAGCCTCCTCCTCTGTCAGGCCAGGGCTCATCGGCATTTCTGGGTTCCCACCCACCCGTTTCCCCCAGTCTTCATACATACTCCTAATACTTTTTCTTATTCTTACATTCAGGGTATGCCCACTTTTCAGGCATACTGACCAGCCAGGCCAAGGCACACCTCAGGCCTTGGTGCTTAGGTGTATCACTTTCTCACTCGAAGACTCTGACTACAATTGTAATTAACGAACATTCTCGTAACGGAATTTGGATCCGAAATTCGTAAATGAAATTTCGTATTTCGTACAAAATTCGTAAGCATAGCAATTCGTATTTCGGATCCTCCCGAATGTATGAATTTACGAAAATTTGTACGAATATTCGATTCATACGAAACTAATCACACATGTCTAGTGGCCAGCGGACCTTGCACAAACCGTTGTACCGTTGTACAGATACGTCGGTTTGTGCAGGAGAGCCGACCTGCCGCAGTATATCTGCATGTTAAAGTCTTGTTTTTGTTTTTTTTCAAATAACAAACATGTTATACTTACCTGCTCTGTGTAGTGGTTTTGCACAGAGCAGCCCAGATCCCCCCTTCCCTAGTCCCTCACCAGGTCTGCTGGCCCCTCTCTTCTGCTGAGTGCCCCCACAGCAAGCAGCTTGCTATGGGGCACCCAAACTGAGCCGCTGCTCTGTGTGTCCATTCAGACATGGAGCCACGGCTTAGCGGTGCCCCTTCTCTCTCCATATTGGCTCACTGGCTTTGATTGACAGCAGTGGAAGCCAATGGCATCCGCTGCTGTGTCTCAGTCAATGAGGAGGGAGAGATCCTGGACATCCGAGTCTCTAATGCAACATCACTGGATCAAGATGGGGCTCAGGTAAATATTAGGGGGGCTGAGAGGGGCTGCTGCACGCAGAAGGTTTTTTATTTTAATGCATAAAATGCATTAAGATAAAAAACCTGCTTTCAAAACCACTTTAAAGCCCAATTGAAGCCCTCTTATTTACAGTGTATTACTTCAATGAAGCAAATCTGCATAAACCGCAATAAAAATTGTGTACATTTTTCTACGAGGGGAATTTACTAAAATTGGAGCAGACAAAATCTGGAGCATGTGCGCAAAGTAACCAATCAGCATCTATCTTTAGCTTGTTCAGTTAAAGTGGATGTAAACCCAATGTCATCCTTTCTAAACTACTGCCATAGGGGTTATCTATAAGGATATACATGCCTCCTGCATGTATCTTTACCTGTCAAATGTCTCCCCTCTGTCTGTTATGAGACCCGAAAAACTGCAGATTCTGTGGGCGGGTCTGTTGTCTGGAGCTCGGTGGGTGGAGTCGTGATGTCAGTAGACTCCCCGCCCACCTCTACACTCCCCTTGTCAATATGTGTATTTCTAACACTGAACTTCTGCTGAACTTCTGCTATGATCTCTAACATCCAGTGAAAAGACAGGAAAGTAACCACATGACTTCAGCATGCCAAATCATGGTGAGGTGTGGAACAGCCAATCCTTGCAGAGCTGCTAAAGGAAGGAGTGGGGGAGGGAATTTAAAAAATACTGCCTGTGTCTTAGGCTGAAGCACAAGATGCAAATCACTTGTCACTCACAGCAAGGGGGAGGATTTGACAAAGTTTTTCTCATTTTGTCAAGATTTTTCTCACTGAACAATAAAAGAGGATTGCTCAGAGATGGATTAACTCTGTGTGGCAAGACTGGGCTCAAATGATAGGAAATCTTATACTCTACAGTATGATATATTAAAAAAAACATTTTTTTTCGGGTTTACATCCACTTTAAGCTTTGAAAATGAAAGCTGGAAGCTGATGCAATGCACAGCTGGCTGCTCCAGTATTAGTAAATCCCCCCCTATGCTTCTTCTAATACAAAAAAAGTATCCCACCTGCTCTAAAAGCTGCAGATTGGCATTGCATGCTATTATTAATCTACAAAGACACCCAAATCCTTCTCCATTATTTGTTTACCCAGTTTTATTCCTCCTAAACTATATGATGCATGCAAGTTTTTTTTAGACACAAAACGCATAACTTTACATTTATCAACATTAGGAAAATATATAAACCTCCTTTGCCATGCAGTTACCCAATCTGCCAATGCACCCAAGTCAAGGTATAAACATATTGTAGGGGCTATATTCTTCTATTGCACAAAACTGTGGGGTTGGTTTACTAAAGGCAAAAAAACTGTGCACTTTGCAGAGTTGCCAGTAGCGGAACTACCAGGGTCGCAGCAGGTGCACTTGCGACTGGGCCCGGCATTCTGCTACTGTAGGAGGGGCCAGAGACGGCAAGAAGGACAGCTGAGTGAAGAGCCCACCCCGGGCACTCTTAATGTGTGAGGTGAGGAGGGGGGGAGCGAGGGCTGCACAAGGAGCTTCTGGATCTTCTCCTGTCTGACAGCAGAGATTGTTATTCTCAGTCGTTTGCAGGATGTGCCGATTCCCCAACACTGCAGTTACTGTCACTGAACTTTGCCTTATCTCTCTTTCTTTCTTCAACTAGTAATCACTCCCCTCCAGGCCTCAGCATGTTCTCTTCCCATGCCACTTCACCTTTTTCTTTGGTCCCATTTGATTCGCTCAACTTCTCCAGCAGTCTGCATCTCTCTCTACCTTGTCTGTACAATCATGCAGTAAGTTAGCAGCAATTCTCCTGAAATGTTTTTCCTGTTACCTTTATCCCTTCTCTTCTCCTATCTGCTTAACCCCCCCATAAATCTGCACTACACAGTTCCCTGCAGCAGCCCCCCCCCAGCTCTGGACATTCCACACTCCCATATTACACCCTTTCTATCCCAGTTTACTCCTCTAACTGTCCTGTCCCTATATTGTAGACTTAGCACTTTCTCTGCACTCCTTCATGAACACATATTACTCTTACTACTTAGACCCCCACATATTCACTATTTTCTTATCGCTAATGCACCTTTTCCACGGGGCGGGCTCTGCCAGAAGTCCACTTGCTCAGTGCCTGAGGAGCAGGCTGATGGCTGGTCCATTTCCAATCCACTTATGCAGAGCGGCCACAGACACCCCTTTTTCTTCTCAATAGGCAGTCGGATGTAAATGGACCATCTGCTTGTTTAGACTGGACTGCCATGTAATCCCATCCACCAGACGAATGGAGAACTGATCCCCATCTGTCTGTTTTTAGCAGATTTGATTGGATGTAGGCAGATGTAAACAGGCACACGTCTATTTACACCCGCCACTCTATAGGAGGAGAATGGAGGGTCCAGTCGGGTCTGCCTGAAAAACTGACAGTCTGACCCAATTAGTCCACTCATGTGAAAGGGGCCTAATAGTGGACTCACATCAGTGTGCTGCAGTTTGGGCGCAGTGTGATTGTATGAAAAGTTTACATGCGTTTTCACAAAGGTACATCAAATTCCTACATGCTGCATATTTGCTGTGCTTTCAGAAAACTCACTGCCTATTAGAATTCAATGGGAGCGCAGCTATAACTCCATCTAAAGCACACATACAATCCCACTGCGGCCAAACTGCAGCACACCGATGTGAGCCCACTATAAGGCTTGTGGTTTTCTTGACACACGCAGAAACACACTGGCCTTTAGTAGACACATAGCAGTGCCATTAATTGTTAAATGGCACCCCAACACATCTGCTAACCCAGACATTTTCACACGCACCAAACCACATGGAGCCACATGGTGTCTCTATCTCAAAAGTGAGCTATCAGGGGTCTTTTTAGAGCCCTGATGTTTCACCAAATGGCTGTTAAACGTGTAAAAAAAAGTCAATAAAAAAATTCTGTTTAAAAAATGTAAAAAAAATAAGGGCTTGCTTTGGTCTCTGAAGAGCAATCCACATTCAGATTTCTCTTCATAGATCATTTGACAGGTAGTGAGGAGGTGTTGTATTGCCTCTGCACTGCCTGCTT
Source organism: Aquarana catesbeiana (assembly GCF_042186555.1). Classification (NCBI taxonomy): domain Eukaryota; kingdom Metazoa; phylum Chordata; class Amphibia; order Anura; family Ranidae; genus Aquarana; species Aquarana catesbeiana. The sequence continues at coordinate 367,663,285 of NC_133329.1, forward strand.
TAACCCTTCAATTCTGCACTAGCATGCCATAACCATGTGCATTGCACGCAGTTGTGGGGCGCTTGCAGAGCAGCACCATTCACTTGAATGGGTCAAGTTAAGCAGGGGGTACAATTCATACTGCATGTCACTGGGATCAGTGGGAAGTGCCCTGGGTCCGGAGGAAGGGGCCCCTGGACCGATGGAAAGGGGGGGGCCCTTCATGGTTCTTGCACCAGGGCCTTGAAGGTTCTAGTTACGCCTCTGAGAGTTGCAGTTGCCCTGTGCAAGTACAATTGCTCCAGAGCTTAGTAAATGAGGTAAGGCTTCACTTTGCAAAGAGTACCCAATCCCGTGCAAGGAAAATTAAAAAAACTGCATTTTTGCTTGCACATGATTGGATGATAGAAGTCAACAGAGCTTCTGCTCATTTACCAAGCTCTGGAGCAACTGCACTTTGCAAAGTGCACAGTCTTTTTCCCTTTAGTAAATCAACCCCATAGTGCCACCTGTAAATACAGAGTTGCTCCTTTAAATCCAAAATGTTTAATTTAGAAACAGGTTATAAAGTAATTATATCAAACCGAAGACCATTCATTCCAAATCAATAATCGTTGCTTTTTGAAGGTTAGGCCAGTTTTCTATCCATAGAGATGTCCTGTGAGGAACTGTGCCAAACACTTAAGGAAAGTCTACATATACCACATCCTTTACTACCCCTATTTTTAATGGTCTATTCCAATATAGTATAGTGGTAATTCTCCTTACCATGCACATTATTCCAATTCAAAATGACACCCCGACACACCTGATGGGCAGATGTGCATTGCAGTGTAACATTCAGCAAAGCACAAAAGTACATTACAGTGTGCTCAAAACAAATCAACACACCTCTCAAAAGCAGAGAGGTATCAGGACTTTAAAGGCTGTAGAGTTCTCACTGAGGTGAGCACATACACAATGTTAGGGTAAAAAAAAATTTTATTGTACAAAATGTTTTAAAAACATAGTTGAAATATAAGAACATCCAAAAAGTATAAAAACCTATATTTGTCACAGCCGCTAGATGTTACAACTTGAAAGTTTGTCATGAAGCTGGTTCCCACTTCATATTGTACATATATTCCAAAGCGTTTTGCAGAATATTTCTGCTTCTTCAGGCAAATTTTATATGCATCTAAGGAATTATCAGATATTAAAAAGAGATATTATAATAACACACTCAGTGTAACGGAACGTCCCACACTCCGCTTGAGTGCTTTCGTCAGTATATCACTTCCTAAGTCCTGGAACACAAGTCCAATGGATCTGGCTATAGGAACCCCCAAGAACCAGACAACACCAGTCTTGGAGTACATCAGAAAAAGCCTTCTTTATTTGAGATCTCAGACAAATATATGCAGCAGGATGAATACAAACTGTAACCAGAAACCTAATTAACATGAGCTAATGATCTAATCCTTTAGACAGCCTAGGTGACTCAGAGACGTGACCTTTAGGACAGACTTGCCGTCTTTTAGCTCAGAAGACACAATCAACATTATCACAGAAAATCTTCTCACAATAGGAGAGTTAATTAACACAAACAACAATGGGTGAAAGACTCTAAGGCCCCTTTCACACGTGCGGACCGTATTTCCGTATTTCATCCATCCGTTTTCGGATGAAATATGGACATACGTGCATCCCTATGGGATAGCGGGTGTCAGCGGATGAACATCCGCTGACACCCAATATCATCCGTCCCCGCTCTCGTCCGATTCTGCGAACGGAAGAAAATCCTATTTTTCTATCCATCTGCAGAGCAGATCAGATGAACATGGACAGACAGTCCGTGCTCATCCGATCCCCCATAGGGGAGAGCGGAGATCTGACAGGGCCATCCCTGCACAGCGTGCGGGTCCCGCCCTGTTATCCGCCGGCTCAGCTGGGGAAAACGGAGAGATCCCCGCTGAACAGCGGATGTTCACGGGTCGGATCAACGCGGATCCGTCCCATGTGAAAGGAGTCTTAGAGCCCACACTAGCCTTATTTACAATAAACACATTATAGCAGACAACAGACAGGTGGCTGGAGTTGATGACATATGCATCTTCTATGAGCCCCAACATTATGAATCAGACACTATTTATAATATGGCATATACAGGGTTCCCAAAGTCTGTGTATGTTGGGGGGGGACATGGACCTGAATCCAAAGTAACACCACCTCCATGGTCCCCAGGCATACAGCTCACAAAGCACCTTTCCACCAAATGCCAGGGCCCATGATCGGTAGGCAAGAGGCAAGCATTCAGTCCCCTCCAAAAGCCTCTGTCCTGGCTAGGTTTGTCACACTCAGCAATTTTGTGACTTTACATAATACATTACATTATAGCATAGAAGTGAATAAGTGTGCTCAGCAATTTTATCAACAAGATATATATATATATATATATATATATATATATATATATATATATATATATGGGTCTCCCGGTATGCGAGACGAAGATGGTCATCAGGCAGCCACTTGACCCCTGGTAAAGACCAGGGTCAAGTCGGATAGACACTGGACTGCACACCTGGAGGAGTAGGTAAGAAAAGTAAGAAAAAACCTGTAGCACCCGAAAACACTAAAATATGTGTATATATAAAATCAGATTTTATTGTTTTGCACTCCTGTGATCTGTTTTCAGCAGACAGCAGGCTGAAGGTAAAGCTTCACTTTGCAAAGAATACCCAATCGCATTCAAAAACATTAAAAAACAGCATTTTTGCTTGCACATGATTGGATGATGGAAGTCGGCAGAGCTTCCCCTCATTTACCATGCTATGGAGCAACTGCACTTGTAAAGTGCATAGTCTATTTGCCTTTAGTAAATCAGCCCCTTCGTGCTCTGGATTGAGGCAAGTAAACACTATAGAGGGATATGCTTTGTTCGTATGTCATGTCTGATGTTTACAACCATTTTAAAGAGCAGTATAAGGCACATTAAGGTGCATGTACTAAAGCACTGCAAAGGTATGAATGGGCCTCAGTGTCAACTTATTTCCTTACAAAAAGAAAGAAGATTTGTAGAAAGAAAGTGTATCATCTTCCCATTAAAACCCATATGGTTGACTTAGTAAAAGAAAATGCATAAGTCTTTAGCAGTAAAAATGATGTATGTACTGGCTTAAGTCATTTTATAATTAGCAGCATTTTACTTTGAACATCAAATGCTGAAAGAGTGTTTAGCACCCTACTGTACAATAAAGGTAACAGATGCTTGATGGGAGTCATACATTGCAATTCTGTTATTTACATAAAAGGATGATAATCCAGTTCAGTTAGGCTAAGGAAGTCTTTCTCAACATTTTTAACTCGGAGGAACCCTTGAAATACCTTTCCGGTTTCAGGGAGCTCCTGCTATTATTACATCAATGGCTCACAAGACATTAGTGTGAATAATAACTTGTGCATATAAGAATACATAAAATAATTAGGCATGTCCATGGGATTTCTTAAAGCAGAAATAAACTGTAAACTGAAAACATTATTTAATTAATTTGTAATATTCAAAGCAAACTCACCCATCCACCTATGTTTCCATGACTTATATTGTTGAGAAATCACTTTGAAAAACAACCCCGGCATTTCTGGCCATCTTGAGCAGGGGTCTCCAAACTTTATAAACAAAGGGCCAGTTTACAGTCCTTCAGATTTTAGAAGGGCCGCACTGTTGCCGGTGGGAGTAGAAAAGGTCAGAGGGTTGGTGGGAAAAAATAACCCCCCAACGTTTGCTTTAGTGAGGTAATTGAGCCCCATTATTGGTGTAAGTGGGGGGAATTATGCCCCATCTTTGGTATCAGGACTTTAAAGGCTGTAGAGTTCTCACTGAGGTGAGCACATACACAATGTTAGGGTAAAAAAAAATTTTATTGTACAAAATGTTTTAAAAACATAGTTGAAATATAAGAACATCCAAAAAGTATAAAAACCTATATTTGTCACAGCCGCTAGATGTTACAACTTGAAAGTTTGTCATGAAGCTGGTTCCCACTTCATATTGTACATATATTCCAAAGCGTTTCGCAGAATATTTCTGCTTCTTCAGGGAAATTTTATATGCATCTAAGGAATTATCAGATATTAAAAAGAGATATTATAATAACACACTCAGTGTAACGGAACGTCCCACACTCCGCTTGAGTGCTTTCGTCAGTATATCACTTCCTAAGTCCTGGAACACAAGTCCAATGGATCTGGCTATAGGAACCCCCAAGAACCAGACAACACCAGTCTTGGAGTACATCAGAAAAAGCCTTCTTTATTTGAGATCTCAGACAAATATATGCAGCAGGATGAATACAAACTGTAACCAGAAACCTAATTAACATGAGCTAATGATCTAATCCTTTAGACAGCCTAGGTGACTCAGAGACGTGACCTTTAGGACAGACTTGCCGTCTTTTAGCTCAGAAGACACAATCAACATTATCACAGAAAATCTTCTCACAATAGGAGAGTTAATTAACACAAACAACAATGGGTGAAAGACTCTAAGGCCCCTTTCACACGTGCGGACCGTATGTCCGTATTTCATCCATCCGTTTTCGGATGAAATATGGACATACGTGCATCCCTATGGGATAGCGGGTGTCAGCGGATGAACATCCGCTGACACCCAATATCATCCGTCCCCGCTCTCGTCCGATTCTGCGAACGGAAGAAAATCCTATTTTTCTATCCATCTGCAGAGCGGATCAGATGAACATGGACAGACAGTCCGTGCTCATCCGATCCCCCATAGGGGAGAGCGGAGATCTGACAGGGCCGTCCCTGCACAGCGTGCGGGTCCCGCCCTGTTATCCGCCGGCTCAGCTGGGGAAAACGGAGAGATCCCCGCTGAGCAGCGGATGTTCACGGGTCGGATCAACGCGGATCCGTCCCATGTGAAAGGAGTCTTAGAGCCCACACTAGCCTTATTTACAATAAACACATTATAGCAGACAACAGACAGGTGGCTGGAGTTGATGACATATGCATCTTCTATGAGCCCCAACATTATGAATCAGACACTATTTATAATATGGCATATACAGGGTTCCCAAAGTCTGTGTATGTTGGGGGGGGACATGGACCTGAATCCAAAGTAACACCACCTCCATGGTCCCCAGGCATACAGCTCACAAAGCACCTTTCCACCAAATGCCAGGGCCCATGATCGGTAGGCAAGAGGCAAGCATTCAGTCCCCTCCAAAAGCCTCTGTCCTGGCTAGGTTTGTCACACTCAGCAATTTTGTGACTTTACATAATACATTACATTATAGCATAGAAGTGAATAAGTGTGCTCAGCAATTTTATCAACAAGATATATATATATATATATATATATATATATATATATATATATATATATATATGGGTCTCCCGGTATGCGAGACGAAGATGGTCATCAGGCAGCCACTTGACCCCTGGTAAAGACCAGGGTCAAGTCGGATAGACACTGGACTGCACACCTGGAGGAGTAGGTAAGAAAAGTAAGAAAAAACCTGTAGCACCCGAAAACACTAAAATATGTGTATATATAAAATCAGATTTTATTGTTTTGCACTCCTGTGATCTGTTTTCAGCAGACAGCAGGCTGAAGGTAAAGCTTCACTTTGCAAAGAATACCCAATCGCATTCAAAAACATTAAAAAAAAAACAGCATTTTTGCTTGCACATGATTGGATGATGGAAGTCGGCAGAGCTTCCCCTCATTTACCATGCTATGGAGCAACTGCACTTGTAAAGTGCATAGTCTATTTGCCTTTAGTAAATCAGCCCCTTCGTGCTCTGGATTGAGGCAAGTAAACACTATAGAGGGATATGCTTTGTTCGTATGTCATGTCTGATGTTTACAACCATTTTAAAGAGCAGTATAAGGCACATTAAGGTGCATGTACTAAAGCACTGCAAAGGTATGAATGGGCCTCAGTGTCAACTTATTTCCTTACAAAAAGAAAGAAGATTTGTAGAAAGAAAGTGTATCATCTTCCCATTAAAACCCATATGGTTGACTTAGTAAAAGAAAATGCATAAGTCTTTAGCAGTAAAAATGATGTATGTACTGGCTTAAGTCATTTTATAATTAGCAGCATTTTACTTTGAACATCAAATGCTGAAAGAGTGTTTAGCACCCTACTGTACAATAAAGGTAACAGATGCTTGATGGGAGTCATACATTGCAATTCTGTTATTTACATAAAAGGATGATAATCCAGTTCAGTTAGGCTAAGGAAGTCTTTCTCAACATTTTTAACTCGGAGGAACCCTTGAAATACCTTTCCGGTTTCAGGGAGCTCCTGCTATTATTACATCAATGGCTCACAAGACATTAGTGTGAATAATAACTTGTGCATATATGAATAAATAAAATAATTAGGCATGTCCATGGGATTTCTTAAAGCAGAAATAAACTGTAAACTGAAAACATTATTTAATTAATTTGTAATATTCAAAGCAAACTCACCCATCCACCTATGTTTCCATGACTTATATTGTTGAGAAATCACTTTGAAAAACAACCCCGGCATTTCTGGCCATCTTGAGCAGGGGTCTCCAAACTTTATAAACAAAGGGCCAGTTTACAGTCCTTCAGATTTTAGAAGGGCCGCACTGTTGCCGGTGGGAGTAGAAAAGGTCAGAGGGTTGGTGGGAAAAAATAACCCCCCAATGTTTGCTTTAGTGAGGTAATTGAGCCCCATTATTGGTGTAAGTGGGGGGAATTATGCCCCATCTTTGATGTAATTGGGCCCCATCGTTTGTATCATTGAGAGGAATTGTGCCCCATTATTGATGTCATTGGGCCCCATTGTTGGTGTCACTGAAAGGAATTGTGCCCCATCATTGGTGTCTTTGGGAGGAACTGTAACCAACTCATTAGTGTCAGTAGGGGGAATTTTGCCCCATTGTTGGTATCAGTGGATGAAACAGTGCCCCAAGGGGCAGATAAAAGGAAGTAAAGGGCACCATCTGGCCCCTGGGCCACAGTTTGGAGACCCCTGATCTTGAGTAAGGGCAGATGATTCATGTAGCATTTACTTCTGGAATCCATCAGCCCTTAGCTCAGTCATGCAGGCAGGAGGGTTTGCTTATTTGAGAAAGCCCCTCCTCACCTCCCCTAGATGAAAGAAGAGGAAATGCCCATGAAGACTCCTGGGATCTATGACATAATTTTGGCCTAGGCCAGAAACCAGGAAGCAGCTAAAGAAATGTAAAAAAAAAAAAAAAAAGGTTAAAACAAGTAAATATAATATAACTTCCTATCTATTTACTAATGCTAGCAGCATTAGGACTGAAAATAATTAATGATGATAGAGAGAGTTTAGATTTGCTTTAATGTATTTGAGAGACAGGGTTGTCCTTACATTAGTGGTCAGTGCAGTGCTCCCTTACATCGTAACCGGTGAGAAGAATGCCCTCTACATTGATGGTCAGTAGAAAGAATGTCCCCTTACAGATAGCAGAAAACATAACTGGTGTTAGTGGTAACTTATCTCAGAGACAGAAATTGCTCACGCAACATTTAGTTCCTCTATGGCAGGCATGTCCAAAGTCTGGCCCGCGGGCCATTTGCGGCCCACGTTCCGGTTTGATGTTGCCCCCACTTGGAATTTGCATATATATACATCTGTGGCCTGCCAAGTATATCCATCCGTGGCCCCCAAAGCTTAAGCGTGTTATGTTTTTTATGCTGTTAATATATCTATCTTCTTTAGCCTGACAAATCCCGAGCGCTGCGCTCATTGTTAGTATGAGCCAGGGCGTGTTCAGAAGTCGATGTGCCAGAGCCGCTATGAAATTGACAGCGTGAAGAGCCAATCACAGGCACTGTGACTATTCCCGATCTCTGCATCTGCGGACTGCAGATGCAGAGATCGGGGAAATGTCACGGTGCCTGTGATTGGCGGTGGCGCTGCGCGCTGTCAGCTTCCTTGTGGGCTCGGGCACATAGACTTGTGAACACGCCCCGGCTCATACTAACAATGAGCACAGAGCTCGGGGATTTGTCAGGCTAAAGAAGATAGATATATTAATAGCAAAAAAAACATAACACGCTCGAGCTTTGGGGGCCACAGATGGAGATACATGGGGGGGCCACATCAAACCGGAACGCGGTTCCTTTCCTTTTGAGAGAGATAGATAGATAGATAGATAGATAGATAGATAGATAGATAGATAGATAGATAGATAGATAGATAGATAGATAGATAGATAGATAGATAGCTGCCAAGGTACCACAACGGATCTAAATTCAGACATGCACCATTATTTCCAACACAACGCATTACAAATAAAATAGAATGACTGCAACATTAGACCTTTTTAAGCACTGCAGATGATAATTAAGAAAATTCTTCAACAGGGTTTTATTAGTACAAGCCCTATAGTCTTGCCAGATACAAAAGAATGCACACTTTTCCTGCTCACATGATAGGAACAATGAAGTATATTGCACAACATGTCTTATGAGTGTGAGAGCAAACCTAATTGTCACATAAAGTGCCAAGACTTGCTCCGCCTGACACATATACAGTACTTCCTGGGAATGCCAGCAGTAAGATCTTCCTGCCAGAGTTCCTGTCCCTCACCACAACTACCACAATGACATCTGCATAACAGGGAGCCTCTTATTGTTTTCTAGATGATATCAGAAATGGGGGATTGCAACAGAAAATATGAGACTTCCTCAGAACTACAACCGATGGGTGGAGCTGGGAACTCAGGGGCGAATAAATCAATGCACTGACATATGCACTTCAAAAGGAACTTTAAGGACATGCAAAATGTTTCAGAGGGGTGTGCCCTGGGAGGAGCCGAGGATGAGGTCATTCTAGTTCCAAGAACACACAGGCTGATTGGTGTGTGACGTCTCTTGACTTTAGTTCTAGCCGTAGGAATAGTTGAGGAATAGTTGCCTCTTTGTGTCTGAATTTGACTATTGGATGCAAAATTTGACAGGAATACTAATGATCATCATCAGTTTTGTGCCTGCAGCCTCTTATAAACCTGCAAGGAAAACAAAATGTTGTGTGTGTTTATAAGCACACTAATTGTTGCAGACTGCATGGCTTGTGGTGGAGTTTTAAGCCTAAATACCACAATTTCTGGTCCTCATTTTTAAAATGATTAAATACAAAGTAGGCATAGCCTGATGTTGTATAAGGTGGCTAATGATTTTTGTCTTGCCTGATATTTTATTGTAAATCCATTTTTTTTGGAAAAACACAATCCCCTCTTGATGACAGATACATGGGAGGGTCAACCTTCATTATAACTACCTAAGTAAAATTACAGTTTCATAGACTGAGATGAAAGGAGACTTCAAATACCATTACATTATAAAATTGCATATGTAGCGATAATATGTTATATTATGTTTTATTATTTTTTAACAAAATTGGAGCAGGGGTCCCCAAACTTTCTAAACAAAATGCCAGTATACTGTCCTTTAAACTTTAAGGGGGCCGGACTGTGACCAATGTGAGTAGAAAATGCCTGGGTGTCTATAGGAGTAAACAATGCCCTATCATTGTTATTAGTAGAGGGGGGGGGATATTGCCCCAATGTTGGTATCGTGGAAAGGAATAGTGCCCCATCATTGATGTCAGTGATAAGAATAAGTCCCATCATTAGTGTCATGTGGATGAATAGTGCCCCATCATTGGTATCAGTGGAAAGAATTGTGCCCCATCAAAGGTATCAGTGGAATGAATAGTGCCCCATCATTGGTGTCAGTGGAAAGAATAGTGCCCCATCATTGGTGTCAGTGGTAAGAATAGTGCTCCATCTTTGGTGTCAGTAAGAAGAATAGTGCTCCATCATTAGTGTCAGTGGGAAAATTACTGCCCAATGGTTGGTGTCAGTGGGAGGAATAGTGCCCCATCATTGGTGTCAGTAGGAGGAATAGTGCCCTGTTGTTGGTATCAGTGACCGGAAATACGGCCCATTGTTTGTGTCAGTGGAAGGAAAAGTGCCTTGTATCAGTGGGAGGAACAGTGTCCCAAGGGCCAGATAAAGGCAAGCAAAGAGCCACATCTGCCCCCCAGACCGCAGTTTGGAGACCACTGCTTTAATAAAGTAAAGACACAGAATATGAAGACAGAGAAGATGCTAAATACATTGCTATTACTAGAAGTTATAATGTGATAAGCAAAAATGAGCATAATGCTGAAATGTGCCCCAGTTATACCATCAACTGGAAAAAAAAACTCTTAAGGGCATAGCCATGCTTGGGCCTTTCTGACAAAACTGAAAGTGAGAACCTTATCTTTGTCCTATTGGGAGATTTCCCTGCACTTCCAGTTCTATAGACACTACAGCAAGTGAGAGCAAATCTTCCCAATGTGAAGTAAATTTCCTTAGATGTGACTGGGACAAGAATTAATCTCCTCCATTCCTTCTTTAGGGACAGACACCTCAAAATTTTACATTTTCCCTTACTTTTAGTGGCCACAGAACTAACAGAGAGAATGAATCTCCCCTCTGAAACAAAGTTTTACTTTTAAATACACTTTTAATAGGTCTCATTATCATACAACGTCATTAGATCAACAGCCTACACCTCAGCCACGTACAATCAACTTGTTCAAGAATGAATAGGGGGCTCTGGATTAAAGATGAAATGTAGACCACCATCAAGGGAAGTACAGCTCCACCCTGGCTGAGACCTTCGCAGATGTAATGAACTATAACATAGTCTCTAGAACGGTAATGTAATGTGTTCATTTCCAAATTTGCTGGCAACTCTGTAGCTACATGACATCTCAACATTGTTCTCACTGCAGGGCAGTCACCAACTGATCTCATCCAGATAGAACATTACCCTTCCACAATATCCAGAGCATTTTTCTCCCCACCAGGCCAGCACTGGCGCCTTTCCACCATGCTGTCAGATGGTTTTATAGCACACCTTCATCTTCAGCTGTCCAGTCATGCCATATTACTCCTTCTATAAATGTTCCATCATTGCCCACTTACAGGGCCGGTGCTACCACTAGGCAAACTAGGCAGCCGCCTAGTGCGCCCTGCTACCAAGGGCTCTCGGCCACTGGTGTTCCTACTCTCTTCTCTCTGCAAAAAGCAACTAAGTCTCAGCATCAACAGGCACACCGCTCCATTTGCTCATAGTGTCAGAGGCGCATCGGTGGCGGAGGACTGTGTCTGTGTCCCGACTCCCAAATGAATGAAAGCAAGCAAACATTTATTGATGGGCGCTGGTGAGGCTGCATTTGATGAGCGCTGGTGAGGCTGCATTTGATGGGTGCTGGTGAAGCTGCATTGATAGGCGCTGGTGAGGCTGCATTTGATGGACACTGGCGAGGCTGCATTTGATGGGTGCTGGTGAAGCTGCATTGATAGGCGCTGGTGAGACTGCATTTGATGGACACTGGTGAGGCTGCATTTGATGGGTGCTTCATTAAAAAGGTGGGGTTTACATGGGCAGTGAAAACGGGGTGGAGTCAGGGGGGCGGCAAAATGGGGTTTCGCCTAGGGTGTCAAAAATCCTTGGACCAGCCCTGCCCATTTAGGTTCTTCTTCCAGAGCCTGTCCTGCCTCACCCAGTCTTCATCCACACTTAGGCCTCTTACACACAGGCAAAACATGAGTGTCACATGTTCCTCCATACATGAAAAGTACCAGGTATTTTCTCTGCTCCCAGCAGCTGAATGGAGTATCAGGGGAACAAATATAAAGGGAGTATATACTACTGGGAAGGGGAGTATTAAAGTGGTTCTAAATGCAGAAGTCTTAATGCATTGTATGCATTAGGATAAAAAAACCTTCTGTGTGCAGCAGCCCCCCTAATACTTACCTGAGCCCCACCTCGATCCAGTGATGTTGCACAAGACCCTTGGCTGTCCAGGTTTCTTCTGCCAATTGGCTGAGACACAGCAGCAGATGCCATTGGCTCCTGATGCTGTCAATCAAAGTAATTGAGCCAATGAGGAGAGAGGGGACGGGGCCAAGCTGCAGCTCCGTGTCTGAATGGACACACAGAGCAGCAGCTTGGCTCGGGTACCCCCATAGCAAGCTGCTTGCTGTGGGGGCACTTGGAAGGAGAGAGGGGGCAGGAGCTCCGGCGAGGGACCCGAGAAAAGGAGGATCTGAGCTGCTCTGTGCAAAACCACTGTACAGAGCAGGTAAGTATTGTTCTGTCTCTGGGACAGCTAGCTAAACCTTCTTATCCCAATAACTGTGGATACCATATTTCTTTTATCTCAGTTTTATTAGAACAAGCCAGGTGAAACTACAAATAACAGAAATAGACTACAATAAGTACAATATTGCATACAATACAGCATACATTGCATAAACAATGATGTACAATACAAGATGTGATAGTAAAAACTTACTTTTTAAGTTCTCTAAGGGGTGATGGTGATAGATTGAGAAAGACATGACTTGCTTCCTGCAATGTGTTGAAAAGAATGGTGTCTGGCTCACTTCCTGTTAAGATTCTACCCAGAATTCCCTGCTTGCTGACGACTTCCTTAATTACACATACATTAAACAATTAAACAGAATTGCAGCAATGCCAAAAAGGAACGCTAGATGGAGCCTGCACATCACTTATGATTGTCTTAAGTAAATTACACATTTACACATAACCAGTATAAAACATCTGGTGGACAGAACAAGTATAACATGTTTGTTATTTTTAAACAAAACAAACAAGACTTTAATATCACTTTAAAGCAAGCCTATTGCTTCAGTGTTGGTTCACACTGTGGCAACTTGTCAGACGACTTAGTCGCCTGGCAAGTCGCGCTCCATTCAGTGCAATGGAACCATTCTAATCGGAGCGACTCAAGTCACTCCGACTTAGAAAAAGGTTCCTGCACTACTTGGGGGCAACTTTAGAGCGGCTTGCATTGACTTCTATTAAAGAAGTCCTTTTCAAGCCGTGCTGAAGTTGCGTTGCGTGGGGGGGCTTCAGAGTCAGGCGACTTTGAAGCCACTCCAGCATGAACCGAGCCTTACCCTGCATGATAGCACAGCTTTGTTTTAAAGGGACTCTGTGACTATGGTCAAGAAGATTTTAAATTAAGACATACCTATAAAGAAAGTAAAAAATAAAGGAAACTGTGTACCAAACAAATTAATTGCAATATTCATCCCAGCTGCAAACACACTATGAGATATTGTCATAGTATAATAACATGTGCAAATAAAGTGTTGCTTTATACAAACTCAAAAATGCAAAAACAAAGAAAACATACATGTGATTACACATGTATGTTTTCTTTGTTTTTTTATTTGTGATTGTGCATAGCGCAATACTTTATATGCACATTCCTGTAAATACCGGTAAGTCTATCAATAATGAATCCTGCTGCCGTGCCTCTAAATGGAGAAATCTTCTGCTGAGGTCTACACTGGAACTGACACTTCTGGGCATGTCCATCTCTGTGGTTTCTTGAAGCTCTCATTGGTTCCTTCTGCTGACTTCCACCCATTACAGAATAGGGTAGGGACATGAAGGTCAGCAGGAGGAACCAGTGAGAGAGGGGACCCAGGATATGGACACCCCTAGATGTGTTGGTTTCATCGCATTGGTTTCAGCGCATTGGTTTCAGCGCATAATTCAGCAGAAGTTTGGCGGTGTGGGCAGTGGGAAAGGTAAAATGTTTGCAAGTTTCTTTTACAGGTATGTCTTCATGTAACATCTTGAGTATAGCACCTGGGTAAGCTTTACTCCCCAAGATATGCACACTGCCACATTGCGGTGTTTCTCTATGCTAATCTTTGACAGTACAATAGACAACCAAATAATGAAACTTGCCATTTATATGTGCCAAAAACTACACTCAAAGTGCATCCAAAAACTACTCTCAAAGTGCATCCAAAAACTAAGAGATTAGTAATGAGATTTCTAAGTCATCACCAAATTCACTTTGACTGCTTGTAGTAGAAGGATTTCATAATGGTCCTGTAGGGTAAAGCTCAACATTTCCTGGAAAAGGATGGATGATTTGTTAATAACTGTCAAAAGTTGCAATCCATCAATGTAAAAGGGAAACGCTAAGCCAAACACTATGATTTTTTTTCTATTCATACAAATAAATCTGTCTGTAATTGGTACAATGGTTTTCTTCAATTTCTTTTGAATTTTACAAATATTAACTGTATTAACTGGATAATAAATTCTAATTAAACAGACGAGAAGCTGTTAAAATCATTAGAAAATTTGTTTCCCCCCCCCCCCTACTTTGTGTGAGCTTCCAGACCAAAAACTGCCTATGATTGTTTTTTGTTTTTTTATTAACCACTAAAAATCACTCATTTATTGTTAGGATCTCTGGACAATTGTTTACTGCTAAAAATCCTTCTGCGATCAACAATATTAAATGGGCACAACTAAGTTCAGCTAAAAGCAGTATTAAATCTAAAAGCAAACATATTATATTGCAGCTTACTAATTCTTAGATTTGGTGGCTGTATTCATTTTCTTTTTTAGGCTTTCTTTCCTTTATTTTCACCTGGTGGACCCACCAGTAGTTATATTGTTTTTCAACAGAACTAGCTGTCTTGCAGATGTATCAGTTACACGGATGAGACAAACCATTTACAGCTGACAGGAGTGCATGCAAGGGTAAGCTTTTATTTATGGAAAACTTTTATCCCAAAAGAAAAAACAATTGTTTGCAGTGACTGCTTAATAAAGTGCTCTTCCATCTGGTGGAAAAAAAAAGTCTGCAGCTACAAATACTGTACCTGCTGACTTTTAATATATGGACACTTACCTGTCCAGGGAGCCTGCAATGTTGGCACCCTAGCCAATTTTCAGATCGGCTGTCGGGTGCTGCCGCCGCCATCTCCACTAAAGGAAACTGGCAGGGAAGCCTTTCGGCTTCCCAGCCAGTTCCCTACTGCGCATGCGCGAAGTGCGCTGCACTTTCTAACTGGCCTGGCGGCAGAGGAAGGAGGAGGGGGGCTAAACTTCCGAGGGACATTGCTGCGCGATGGTCTTCCGGAAGTGGGGAAGGGTACCTGTCAAAAACAGGTACCCATTCCCCCCTGATAGGTGCCAAATGTGGCACCGGAGGGGGGGAGGAACTCCGCTTTGGGTGGAACTCCATATTAAGTATTAGCTGGAGTTTGGCTTTAATTTATTAGTGTATCTAAAGTCTGATATAGTCCATATAACACTCCCCTCCACCAAGACTGACAATGCTGCTGTCCAAATGTGCCCCTGTTCTCCTTCATCCAGAGTGGGGGCACTCTAATACAGGAGGTGTTACTAGCCAGATTATTATTATTATTATTATTATTATTATTATTATACAGGATTTATATAGTGGCAACAGTTTGCACAGCGCTTTACAATATGGGGCAAACAGTACAGTTACAATACAGTTCAATACAGGAGGGATCAGAGGGTCCTGCTCAATAGAGCTTACAATAAAGGGTCAAGTGGAACAAAAGGTAACAGTGGTGGGGGGATGATCAGATGGAGAAAATGAAAATACAGTTGTTAGGTGTGGGTAGGATAAGCTTCTCTGAATAGGAGGGTTTTCAGGGATCGTCTAAAAGCTAATAGAGTTGGAGATAATTGGACAGATTGGGGTAAGGAGTTCCATAGGATTGGAGAGGCTCTGGAAAAGTCCTGGAGGTGAGCAAAAGAGGCGGTGACGAGGGAGCTAGAGAACAGGAGGTCTTGAGAAGAGAACCATTAGGTTGGTATTTTGAGACTAGGCTAGTGATGTAGCTGGGGGGCAGAGTTGTGGATGGCTTTGTAAGTAGTTGTTAGTATTTTGAATCTAATTTGTTGGGTAAGTGGGAGCCAGTGGAGGGATTGACAGAGAGGAGTAGCAGACACAGAGTAATTAGTAAGGTGGATGAGTCTGGCAGCAGGATTCATGATGGACTGAAGGGGGGATAGACTATGTAGAGGTCACCAGGTGAAAACAGAAGGAAAAGCCTAATAAAGGAAATTTAATGCAGCCACCACATCTAAGGACTGGTAAAGCTGGAAAGTATTACATTTTTGGTTTGGGGTTAAAAACCGCTTTAAGTTAAACAGTCCATAATATGTGAGTTTGATTCATAGGAAACTACCAGCAACTGCAGGCAATTTCTGGTCATGTGATCCTTATGGTGAAAATCATCTAGAGTAGACATTATGTTTGCAGAAGAGATACTGTCACCTTGTTATGCAGTCTCTCTACAAAGGGCCCTCAACTCATTTTACATTCATACTCTCCTACTCCTGTTATGGAAATGATTAAGAGCTCCAATCGAGCCCAAGGTTATCTGCTGCTGTCTCTAATTGGAAAGTGTGGCTATGCATGCATATAAAAGTAAACACTCTGCGACACGCTCAGCTCCGTTACTTTTTACACTTCTGATTTATTCAAGGCGGTGCTAATGTTTTATACACACAAATACGTCATTGCTATGTTAGTCTAATAGGTACATCTCATTGGTTAGGATAGAAAAGAAGATGGAGAATCTTCATAACGAGGTTTGGCTGTCCTTGGTTTTGTCTTCAGTTCCGCGTTCTTCTGATGTGTGGGATGTAGGGGGTACCCGCCATTTTGAGAAAAATATAGGAACAGAGCTAATCTGTATACTTATATAATGAGTAAGGAGAAAAATATGTATGCACATAAGAAAATAGACATTTTCAGATTATTATTATTATTATTTACATCACATTCCTTCACAATCCCCCCTAAAATGACTATTTTCTCTTTTCTGTCCCTAATACTAAAGGTCCCAGTTTGGCCTGGCCCTTCTCCTCAGCAACTCTTTTAGGCTGTATATAGAATTGGGCAGCAACTGTTCACTTCCCTCCTCGATACAGCTGGAGAGGTGCAGTCAGGCGCTATCTATCCCTAAAACCCTATAGGATTGTGAGATTATGGACAGGGAGTGACTGTAGGGGAGTGAAGGGTTTGTCATCTTCCATCATAAGAAGGTCCTCTTCTTCTTGGTGGAGAAATGTAGGTGTGCTATTGTCTACAGCCTTGCTCATTAACTTTTTACGAAAGGTAGAATACAGCATACAATCAGGGCTAAAAGAACCAGGATTATTAATACCCTTACCGGTATCTGGGCGAGCACCTTCTGCCACCCACTCATCCAGCTAAAATATTGGTCCCATGGGTCTGTGATACCTGAGTTCTTCTTCAACTCCAGTGACAGATCTTCTAATTTCTTTATAGCTAAAGTAACCTTACCATTTGGGCCAGTATTATCAGGAATGTATGTACAACAGGTTCCCGTTTTTTCCTATGATTTTACAAAACACCTCCTTTCCCAGCTAGCACCATGTCTAAGGCCATCCGGTCCTGGAATGTCATGTAGGAAGTGGGGGATAACTGGTCAGCAATTCCCTGGAGGGCATCTTTAATGTAATTTACAAATCTCTGTTGGTTATAATATGTGTAGTGTCAGGTCACCTAGAGGCTGGGTGACAGATGCACACCATTGGGATCAGGAGTGCACCGCAAGGTAGTGGACCCTACGGCTGACTGCTGCGGATTGAACCCTGGGAGGTTCAGGAAGCAGGTCTACTGGATCACTGACACATATCCCACTGGAAGCTAGAGCATAGATTCCCCAGGGCGCGGAGTCTAAGAGCCAGCAGGTGTTCACCAGAGCCTCTAGTGGTGAGGATGGACTGCGCTGCAGTCTGGCTCCAGGTCGCGGCCCCCAGGGTCTCACAGCTCACGCTCACGGTAGACTACAGTAGAAGAGGAAGGAGGCAGCAGGCTGGAACAACAAGGAAAGTGAGGGACAAGCCAAGGTCGGTAACAGGAATCAGATGTAGGAAACACAGCAAGTACACACAGAGGCTAACACACAATGGTTGATCAGCACTGCTGGCTTGCAGTGCACAGGTTAATATAGGGTTCCCTGATAGGGCCTGGGGTGGGGCCATGCTTAGAGGAGAGGTTACAAAAGCAGTCAGGTGAGGGTCAGCTGGTCTCTAGAGATGAACACATGGAGACAGGTATGCTGATCGACAAACTCTATTGCATAACCATGACATGTATTCAATCCAATCTACATTCTTGTTGACAGGTGTTATGGGGATCAAAGACTCAAAACCAGCTTTTACCTGGTCCCTGGCTTTAAACTCATCAGGGACCCCCCTTGTAACCCCTATGACATGTATGTATACATGAGGATCAAAGCTTCCGGAGAGAGCTGCTCGCTTCCTCCTCTGACTGTGTGCTGGGTCAGTGTATGTATCAGGGGTATCTTTGGTTAGGATATGGGGCTTTCTATTTTCATCTTTTTTGTCTAATACACTCTGTGATCGCCCAGTCTGGCCCTGTGTTCCAACCCACTGGCTCCCACAGAAACCACAACTCTGTCCCCAGTAACTGTCTGTGTGGCATACATATATGTCCTTACCGTCAGGGATATCACTGTACCAATGGCATCACCATGAAGGGTCAAACGGACAAGGTACTATGTCACAGTAATCTAAGGTAAAGGTGGTCACATGTGTACCTGAAGAGTTACACCTAAACGTAATTATGTTATCATTTTTGTGATGGCCACCTCCTGGGCCCCTTCCCCCTAGATCAAACAGAAAAAGGATATGCAGCACCCGAAAACACGCTCTCCTGCAGTGATAAGCGTGCATTCAGGTGTTCTTCCTGGCCAACTTGACTGAGGTGGCTGTGGTCAGCAAAACTTGGAATGGACCATCATATCTTGGCTCAAGGATCTCCAGACAGTAGTTGGTGTGTTCCTGTATCTAATTCAGGATCTGGAATGGAAGAAAACACCTGGACATGCATTCAGGTTAATTCTCGTGATAATGTGGTTACATAATTAGTCAACACATCAGACTGCAACTGTAACTGTTGTGGAAAGTAACAACCAAGTCTGGGAGCTGAACCAAACAAAATTTCATAAGGGGATAGGGCATGTTTCCCCCGGGGGTGTGTCTGACACTGAACAGGGCAATGGGCTAACTGTCTGGCCAACTCATGTTAGTCTCTTGGGCCATCTTTAACATCCTGTTTTTAGTGTCCCATTCATCCTTTCTACCTTCCCGCTACCTTGAGGGTGGTATGTGATGTGTGGTGCCAACTGAACCCCCAGTACTGCCCAAATCTCTTTTGTAAGGGTTGCTGTTAAGGCTGGTCCCTGAGCTCTCAATATCACCTCTGGGACCCCAAATCTACATACTATCTCACTCAGTAGTTTCTTAGCTGTGGTCCTGGCAGTCATAACCACTTCCACTAGGGCGTTTTCGAATCTGCCACTTCTTGGCACTTGAGAATGATCAATTTGCATCCTCTGGAATGGGGTATAGGGCTTTTGCCAGGTGCTTCTTCTGTGCTTCTTCTGTGCTTCTTCTGTGCATCCTGGGTTACATTTGGTGCAGATAATGCATGATCTGCAGAAGTTGTCGGTCAGTGGAGTAACTCTTGGTGCAACACTTGTTGATAAGAGAGTTCATAAAAGTCTTTGTCAAGTGGGCAGCTCCATGTGCCCATTGCACCACGGCTGGGTACATACTCCTGGGTAGACAAGGCTTCTTGTTGCACTCAAACAGTCCATTTCTGAGAGTTGCTCCTCTCCGTTTCCAGCTTTCCTTCTTATCCGGACTCGTTGTTTCCTGTAGTTCTTTTAGATAAACTCTGTCCACTGGGAAAGTCTGTAAGGTAAGCACGGGGTGGTCTTCTTCTACCACCCTGCTGTCCACTTCCCGTGGACCACCAGCTGTCTGGCAGCTGAATTGGCTAGATGATTTCTTCAAGCTTCCTTTGAGTTCATTTCTCGTGTGCTTTACTCAGAATAGTCACTTGGGTTGGGAGAAGCAAGGCATCAATCAAGTTTTCACAGGTGTTCCTGCAGCCGTCAGGAATCCTCTGTCCTAGATAACACCATAATCATGGGCAATGCTGAAAGCATATCTTGAGTCCATATGACTGTTGGCTCCTCCTCCTTTCCCCCCTCGAGAAGTGGAAGAAGGGTGGTAGGGTTCAGTGTTTGACAACTTAATAGAGTAATGCTGTCCAGTAGGAGGAAACACAGGAGTCTCAAGTGTCTGGTAGTGGAGAAGTGTTTCGGCTGGATCCTGGTTGAATATGGCAACAACGTCATGGGGAGCAAGCAGAACGAGGCAGTGTCCGAGGACCAAGTTCAAAGTTTTGTCAAGCAAGGCTTGTGTAGCAAAGCCAGCTCACAGACACAATAGGCCTCCTCTTGCTACCGCATCCAGCCGACAGGAATAATATCCTATGGGGCGTAGGCTGATGCCGTGTGATTGAGTGAGTACACCTGCAGCATGTCTCAGACGTTTGGATACAAAGAGCTTGAGCGTTTTGTCGTAGGCTGGGAGCCCTAGCGCCGGGGGTGGCGCACTTAAGGGCTTCAAACTTTAGATATTTCTTCAGGAGACATCTGGAAGGGGTCTGATTGCAGAGCATCAGTAGGAAGGCTTCTGGAATCCATGCTCTGCACTAGGAAATTAGTCCAAGGAAGGCATGAAGGGATTTCTGACCTTGTGGCAGTGGGATATCAGAGATTACTTGCACCCTGTCTTCAGTGGGATGTCTTGTCCCATGGGACAAAGTGTCCAAGGAAAATGACAGGTGTTGAGCACCACTGCAATTTGGGCTTTGAGACTTTGCACCCCTGGTTGGCAAGATAGCACAACAGGCTTTCTGAGGTGACTTCAACAGGGGGTAAGTCAGCTACACAAAGGAGAAGGTCATCAACATGTTGGAAGAGAATCACTTCCGGGTGTTCCTCTTGTCATGTGTCAAGGATGATAGCCATAGCCTTTGCAAACTGGCTTGGAAAGTTCTGTGCCCCTTGCGGCACAACTGTTTAGGTATGTTGCCGTTTCTTTCCGTGGATGAATGCGAAAAGGTACCAGCAGCAGGGGTGAGGGTGGACACTGAAGAAAACGTTTGTAAGGTCCACCTCTGTGAGGTATTTTGCAGTCAAAGGCATCCACAGCAGGTACCTGGTTCTTCTTTAGGGGTTCTCTTCTTGGGGTTATTGTGGTTTCCGGGGCAATGAAGCGCCCTCTTTTAGCTTGACTGAAACTGGTGGCACCTTTAAGTGACCGTTGTCTTCCGGTCCTGTGGACCATAGGCACGCAGGGATTCTGTCAAGTACTTCCTGCAGTATTGAACTTGAAGTTTTTGCTTCATTAAGTGTCATCAGGAGAGGCAGAGAACACAAAGCAGATTAGTCTTCTAAAGATAGGGGAGTATGTAACTTCATCCCCCCTTCAGGCGTGTCCTGATTGAGGCCTGTAGTCCGGACAACACATCAGCTCCTAGTAGATTCAAGGGACATGTAGAGGACGCCACAAATCTGGCAAGCAAATCAGGAAATGTCCCCACTTGGAGTGGCTCTACAAATGGACTGGAGCGGGGCAACCCATCCACTCCCACGCAGGGAACGTGTGTGTCTCTTTTCATAGTGGGAGAAACTCAGATCATCAAAGGCCTGTACGAGTCTAGCATGATACTTCTTCAGACTCCCCTTTATCTTGAGTATTATCTTGGATTGTGGTCTTCTGATCCGTCAACTTCTCCTTTGCCCAGTCGTGGAGTTGTGCACAGAACTCCACTCCTGAGGTGTAGGAAGTGGCACTTGTCAGGCAGGCATCATTGAAGGCCGGCTGCATGACTGCATGACTGGCCAAAAGACATGTCCTGCTTTGATTTAGCATAGGCTGATCAAGTCTCTCCAGGCAGCTGAGTAAGTTTCTTGTATCTGCACTATCCTGTGGTAGAAGGGAATTGGCTGCTTCTCTGGGTCAGGCAGACTTGTCACTAAGGCCGCTGCTTGTGATGGAGTAAAAGCGACATACATCACTGGTGCCCCTTCTGGTAACCGAGACTGTTGTTGGGGCGGGGGCTGGCAAGGGGCACTGTTCTTTACGGTTGCCAGCATGTGTTTGAGATCCTCTCGGAACTGTGAGTCCGGAGCCGGATTGGGGGTTAAATCAGTGGGTGGCCTTGCTGCCTGCTGTTGGGCTTCCCACTCAGACGCTTCTTCATCATTAACATATCCGGCCTGGGAATGTGATGCTTCCGTATTGGGGAAGACAGGTGTGTGGTATGAACCATCCTGGTTTAAAACAGGGAGGGCTGGGTACAGGCTGTTTAAGCTTACTGGGTGTACCAAGATGGCCGCCGGCAGGAAGTGCACTGGGCTGGGTAGAAAGTGAAGGCATGGGTGCACTAAGATGGCCGCCGGGCTGAGTTGTCACAGTGGGTTGTGCTTGGGTGGTGAGAAAGGAGTGGTTGTTAGACGGAGGGCAGTGCCGTCCCTCCCCTCCTTTTGTTTCAAGTTCCAACATAGCGTGGTAATTTCACATACTGTATCATCAACTCTGTGATACACATACATAATACAATCGCCATCTTTCTTAACTTCCTTTATCCAATTTTCTTTATCACACAGGATTTTTCTCCCTGTTTCTTTAGCAACATAACTTTTGCCACTTCTTTCAACTTTGTTAACTATTTCAACATCTTCTCTCCTCTTCACTATCACATTCTTTTCTCTCTCTGTTTCTCGGCTAACGGCTTGAGAGGAGAATACGTACAACCAAGGGGTTAATATTCTTTCTCAGTGTTCTTTATCAACAAATTCCTTGGGTGGGGGCACATAAGACTGCGCTCCTAGCTGCTACTGTCTGCTATAACCCTGTAATGTACGGTTAATCTCAGAACAAGAACAAACACATCAGGGGTAGGGAGGAGCAACGGCCCGCGACCCAACAGATCCCCCGGGCAGCCCCCCCTCTGACCTTAACCATTCCCCAACCCCTCTCGTGTATAGCAAACAGTAAACCACAAATACACTCACGACAGGACATTACACCTGCCACTCTTCGAACTGCAAAATTTCAGCAGGCTAAGGTAACCACAAGGGCAGACCACCCTGCAAAAATTAACCCGTTTATAGAGGTCTATTACAGCTCTACACCAAGAGGCCGACAGCTCGTTTTGGGGTGAGACATCTGTAACACTTTCAGACTGCAAAGCCAGCAGCTGAGATAACCCTCAAAGGTTCGACAAACCCAGAGTAACCCGTCTATAAACGTCTGCTTCAAGGGAAAAAATCTCATTCCAGAGGCCGACAGCTCATCTGGAGATGAGACCACACATTCACACATGTAGCACTTTTAGACCGCTGAGTTTCATAGCCCAAAGAATGGCAGACAGTGAACAAAAAATACAGTCAGCAGAAACCCATTGGCAGGTTCGTTAAAACAACCTCAGGCGAGGAGATACCTGCCTCTAAGACAGTCTCAGCATACCGACAGAATCCAGCGGTCAACCGAAAGATAAGAAAGTCGTACAGTGGTAAGAATATAAATCAACTTACCGGTACTGTTAGGGATGCGCAAACCCCACTCTTATCAATCAATTAACGCTCGAATCCTTATCGCGGTCTGGCTTCGACTGTAGCCTGAGGTCCCGGGTTTCGGCACCATGTGTTATGGAAATGAATAAGAGCTCCAATCGAGCCCAAGGTTATCTGCTGCTGTCTCTAATTGGAAAGTGTGGCTATGCATGCATATAAAAGTAAACACTCTGAGACACGCTCAGCTCCGTTACTTTTTACACTTCTGATTTATTCAAGGCGGTGCTAATGTTTTATACACACAAATACGTCATTGCTATGTTAGTCTAATAGGTACATCTCATTGGTTAGGATAGAAAAGAAGATGGAGAATCTTCATAACAAGGTTTGGCTGTCCTTGGTTTTGTCTTCAGTTCCGCGTTCTTCTGATGTGTGGGATGTAGGGGGTACCCGCCATTTTGAGAAAAATATAGGAACAGAGCTAATCTGTATACTTATATAATGAGTAAGGAGAAAAATATGTATGCACATAAGAAAATAGACATTTTTAGATTATTATTATTATTATTTACATCACATTCCTTCACACTCCTACCCGAGTACTCCCAGGCAGAAGTAGATGATCACTCTTGGTTTAAGGAAAACCAAGTAAAAACAGATCTAACATTTGAGCTCTAGCTCAAGCCAGCCAAGCAGTACTACATTTAGGGAGGCATTCCTGCTTAAAGCGAAACAAAAACACACTGATTTAACTGTTTCCCAAAACAGTTAAATCCAAGGCATGCCATTAGCGATAACTGTCAGAGTTGCTTTTGCCCTCAATCAAACTGTCAGGCCAATAAATGCCTAGTGTCATAACTGATCACATGTGTAGCTCCATGGCAACTGCGGATCAAACAAAGTCTAAGATGGTGGCTTCCTTGGCTGTAAAGTATTGGAGGGTTGAGTTCCACTTTAAGGCAGGGTGGCTACATATATCATTACAAACATATACCGTTACTCATGTAACCTGGACTGTAGCTGATAACTGCTGGGAAACGTCTTCATTTATTACCGTTGTTTTATCTTTCAACAGTGTGGACAGGATTAAACAGATTATTAATTAATGCAGAAGTGCAGCAGCCACCTTCAAGAAGACCACTTTGCAATGCTCATCTTTGGAGTGTCCCCAGTGCAGAGGGAAGACATCTTGGCTGAGTCTGGATCAATCCTGGAGGATTGCAATTGGCTGATACAACAAAGCAAAGGGAAGTCTGCAGGCTCAGGAAAAGAGTGGACAGAGATAAAGCAAACAGTTAAATACACTATTGAGATGCATATGTGAGAGCTGTTTTACCTGTAAAATGATTTGGGTTTTTGTCCATTCAGTCCTGAGATATAAACAACTTTTAAAGACATCAGAGCCAAGTTCATGACCCAACTTCTCTCTGCTGCAGATAAAGTGGATGTAGACCCTCACATATACCCAGTGAAGTGACTGGTCTCAGGGGATACACAAATATGAAACAAATACTTCTACATACATTGTAACTGTTTATCCACAGTCTTTCAAAATCCAGAATTCACACAGCTTGTCTGAGATTTTAAGCAGGAGCTGAAATTACACTCTGCAGAGTTCAGTTAAGAGAGCTCTGAGAGCTGATTGGAGGGAAGGGACACACACACCCTTTAACACAGCACATAGGAACAGAGCTGAGGATGTCAATCACATGCTGTGTGCTGGACCTCCCTCCCAGTCACCTTTTTACCTCTTGACATCAGGAAAACCTTTAAGAAATGACTCGTGCAGATAGCAGTGGAATAAGGGAGCAGACAAAAATGACACAAATGCTCTGGATGAAGTACATAGTATAGAAGGATATGCTTTGTTCATATTTCATGCCAGAGATTTACAACCACTTTAAAATGGTTGTAAACCTCAGTCATGACATCTGAACAAAGCACATGTATCTGTAGTGTTTACTTATGTCTCTCTAAAGCTCTAAGTGTCGTTTTTCTCTGATGCTTCATTCCTGTTATCAGCATGAGTCACTGACAAGTTTTCCCGACACATGAGATAAATTTGTGATGGGGAGGGAGCTCAGCACGGATCTTGTCTATTCATAGCACAGCTCGGTGTCCTTCCTTCGCTCTTGCTTGCTGTGTGGAGGGGGTGTGTGCCTTTCCTCCAATCAGCTCTCTCTCAGTGTAACTGCAGCTCTCTGCCCCCACCTCTGTGATACTAATTAGGGTTGCACAGATACTAATACCAATATTGATACCAAGCATTTGTGCGAGTATCAGTACTCGTGCAAATGCTCCTATACCCGATACCGGAAGTAATGTCAGCTTGGGAGTGAAACGCCTCCTCCTCCCCTCCACCCTGCTGTCTTGGATGGCGGGTGCCATCCCAGCCTCCCCCCCGGCTAGCTGTAATCTCTGGCGGGTGCCCTCTCCACCTCCTCCCCTGTGGCTGGCTGTCTTCTCTGGTGGAGGAGGGTCCATGTCTGTGTGAGGAGATTCCTCGGGGTCAATGTGAGGAAGGGGTGGAGGGGTTAATGGTTAGTATTTGTGGAGGGAGGGGGCAGAGTCAGTGTCGGTAAGGTGTACTGTTGTGAGGAACTCCGCTCACTCTGAGGTAAGGACACACCAGGGGAAAATCCGGAAAGTTTTGTAGAGTGCAGAGTGGAGCCGGGCCCAGGCTACTGGTGAAGGAATACAGGATCTATAACAGGCGACGAGGTGAGCGTACCGAGACCTTCTATGTATGTGCATGGGAGGCTTGACTAAAGCTAAAGCCCGACAGGCTCTGTGTGTATGTGAGCCCCATTCATTGCCAGAATCGGGGTCCTCCGCTCTCTGCTCCTCCATGGAGCTCCATGTGTGCTGATATATACTGTATATAAAGGAGTATACTGCCAGGACTGTGTGTAAGGATTTTCCATGCCATGCACAGGGGACGGGGGATCTTCCATGCCTTGCAGAGGGGACGTGCGATCTTCCATGCCTTGCAGAGGGGACAGAGGATCTTCCATGCCTTGCAGAGGTGACGTTGGATCTTCCATGCCTTGCAGAGGGGACGTGGTATCTTCCATGCCTTGCAGAGGGGAAGCCACTCCTCAAGCAGGCTGTCTTCTCTGGCGGGTGCCATCCCCACCTCCTCCTCCCCTCTGGCCAGTTGTCACTTCTGCCTGTTGCCTCCTCCATCCCTCCACCAGCTGTCACCTCTGCCCCATGTCTCCCAATGAACCTCCCATCCCCATCCTCTTCCCCCCAGCGATCCCAGCCTTTTCCATCCCAACTCTCCCACCCCACAATCCATATTCCACCCCACCCTCAACTACCCTGCCCTTACTTACCCCTCTACTCCCCCCTCCCACCCTGCCCTCACCCCAGCCTCACCCAAATCCCTACCAACCCCCCACCTCCCAAACCACCCCTCTATCTACTCTTCCTAGGCAATAGGTATCGGTAATTGGTATCGGCGAGTACTTTAAAAAAAATATCTGTACTCGTACTCGGTGTTAAAAAAATGGTATTGGTGCATCCCTAATACTAACAAATGGAGAAGGATTTTAACACGGATCTGCCCCTTTGAAGGTGTGTAGGAAAGAGAAGACTGCAGATAAACAAGTAAAACCTATGAATGAGCATTTGTTTCATCTCTGTGTATCATCTGTGGCCAGTCACTTCACTGGCTATATGGAAGGGTTTACCCCACTTTTATGCAGTACAACCTGGTCACCTCTCTTCCCTCAGCTTGTGATTGGACAGTGAAGGTACAGCAGCACAACTGATTGGCTCCTATTGCTGCCCTTTATTTTGGCTTTGGAAAGGGGGAAAGGTTAGATGCTCTGCTGAGTTTTCATTGCTGTCTCCCCACAGGGGGTATTTATCCCTCTATTTGTCCCATTAACTGAAATAGAAAGCAAGAGGAAATCCTGAATTCAAGAAGTGTCATGACAGCAAGATGTGTTTGGTGAAAACTTTCCAAGATGAGAATTCCCCTCATGTTTAGGAAGATTTATGTCTATAAAACCAGAAGTGAAGAGATTTCCACTCAGCAGGACACAGAGAACATAAATGACCTGACAGAGGTATTTACTCTTCTTTACACTATTCAAAACCAAAGAAGAAATAGCTTTGGCTTTACATACCCTGTGACTGTGGGGTTGATTTACTGAAACTGGAGAGTGCAAAATCCGGTGTAGCTGTGCATGGTAGCCAATCAGCTTCTATCTTCAGCTTGTTCAATTAAGCTTAGACAAAAAAAAAAAAAAAACTGGAAGCTGATAGGTTTTCTACACCAGATTTTGGACTTTCCAGTTTTAGTAAATCAACCTCTGTATTTTTAGGGTGATCGATGCTTAGATAAATCTCTAACACCTCAGTCTCTCCCTGGAAACCAGGAATGGTAGGAAACTGAAGTATACATTAATGTCATGTCAGAGAAGGCAGAAGGCTAATAGTGGTTGCAGGATTAGGTAACCTTTGAAGAAGCCCCCCCAGACGAGCCCACTGCAAACCACACGGCAAGTCATACAGGTGGGGCGTATTATCATCATCCTCTCCCTACTAACAACGTCACTGTAATTGTGAAATAGTACAGCTGCTTATTTAAATGGAGCAAGTTCCTTAAACTCACAGTAGGCAGAAAAAAGGATTGTGCTTTAGAAGATCTGGTGACCAGATGTTTCAGACTGTCTGAGTTAGATGAGAGAGTTGCTCCTTTGGAAGAAATCCCTCTTAAATTGCTGAAACATGAAAAAAATGATATTCTTCGTTTTGTTCGCTCTGCACTTGGACAAAACCTTTGGATGGGGATTCAGGAATGGAATACTGCACAATTCCATATGGTTAGGTAAGTCATGTTCTGACATTTTACTGACATGGATGAAAAAGTCACCCCTAGGGTAAAGGGACCTGTGGACCCCCCCAGCTGCTGTGGGACTACAAGTATCAGCTATAGACCTGCTGTTTGTATTGTAGAGCAGGAGACAGGCAGACTCTCATTCAACAACTGGCTGTACATGAAAGATTGAAAAGCTGCTTTTACTTAAAATGATTTACAAGCATCTATAGCAACAGCAAATTCTGCTTTAACTTTAATTGATTGCCCTGCCAAACAGAATTTCATGTTACACTGGAAGTCTCAACATTTTCCAGCATTTCAATAGAATTTTACAACTTCACAACATTCTTTTTTGTTTTATACTTTTTTCTTCAATTCAACAAAATAAAAGATTTGCTGCTAAGTGTTTTGCAAATTTTTAAGATAGGGTTTATTATTATATAGGATGTTTGTATCCTATTTGTATTCTGTTTATTCCACCCTATTTATCCTATTTTATATTACCAATAAGTCGTTATTAAAATTTTTGATTATCCTATTTTTTATAGGTTTATCTTTTTGTATGAGCCTGCTACATGCCATTTATGTAGTGAATGTGGTTTATATGACAAGGTCTTGATTCCATTTAGACTTGGATGTTTATTTATTAGATCTTATATTCTCTTTGGCATTACTGTTGCATATTCATCGAGTGCCTGAAGTTATTTTTTTTTCATTTACTTAAGCAGTTCAGATCTGATATATCAGTTTTAACCATTACATAAAGAAAACAGCCAGCAACAAAACCCCCTTTTTGCACCACTTACACAACAGTAACTGAAACTTGTAGCTGTACAAAATGCATTGACATTTTAAATCCTATCAGTTTATTTTTACTGATTCTCCTTATTTCATGTGTTACTTTCTTTGTAGCAGTCAGGATCTGATGCTTTGATCTCAATTACAGGTTAGGACACTTTTCTGGGAGCTAAATGTATAGTTAAAAAGAAAACAACCTACTGTACAATTTTCTTTTCTTGTGTGTTTTTTGTGTCTTCTTTCAACAATTCAGATGACATAAACAACTCCACTGTATATTATTAGTCTTTTTGAAGTGTTCTTTTTACCTAGGTTTGTACCCGACTTCATAAGGTTCTTTTAAAGTGTATGTATAGAATAAACTTTTAAAATTTTTGCATTGAGTGGAGAGGGGTTAGTCCCTGTGTTAAATTTTTGTTGCTTTTCATATCACCGTTGGGGAGAGCCACCCCATGTCGTGATGACTACTGTCACCAAGACAGAAAGTAATGGGAAATTCAAAACTTTACACATGTCAACAGAACAAGAGGTGAGTGTAAATCTTCTTATGGGGACACCTGTTCCTGTGACAACTGTCTAAAGCCTCGTACACACGATCGGATTTTCCGCCGACGAAGCGTCTGGCTTTTGTCCGAAGTGTGTGTGCCTCGATTTTGTCTTGCATACAAATGATACACAGTTGTCGGCCAACAAACACGAACGTAGTGACGTACTAGATGTACTACGAGCGGATAAAGAGGAAGTTGAATTGTCAGGCGCCACCCTTTGGGCTTCTTCTGATAATTTCGTTTTAGTAGAAGTTTGGTGTTGATTTGCGCTTTTCATTTCACACTTTTCATTTCGCGCTTTTCATTTCGCGCTGTTCATTTCGCGCTGTTCATTTTGTGCTTTTTAGTTAGTTTCTGAACGGCCATTCATCAACCAGACATGTTGCGGAATCGGAGGAGATAACGTGTTATTTATTATTAGCCTTGGAGTTATTGCTTTGATCCAAGTCCAGTCCAGGAACAGGAGGAGGAGTTCTTGGACCAAAAATTGGTTGCTTTATTAATCGTGGCCAATTATGTCCTATGCCTTTGCTGCGGGAGCTCCAGGAGAATAATCCGGATGATTTTCGGAATTATATCCGGATGACAGACCCCTGCTTTCACCAACTCTTGGCATTGTTGACCCCCTAGATTAAGAAGCAGGACACATGCATGAGGTTTTTGTTTTATTTTTTGCACTTTTTGGTTAAGTTCTATTGGCAGATAGCATGTACACTACAGCTCCTAAACTTGAGTTTAGGAACCTTTGGCTTTTTTTGCTAAAGCTCCTAAACTCAACTCCATAAAAGCCTGTGTCCATGTACACATAGGCTTTTAGGATCATTTAGGAGCTGCTGCAATTAGGGAAGGTTTAACCCCTCAACCTCTCTCTCCCGAACTCTGAAAAATCGCCTTCAGGATAAGAACCTTTTGACCACCAGCTGTCATAATAGGCTGTGTGTACATGAAGCCTAAGAGAATAAGCCCCCTCACTTGCTAATGGCTAGTGGTGTCAAACATGTTCAATTTCTACTACAGTGACAAGAAAATTTGAAGGAGGAAGATGGAAAATTTTTCTCAAGCAAACAAAATTCTAACTGTGAATGTGATTTTCTTTTAGAAAAAAAAAAAAAATCATACATGTTGCAATGAAACCTGTTTATTGGATTTGGGATTCCATTCAAACAATAGCTCTTGATAAAACTTTAAGGGCTTTCAAAACAAAATTAGTGGACTCAATGAAGGCAGGAAAGAGAATGCCTTGACATTTGGTCTTGCAGAATTTCCATATGAACGTTCGAACAAACACCTAAAAGTGAATGGCCTGCTTATATGTGTGCTTATATGTGTGTGGTATCTTCAGATAGACCAGGCTGACCGTTCTGTAAGAAATAGGATCGTTCAGAATTGTCTGATCACTATCATTCCTCATTGATAAGTCAAGAGCAGAGATATCACTTTGCACTTTAATTCTCCTACTCACCCCATACAGTCAAAGTGGTTGTAATTTTTTTTACCTTAATGCATTCTCAGCATTAAATTATAAAACCTTCTTTTGTGAGCCCCCCCCCAATACTTGCCTGAGCCTAATCTTGATCCAGCGCATTGCTCTCTCTCCCCCTTCAGAATCAGTGAGAGCAGCGGCAGCCATTGGCTCCTGCTGCTGTCAATCAAATCCAGTGATAATGGGGCCGGGGCCAAGCCACACTGTATGGCTTTGTGTGTCAATGGACACACAAAGCACATCTTAAGATCAAGCCTGCACATGTGCCACCATAAGAAGCGGCTTTCAATGGTGGCACACAGAGAAGAGGAGAAGCCTAGAGGAACTGGCGGGGGACCCAAGAAGACGAGGATCTGGGTCATTACACAGAACAGGTAAGCATGGTGGGACTGTCGTTTATATTCAACACCACTAACACAATTTTCTTTTTTTTTTATATATTTTGAGATCCACCTTTTTTTGATGTTTTGGAATGATATCCTCTTTTGCTATTATTATTCAATCATTACTCATTGATTTGATATACTCTTAGGTTGCACTCTGTATTTTATTGGTCAAGCGTTTCTGATTCATGTTTAAGACCATTCGCTATTTCTTACTCACTAGCTTTTTTGTGTATCTAGTGAGATATGCATTATATGTCACCAGTGTGATTGCCTTTCTTATCATGTGCATTGCTCACTTTTATGTGATTCATTACTACTTTGTCTTTATACTCACACTATTTAGTGCAGCCTATCTATTTGTTCACTATATGCACTAGTCACTTTTCCAGTTATTTATTATACACACTCACCAGTGTGCTGTGTCCGTTTTATATATTTATCTTGCTTTCAGGTCACTTGGCATGGTTGCCAGATCCACTTTAGTGTAGTTCCCCCCCTTTTTGTTCCCATCCCCTTTCCCATCACAGCGCAACTACCAACCCCCCTCTAGTCTTTATGCATTTTTGTCTGTGTGGAGCAGTCTCTTAGGTGTTGCAGCAGTGTCCCCCTGGTAGCTTAGGAGTCCGCTAGCAGCGCAGGAGTCTCTTGCTCTATTTCTTCAATGCCATATTTGTTATTTTGAAAAAAAAACAAAAAACTTTACAATCACTTTAAGGTGACGACAGACCATAGACGATAGTCTACCAGTAATACATACCAAAATCAGCGCAGCGCAACATGAACAACAATAAGTTCAAGTCCAAAAGAAAGCACAGTCCCAACATGAGAGATGACCCTCTTCTGTGCACACAGTGCCTGATGACACACAAGACAGTGATAAGGGTGAATGAAGCCCAGCGACCACAGACAATCCTAGCCTCTCACCTCAAATATTCGACCTGAAAAGGTCATACAGCTTGTATGCCACATCATGGGGCATCGAATTCAAGCAATCCAGCAACAATATGGATCGATCATGCCACTGGGTAATATGTGAACATAAAACGAGATCTAGTGCGCTCCGTTTCATACATTTATTCCAACAAAGAATAAATAAACTCACTCTGCGTAATAGCAAGTAGAAAGTTTCAAACCAATAAGGAGGCCGCGGGTGACATCATACATGACTCCTCTCTCCGTACGCGTTACGTCCTGTGGGCGGGACTTCGGGGGGACACTTGGGGGACAAATTGATCAGTTGGCTGCCCCCCTGAGGTAGAGGTTGGCCAAACGACATAATGAAATGGTCCATTTACATATGTGGCTGAATGAAGCTTGAATGTTTGTCCCCCCGTGTGCTTTTCCTTTGCTTAAATTAGGATGGATTGTGTCTGCATGTCAAATTACCTTCATATGTCTGAGAATAATGTGGATATTGGAATGTGCTACTGAATGGCTATGCTGCAGATTCATGAATCACAAGACTGAAGGAGCAGAATGATAGAATCCTTCAACCCAGGGACGGCCTGATAACTCATGGGGCCCCCAGGCAATAGGAGATTATGGGGCCCCCAGGCAATCAGAGATTATGGGGCCACACAGTATACACACACACAGTATACAATCACACAGTATACACATACATGTACACACAGTATACACAGACAGATGTAAAAAAAACACAGATTTATACATACTGTCCCTGATTTTACTGAGGCTGGCAACCCTGATGGGGCCCCCTAGTGGCCCAGGGCCCTCGGGCAGTGCCCGAGTGGCTCAATGGTCAGTCTGCCCCTGCTTCAACCAATAAAGCTGCCCATACAAGGATCAAAATGTGGCCATTTCCTGCTGAATCTGCCAAAATTTGATCAGTGGATGGCCCTGCCAACACCACACGCCTCAGCAAACTTTTATCTCAGGATCGAAGGAGCCAGGTCGAAAATTTTCAACCAAACAGTGACTGGTGCCAATCAGCTGCAGTCATTTTTTGGGTATTCTAATAGAATACAATAGCAGTCAGTGGAGATGCATCCATCCACTTAGTATGGATTTGTGGCGTATCTGGATTTTGCAAAAGCATTTGACACAGTTCCCCATAAACGTTCACTGTACAAAGTAAGGTCCTTTGGCATGGACCATAGGGTGAGTACATGGATTGAAAACTGGCTACAGGGGCGAGTTCAGAGGATGGTGATAAATGGGGAGTACTCGGAATGGTCAGAGGTGGGTAGTGGGGTTCCCCAGGGTTCTGTGCTGGGACCAATCCTGTTTAATTTTCTCATAAACAACCTGGAGTATGGGGTAAACAGTTCAATCTCTGTATTTGCGGACGATACTAAGCTAAGCAGGGCAATAACTTCTCCGCAGGATGTGGAAACTTTGCAAAAAGATCTGAAAAAATTAATGGGGTGGGCAACTACATGGCAAATGAGGTTCAATGTAGAAAAATGTAAAATAATGCATTTGGGTGGCAAAAATATGAATACAATCTATACACTGGGGGGAGAACCTCTGGGGGAATCTAGGATGGAAAAGGACCTGGGGGTCCTAGTAGATGATAGGCTCAGCAATGGCATGCAATGCCAAGCTGCTGCTAACAAAGCAAACAGAATATTGGCATGCATTAAAAAGGGGATTAATTCCAAAGATAAAACGATGATTCTCCGGCTCTACAAGACTCTGGTCCGGCCGCACCTAGAGTATGCTGTCCAGTTCTGGGCACCAGTCCTCAGGAAGGACGTACTGGAAATGGAGCGAGTACAAAGAAGGGCAACAAAAGCTATTAAAGTGTCTGGAGGATATTAGTTATGAAGAAAGGTTGCGAGCACTGAACTTATTCT
This sequence comes from Aquarana catesbeiana, assembly GCF_042186555.1. Classification (NCBI taxonomy): domain Eukaryota; kingdom Metazoa; phylum Chordata; class Amphibia; order Anura; family Ranidae; genus Aquarana; species Aquarana catesbeiana. The sequence goes on from NC_133329.1 coordinate 367,697,445, forward strand.
CTCTGGAGAAGAGATGCTTAAGAGGGGATATGATTTCAATATACAAATACTGTACTGGTGACCCCACAATAGGGATAAAACTTTTTCGCAGAAGGGAGTTTAACAAGACACGTGGCCACTCATTAAAATTAGAAGAAAAGAGGTTTAACCTTAAACTACATAGAGGGTTCTTTACTGTAAGAGCGGCAAGGATGTGGACTTCCCTTCCACAGGCGGTGATAGTTTCAAGAAACTAAATAAGCACCTGAACGACCGCAACATACAGGGATATACAATGTAATAATGACATATAATCACACACATAGGTTGGACTTCATGGACTTGTGTCTTTTTTCAACCTCACCTACTATGTAACTATGTAACTATGGATTCAGGAATTTGCTAGATTTCTTTTGTCACCCCACAGGCTGAATGAAAGACATTTTTGTGTGTTTGGCCAGCAAAAGGCAGTTCACATATGAGTTATTTTAACTGTGTATTTAGCTATTTGCCAAGAGTTCACAAAGACGACAGTTGTGCTACACTGCCAATTTACTGCCTAAATGGTAATCTGTCACTATGATAATATTTACAGTAAAGATAGAAGTGGCTGACTTTTACATAACCCTTAATTATTCAAGACGATATCTTGCACTGTTTAAAAACAAGCATGTGCTAATTTGTGGACCTTTTATTTTATGCCCTACTTATTGAAAAGCACAAATAGGGGGATCATCCACAGAATTATGCTGACTATACACAGTAGGTTTAGGACACAGAGAAAACAAATTATAATGTGGCCACTTAGGATACCCTGTTCACCAACCTGCACTTCACTATACTTTTCCTGGCAGTCTCACCATTACAGGTGTAGCACTACCCTGAATTTTATGGTTCTCTGTTCTGCACCTCAACTCCAAGAACAATCTCAGCAATTCTGACACACCTAGTTGAATGGAAACCACTGCAAACACGTATAAGGACACAAGTAAAGATACCTTGAACCTGGATGTGGGTTACTACCAGAAAATACACACTATTTAGTGGTAGATGAACTAAATATATTGATATGGGTTAGAATGAATGGAGGGCTGAACATAAATGAACTCACATCAGGTAAATTTGAACACGGTTTGCTAGAATAATATCTAGGACAAAGTAGTAGTATTAGTAGTAATAGTTAGTGTGATGTAGAGTTCACTGTGGTGAACTGGTGGTGGTACTGCTTATATAAAGAAGAGGCAAAGGTCTCTGGGTAGTAACTGTAAGGGAAGTCTTTAGTCCCGACTCTTCAGCTGGCTAACGTTGGGGCCCAACGATACCATAAGGCCTGCAGGCAGTACTAGAGCTAACAAAAACATTTGGGTCCTCAGTTCCTGAGGGCTTAGTCTCTAGTGGTAGCAACAAGTCATAGTCACAAGGCCTTCTCACCAAACCCAGTGACATGGCAGCAGTGGTCCCTCTGGTTAGGTGTCCACTCACTTTGGGATGCTTGGGGTGCCTGCGGTCTATAACACATCAATGACTGTACTCTGGTGATGGCTCAGTCCCTCAACCCATAGGTCACAGCTTTGCCTTCTCTGGTCCTCAGTACAGCAGAGAGCTTTTCAGTGGCTCAGTCTCTCTCCCACTCTCTCTTTCCTCTGGGATGGTCCCACAGCACAGATACGACCATCCTCTCACACTCTCTCTCTTCGCGCTGTACTCCTCTCTGTAGCAGAATTTGCCCGGGAATGTTCTCCATTCTCTTTCTTTTGCAGGGTTGGTGGGGGCTGTAGTGCAAGTCCTATTCCATCTGTATCGTACAGTGTCCTCTGCATGGGTGCATCTCTCTACAGAGCTGCCTCTCTCCCACCGATTGGCTCATTACATCTACTAGGAGAGGGGATCTCCACATACACAGTCTGAGTCCCGGTTAAACACTGGTGAGGGAAGGCAGGGGGAAAGCAAGTTCAGGAGAGCACAACCCACTCCTTCAACTCCTTTGTCACTTTTCACTGCTGCAGGGGGATGAGCGGGTGCAGAGCCGGCAGAGCACCCTGTTACACAGGCCATGGAATAGTACCATACTGCACTGGCTTATCTATTTTATCCGTAAACAATGACTAATATTAGAAGATTTATTCCAACACTAGGACATTTCCTGCAGAAGTTGAACTTTCCTCAAACCATACTCTAACCCTTTCTAATGAATAAGGGAAAGCAGTCATCCATGGACGTTTGCAATAATCTAAATCCCCACTTGAATTGTAAAAAAAAAAGTACAGCCTTGCCTGCCAGGGGTTACTTGATTTGTACTATTTACTCTGTTTTCTCACAATCTGAACAGACATATGAGGTTGGCCTTTCTCCTTCCTGAGTGTTATGCTGTTAAAACACTTAAAAAGTTAAAAAATGAAAAGGTGAGCTAACACCGTACAGCTTCCCTCAGTTTCCGCTGTACTTACCTCCAGAATGCTGATCTGTCAGTGCCAATGCAGCCGGTCCAGCGGTCCAGGGATTTAAATTCCCTGCTTTTTTCCCTCTTTACTGAACGGACTGAGACAGACCAGATCAATTCACTGTGCAGCAGCTGACCAATCAGAATCCCTCTGCTCAGTCCCAGAAAAGCTGCAAGGAGAAGAGGGAAAAGAGCGAGGATTTCAAATCCCTTTACCAGCTGCATGAGCACTGACTAGACATGTGCATGACGAAAAAGTTCATTAATCTAGTTATTTCGTTTAGTTTAATTCGGTTGATTCGTTCAATTCGGAATTCGTATTCGGAATTTTCTTGGAGTTTACAGATTTTTATGATTCAAAGCATTCAAATCAATACATTTTTGAATCGGTCGAAACGAAAATGTTATATTGTTTTCAATTTGAATGCAGCAAAGTGAACAAACAAAAGAAAAATCTTCATCAAATGATTACAATGACTCTTTAAATCACCTTTGGCTTAACAAAAACAGCATTATTTCGAAATGGTACTATAATAACACAAACAGTCTTTGATTTCAGCAATATGTGTAGTTAGAATTCGACTGCAGTTCAATGTTAAATTCGATTTGAATTTCAGTCTGAATTTCATCACTTTATTCGGAGCATTCTGTAAAATTTGTTTATATTGTAATTCGGGTATTTGGATATATCCGAATCTCCGAATAAAGAAAAATTTGTCCGAATATTAATTCGGAACGTAACGAACCACACATGTCTAGCACTGACAGATCAGCATCCCTTGAGGTAAGTACAGTGAAGGCTGGGTTGGGTGGGGAGGCGGTATAATGTTAGTTAACCTTTTCATGTTTTTCTGTAAAGGTGAACTAACACTTTAACCACTTGCCGATCGCCGCACGCCGATATACATCGGCACAATGGCAGCGGCGGGCAAATGGGTGTACCTGTACATCTCCTTTAAGAAGCGGGGCTAGCAGGCATGAGCGCCTGCCGCGTACAGCGTGACCGTGCCCGCGGGACCGGCGGACTCGATGTCTGCCAGTCTCCCAGCGATCGTGTCACGGAGCCGCAGAACGAGGAAGTGCCTATGTAAACAAGGCATTTCCCCGTTTTGCCTTGTGTCATGACAGAGGTCACTGCTCCCTGTCATCGGGAGCAGTGATCGCTGTCATGTGACTGGAAGCCCACCCCCCTCAGTTAGAATCACTCCCTAGGACACGCTTAACCCCTTCATCGCCCTCTAGTTGTTAACCCCTTCCTTGCCAGTGGCATTTACACAGTAATCAGTGCATTTTTATAGCACTGATCGCTGTATAAATGACAATGGTCCCAAAATAGTGTCAAAAGTGTCCGATGTGTCCGCCATAATGTTGCAGTCCCGATAAAAGTCGCAGATCGCCGCCATTACTAATGAAAAAAATTAATAATAAAAATGCCATAAAAACTATCCCCTTTTTTGTAGACGCTATAACTTTTGCGCAAACCAATCAATACACGCTTATTGCTATTTTTTTCACCAAAAATATGTAGAAGAATACGTATCGGCCTAAACTGAGGAAAAAAATATTGTTTTTAATATATTTTTGGGGGATATTTATTATAGCAAAAAGTAAAAAATATAGCTTTTTTTTTTAATTTACGCTCTTTTTTTGTTTATAGCACAAAAAATAAAAACCACAGAGGTGATCAAATACCACCAAAAGAAAGCTCTATTTGTGGGGAAAAAAGGACATGAATTTTGTTTGGGTGCAATGTCGCACGTCCGCGCCATTGCCAGTTAAAGCGACGCAGTGTTGAATCGCAAAAAGTGCTCTGGTCAGGAAGGGGGTAAAATCTTCCGGGGCTGATGCAGTTAAAAACCGTCTTTTAATGCATCAAATAAAACTGAAGGTTTTCTCAGTTACCAGTTATACCACCTCCAGCATGCCTGTTATATTGTTTTTGGCGGCCCTTAAAGTAGAGGTGAAAGTTATCCCTGTGTCCCAGAGCATGGGGTACAGGCTTATCCTGATGTCAATCCAGAGGGCTAGTAAATGTAAAGAAGACAGGGTCGCCGCTATTCCCAACCAGCCCAGGTGAACAAACAATGGGGAGCGGCCTCAGCCTACATGTCTCCACCACACCATACACCCAGATGCATTTCTCTCCTCCCACCGGGGCTTAGTCAAAGGGACCCTGGCTGGTCTGGAGAAGCGGCGATCCTTTTTTCTTTTCATTTACTAGACCTCCAATATACCTAACATTGTTTCAGTCATCAGCCTAGAACTCAGACAGAAGACAGTTCAGCCTTCTTAGACAGTTCAGCCTTCTTGGGTGCCTGAAGGTAATGATAATGAACTGTTCTCTGGCAGTGAGAAAATACAACTAAATGACAGCAGGCTGCCATATTATAACAACTTAAAATTAACAATTCAGATTCTTACTAATGACCACAGGATGACTATTTCTCTTTAAGGATACCCATCCTATTAGGGCCCCTTGCACACGGCCATAAAGAATAGCATATGGGTGTACAGTGTCAAATATTTATGTTGTTATGGCACCCCAGAGCCACAGCTGCAGTGTAGTTTAACCCATAGGATTGCATTATAGACATTACAAAAATAAAAATACACCCATATGTGGGCATGAAGCATGCCAGTACTAGTGGTTACATGCACACAGCATTTTCTGCAACGCAGTCCTATGTGCAAAAATACTCTGCAGCTGCACAGATGTATTTTACACCGTATGCCTATATGCTCAACTTTACAGCTGTGTGTAAGAGACCTAACTGACCAAGTAAAACTCTTGAAGCAGCAATGGACAGGACCTGGCTCAACAAGATATTTTCTCTGAAAGAATCTGCATTTAGATATTTTTGATACATTCAGACTCAGTTGATGGAGATTTGTAGCAAGTGTTTGCATACAGTTTGGACATTTTTTGCATTGGAGGGAAATGAGAAAGGTAGTTACTTCAGGCATAGTTTGGGTATTTTTCAAGAGGCAGGTTTGGGCTTATAAAATGTAGTTTCACATGGATAAACCTCTATAGTATAAAGGACGATGCAACCAAGATCTCTCAGAAATGAAAAGGAAAGTTCTCACAAGTGCGAAATGGCTTTCGTAATTGTTTAAAAATATGTTTCTTCTTGGCCTACAAAGAACATCCATTGAAGATGCTTTAATGTGAGCACGGTGCCAGGAAGTCACTCACTTCAATTTAATGCCATTTAAATTGCATCAATTACACAGTGGTCGGTCTACACCCATCTCCCCAGCTTGTTAAAATTAGGGGCATTGAGAAATAGATGATGATCATCTAAATGGACATTTAACGTGGAAAATATGCTCAGTGCTTCATGAAAATTTCTGTCTTACTTCACAATAATTGATCCAATTTCTTCATAAGAAAACACATCACTTTAATGAAAACAGAGTTATGACTGACAGCAGGCTGCTTCCAAGTAATTGTAGGACCTCAGAAAACCTCTGCATTTTTCAAGCCAAGAAATATCACATTTTGTATAGTAATCTAGAGTAACATAAGCAAACTGTAGCAGGCAAGCATTGTGAGGCCACAAAGCAGCATGTGCTGATGGAGTCTGCCAAAGCTTAAAGCGCTACAAATCTAAGATGTCCATTTACAGCTAGGGAAAAAAATAGTATGAGTTTAATCAACAGTGTACAGTATATTAAGTACGATAAAGCAGACCCTGTTGCTAACAGGCCTATTTTTAACAGATATGAACTTAAAAAGTGAAGATTTTTTATGTTACAGGGAACAGATAGAGGCCTTAATTCTGCCTAAGCAGTACCCCGAAGAGTACGTTTTTTTGAAATTTGTTCGGAAAAATAGCAGTGCATGTCCTCTTACGTTAGTGTGCCTGGGCACTCCTGTGTCTACAGCCTTGTATCTGTATATCTGCAGTGTGAGATCTAAAGTACTGCTGCCTCTGACTGTTATTCTCAGGAGATTAAGGCTGGGTTCACACTAGCTGCGGCTCAAAGCACGTGGTCCAGTGTGTTCCCGTTCACTGTTTCCGGTGCAAATTAGGTCTGAATTTTAGCCTGAATTTGGACCTGAAACAGAGCCAAATCCACACAGGACCCTTTTCCAGTGCGCTCCATGGCCGCCCTGGAGCTGTGTTAGCCGGCTCCATTGAGAGGTGGTCAAAGTCTCCTGTCATGTGAATTGTGGGTCTCCCTGCATCCAATTCTCATCAGTGTGAACCCAGCCTTAGAGTGAGATTATTATTGTATAGCGCCAAGAGTTTGCACAGCAATTTACAACATAAAAGAAGACAGGTCAGTTACAATACAGTTCTGGATGGCCCTGCTTATTGCGCTTACAATCTAAAAGGGGTGGTACAAAAGGTAATAGCTCTGAGGGGTAATCTGATGGAGGTGGCTGAAGTACAGGTGGAGGTGGGGTGTAGTGAGTTTTCAGAGATTGCCTAAAGGTGGGCAGGGTATTAGATAACTGAACATACTGGGGTAAGGAGTTCTGGAGAAGTATTGGAGGTGCACATGGGAGGAGGTAATAAAGGAGCTAGAGAGCTAGAGTGCAGGAGGTCTTATGAGTAGAGGAGTGGACAATTTGGGCGATATGTTGAGATGAGGTTGGTGATGTAGCTGGGATGATATTTGGTGTCAGTACTGTGTTGGCCAATGTTCTTCCTGTTGGAGGCTCTGACATGAGAAAGCAAAGCCCTGCCTCCACCAAAATGGCCTCCTCTATACATAGACACAGTGAAGAAAAATTCATGGAAAGTTTGTAATGGGGTAAAAATATTCCAGAATTGAGTTTCCAGAGTTCAGTTTTTAAAGACTTTGTTAGCCTGTAAAAGATAAATCATACCTGCAGAACCCTGCAAGAGAAGAGACATTATACTCACTCCTTTGGCCCATGCTTCCTACAGTACCTCCCTTTTTTTCCAATACTGAAGCCTCTGTCAGTGTCTTCAACGCTGAACATTTCCAGGACTGACAAATGCTGGTGTTGTTCATCACACGTTGTGGCTCCATTTTCCCAACTCCTAATACGGTAAAAGTAAAAGGAGTAAAAAGAGTCTCAACTTGCAGGGTACTTGCATGTATGATTATTTAGAGACTGACAGAGTCTGTTATGGGAAGATTGTTGTTGAAATTATTGGTTTGGTGTCAGATCTCTGTAAAGCTGAACTCCCGGTAAAATCCAAAGTTACCCTTGCAGTGGGCTTCTCTCCACACTGTGAGAGTTAAACACTCATTTTTGTCTAGGGAAACATTAAGGTTTAATGTACACAAAGATTTTAAAGGCATTTTTTATGCCTAGTGTACATTTTCCAACCTTTTCCACGCCCAGGGAGCCGCTGGTGCCACGCGTCGCCCTTCCATGTGCTTCTTGCTCCAAAGGCCGGTTACAGGTTGGGGTGGTTGCCAACCTGTATTGCTGTGTACAGTCATTCTTTCCTATGGCAGGTTATATGCAGCACCTGTGGCTCCCCAGGCACAGGAAAGCACTAGGAAATGTAAGCATGTAAAATGTCTATACAATCTCCAAAAGAAAAGAGGAGAGTGCCAGCTGTCGGGTAAAAGAGGGATAAGTTAAGTAAAATTCTGTTCCCCTAGACAACCCTTGGAGTGTGGGATGAGCCTCACTGCAAAAGTAACTTGGATTTTACCAAAAGTTTAGCTTTAAAGGGCTTTTCATGGCAGAATTGGTGCTAACAGACTATGATTACTTCAGTGACAGTAGGAATCATTGGGGCAAGCTCTGGTCTTGTCAGACAGGCATGATATTGCTGTTAAAGTGAGTTACTCTTATTTACAATTACTTGGCAGTCTAGTGGAAAATATTGGAGTGTTAATGTGGCAAAAATAAAGGAAATGTGGTAACTAGATAGCTACCCTTTAACATACTCCGCACCTAACAGCTTTCTGAAGACATCATGTATGATTCCTGACATAAGTCCAATTAATGTCATTGATAACACTGGTATGCATTTGGTGCATATTTCCATTAAATCAGTAAGACAATATTACCAATGCCCCCATTGGAGGCCGCTTCCCATAGGGACACTCATGCATGCTCGCCCCTGAGCCCAGCTGCTGCATCCATTGACACAGACCACAGACTCGACCCTTGCCCCCCGTTCCCTCATCACTGCCTTTGAATGAGAGTACTGGGAGCTGATGGCCCGGAAGTGAGGGGAGAGAGGAGCTGCAGATGTGCACAGCACTGAATCAAATGAGGGCTCAGGTAAGTAAAAAGGGGGGGGGTGAGGAGGGATGCTGATACCTAAACATTTTTAACCTTAATGCAATGAATGCATTAAGGTAAAAAATGTTTAGGCTTTAGAGCCACTTTAATACAAGTGCTGGACCCAAGAGTGTTGACTATTCCCGCCCTTTTCGCCCACTCCTCCATTCATAGAAACCGTACTATAGCTTCCTTGAATGGAAAGGGCTTTATGAATGGGGGAGACAGACTTTTCATTCTTCCACCCTTTCCTCTGTTCATTGGTTGATTTTCATTGATGGAAGCTGTACAGATTCACCCCCTCTATGTGTATTGGTGATCATTATCAATGTCACCCAAACAGGAATAGACATCTTTCAATGAGGACAGTAGTTCTGATAACCATGATGACAACCAAGCATTCCTTCTCACTTTCTATTGTAGTTATGGAACAGAAAATGAAAGGAAATCTCCCCAATGGGACACAGATGGCAGAAAAAAGACCAGACTGGGATTATAATCCCCCCTTACTCAATCCAAAATGAAAAAAAAAGTTTTGTCTTTAGTTTGACTTTATGTCACAAAGTTCAAAGAACAGTCCAGCTGTGTACTTCTTTGAACCAAAATCCTGCTTTCTAGATCTCCGGGTATATGGGAATTATTAAAAAGTAATTTCTTTTCAGACATGATACTGCAGTATCTTGGCAACTATTTCAAAATGTTAATAACTGATATCACCGGATATGCTATTTATCTGCTTTTGTTTTTTATAGACTGTAGTCATCTTTGCCACCAGTGACTATTGTTATAAAATAAGTCATAATTCTGTTATAGCTATAGTACACACTATCCAGATCTTCATGATCTGATTCATCAAAAATGCAGCATTATGCCATAATGGTTAAAGGAATCTGAAAGCAGAATTCACAGTTTAAGCATTGCCAGATTTGTCACCACATCATGGACTTGTTTTCCGTAGAGCTCAGTGGAGGTTTTAGGAGCTCACAATTCCCGAGAGCCTCTAGTAGTTTCCTACCATTTTTTATCACTGGCTCTAACATCCCACACATGTTTCATATAATTTTATTAGTTGGTACGTTCACATAATTCCAAAGCCATTTTTAATATACACATAATTGGCTTAAGTATTTATTTTAACCTTCCAAGCAAGACTTTCATTTATTATACCCAGTGAAAGATTTATTTTTTGATTCATGCATTCATGTTTTTACTAAATAATGTTAAAGAAGCACAGGAAATAGAAAGAATGCCAAGGCAGATGTTTGTAGGCAGGTATAGTTGCCTTTCTCCACTGCAAGTGGTGCTCTTCTGAAGCGGCATTGCAGTTGGAGAGGAAGTCAAGATTAGCATGGTTCCTCTATTTTCCTGGGTCACTTGGAAATCTATCCAATTGGATGCACGCCCCATGTGACTTTAGCAGCCATCTTGAGCCAGGCAGAGCCTATTTAAGGCCCTAGCTCACAGACTTGGAGTGCACTTTGTGAGTGGGTAGAGTAAGGACAGGTACCCCGCCTGTTAGGGACAGAACTAGTGACAGGAAAAGGTTCCTGATGAGGAGGGAAGCAAAGGGCTCCCAACTTCTCTGGACAGCTTCCTGCTTGGGCACGAGACGGCCAGACTCCATTCTGCCCCTCCTAATAGGTGCTGTCAGTTCGTCTGAAACCTGCTCTCTTCACCCTATTGGATTCCATGAGTGTTCCCGGTTGGGCTGTCTTCCCACCGGCTTTATTGTAAACTGTCTTTGTGTTATTTCAATACAAGTTCTTTCATCGCACTTGGAATGTGCGTATTATTGCCCCCGCACCACACAGCCCCCCGCCTACATGTTAATTATCCAAGAACCTTATGGGAGGTGTGGAAGTTTGTGAAACCTTGTTCTAACTGCATCATTCTACATTGTCATAGATTCTGGAACAGGTGTCATTGGCTTGAGTTACATGGTCAAAGGTATTAATTCATGTCAAATCGCTGAGGCAGAGATGTTAAACAGAATTATATTCGGATGTCAGATTGTTTTGAAGTCCCCACCCCTCTATAGGAATGGTTATACCAGTCTGGCATAGATGGCATCTTTAGGATCTTCTATAAAAACATTGTCCTCTGTCCACAATGTCAACTTCAGTGTCCTTGAAAGTATGTCCTTTTACCATAGAGAAAGGCTGCTGTGTCCTCAACTGAAGAGTTTGTCCTCCTATGTTTCTTAGGTTTTTAAGATATTACTGTCCTAAGACATAAACGTACAAAATACAGCTAGTAAACCATCATAATTCATCTTGCAGCAGCCAGATCACTTAAAAAAAAATGTTTGTTTTTTATTACATATTGCTGTACTTTGCACACCAGCATGCTCCTCCTGGCACAGCCAAGAGAGAGAACAATGGTAAAGAAAGAGAGGGTATGTGTTCATGGGAGCCTTGGGACCTCCCAAGTTCTGGCTGTACAGGTTGTGGTGAGGATGGCCTGAACTAGAGCTAGAAAAGCACTCCCATGGGGTACACCGCACGTAAGCATTTTGCTGAGCTCAGTGGAAAGCATTGTGTTTTCTTCAGTCACCTCTCTCTGCCCTCATTAAAACATTCAAGTGCAGGTGTCCACCACATCAAATACTTAAGAGTTAAATGAATCCTAAAAGCAACAGGGTGGAAGACTATTCCAGCTGCAGCTGCATTGAGCATGACCATAGGTAGATGGCATTTGAGTGATTTTTAGCCATCCATGTTCACCTATCAAAAGAAAACAAAGAGTTAATTGCGAAGAAAAGAAAGCGTGAAAGTAAGATAGGAAAAGAGAGAGAAGAAAGAGCAAAAATAAGGGGTGGAAGGAGAGTATAAGGGAGAGATAGAGAAAGAGGTGGGAGAGTCAGAAGTAAAAAGAAAGGTATGGAGGGTGAGTGAACGCAAGAGAGGTAAAGAATCCTAGTTAAGAGGAAGGAGAACAATTGGGGGAATCACAGAGCGAGACAAACAAGGAAGAAAGAGAATAGGCTAGAAAGACAGAGAGAGGAGAAAGAGGAGAGAGGAGAAAGAGAGGAAGAGTGGGGTGGGGAGCAGTGGGATAATGAGAAGGCTAGTAGAGAGGAAGAGTTGGGAAGGGGAGAAAGGTGTGGGGTGGGGTGAAAAAGAATAGAAAAAGAAGACAGAGTATTTATAAGAAATTTTACATAGCTCTTCATCAAAACTGCATGTACATGTGCGCTGTGCAAATAGGACATGATCAAAAGTTCTCAGACTATATTCTCTACAATTTGAATGTGTGAATGTGGAAAATACCATATAATAGCCATTACACGACACCAAGGTGCATACTTAAAGGGTTCCCATAGCATAAAACCGTAAATAATTTATTTCACAAAGAGTAAAGAGTAAAGACTTACATCTTCAAAAGCATCATGTGCAGAGTTAAAAAACCAAGCCGAGCTTCCGTGTATTACGGTGACATCAGCACGTCGCTCCTCCCTACGCGTTTCGTCACAACTAATGCCGTCCTGGGGCACCAAGATGACGTCAGGTGTGACGAAACACGTAGGGAGGAGCGACGTGCTGACGTCATCGCGATATACGGAAGTCCCAGACCATGGGCTGTTCCGAGAGCCGGCCGGCTTGGTTTTTTAACTCTGCATATGATGCTTTTTAAAATGTAAGTGCAATACCTCTCTTTACTCTTTGTGAAATAAATTATTTAAGGTTTTACGCTATCGGAGTTGTTTATCTCTTTTTTTGGAATATATCTGTCGTAATCTTCCCATATGAGCCATAAACCCCTGTGAAGACGCTGGGATCCCTTCTGTGTTGTTAACCAAAGGCCCTGGCTGGGTATCATGCCACAGGCATGTACAATCTCTCATAATTAAGAGATCCACAGGAGCCGGTAAGCGGCAGTTAGTGTGCAGGTGGAAGGCTGATTTCTTTTTCCCATCACTTTTCCTGGGTGTCTGTTGTAATATCTGCACAGTGGAGAGCAACTATCAATCTTCATGGACTGTTCAATACACTATATGTGATTTTTTTTTTACTTTTTTGTTTGCTTTAAATAAGGTCTCATTACCTATTTTCCATAATTTATTTACAGCGCGACTTAGTATTTAGAAATTGGTATTGATGTGTGTCTCACAGAGAAGTCGCAGCGGTTCACAGTCACCATTTTGCACTTAATTGTTTATTTGGTGTCACTTATCATTTTGGTTAGCGCAGTAATTATACATTATATACTTAAAGGGGTTGTAAACCTTCGTGGTTTTTCACCTCAATGCATTCTAGGTGCAGCAGCCCCCCCCAGTGCCCCCATTTTACTTACCCTAACCCTCTTTTTCTCGCGCCGGGGACGAGCACACCAGCTCTGGCAGGTGTCTTGTGTCCTGATTGGCTAAATTGATAGCAGCACAGCCATTGGCTCCCGCTGCTGTCAATCAAATCCAATGACGCGGGTGCCGGGGGGCGGGACCGAGTCATACATTCGGCGGCTATGGACACCGAATGCTGGACTCAGGAGCGTGCCCGCAAGGTAACCCCCTCGGGGAAGCGCTTCTCCGAGGGGGTTATCCGATGTGGGGAGGAGCCGCGAGAGCCACCGGGGGACTCCAGAAGAGCGGGTTCGGGCCACTCTGTGCAAAACGAGCTGCACAGTGGAGGTAAGTATGATATGTTTGTTATTTTAAATTTAAAAAAAAACAACAAACTCTTATGCCCCGTACACACGGTCGGATTTTCTGATGGAAAATGTCCGATCGGAGCGTGTTGTCGGAAATTCCGACCGTGTGTGGGCTCAATCGGACATTTTCCATCGGATTTTCCGACACACAAAGTTGGAGAGCAGGAGATAAAATTTTCCGACAACAAAATCCGTTGTCGGAAATTCCGATCGTGTGTACACAAATCCGAGGGACAAAGTGCCACGCATGCTCAGAATAAATAAAGAGATGAAAGCTATTGGCCACTGCCCCGTTTATAGTCCCGACGTACGTGCTTTACGTCACCGCGTTTAGAACGATCGGATTTTCCGACAACTTTGTGTGACCGTGTGTATGCAAGACAAGTTTGAGCCAACATCCGTCGGAAAAAATCCATGGATTTTGTTGTCGGAATGTCCGAACAAAGTCCGACAGTGTGTACGGGGCATATCAATCGCTTTAATTCCTATTATAGTTATCGCCATCTAGTGGCCATATTGCATTATGGCCACTAGAGCTATCATAGGATCCTCATGTTCTTCTCAGCGCCATCTAGTGGCAATAGTGCACTCTTTTCTGCAAACGTTTTCTTAAAACGTTTGAAATGAAAAGAATGTAGCCCTATAAACATTCAGTTTTGCCCTATTCGCACAGAACGACTTTACATATAGTAGTGGCCATACTGCATTATGGCCACTAGAGCTATCATAGGATCCTCATGTGCTCCTCAGCGCCATCTGGTGGCCATAGTGTGCTCTTTTCTGCAAACGTTTTCTTCAAACAATTGATTTGTAAAGAATATAGCACTATAAACATTCGGTTTTGCCCTATTCACACAGAACGACTTTATATACAGTAGTGGCCATACTGCATTATGGCCACTAGAGCTATCATAGGATCCTCATGTGCTCCTCAGCGCCGTCTAGTGGCCATAGTGTGCTCTTTTCTGCAAACGTTTTCTTCAAACGTTTGCGTTGCAATGAACAGGGCTTTTTTTCAGGGGGAACTTGGTGAAACTCAGTTCCACCACCTCTGGCTCAGACCCTTTGGTGCCTGCTCACCACAATCACTTGTAAACACAGAAGTCTGGTTTCTGAGTTTACAAGTGACAGCTCTGCACTCTGTGTGTAACCCCCATTAACTCTGCACTCTGTATGTAATGCAATCCTGATATTTAATGCCACTTTAAGACCCTTCTACTGTTTGTGAAATATGACCATACCCTCTATTTGATGTGATTTGGAGGGTGTGTGTGGGGGGAGGGGTTTTGGGGGGTCGTGGTTGAGTTCCAGCACCTATTGTTTGAGAAAAAAAGCCCTGGCAAAGAATATAGCCCTATAACCATTCAGTTTTGCCCTATTCGCACAGAACGACTTTACATAAAGTTATCTAGACTAACGGATATGCAGATTTTATAAATACGCCCCAGAGAAAAAAAAAGAGAGAGAAAAAGAGGGGAATGGCTAATATTTTTGATGAATTATTCCAATCCTGCTGTTGTCAAAAACAGTTTAGCAGGACTAGACAAACACTGCTCTACAAGACTAACCAAATAAAAAATTCTGTCTGACATAGCCCAACATAAATGTTTCACATAAATCATATCAGTATAATTGCTGGAGACATTGCCAGGTTTTTGTTCTAAAAGTAACATTTTGTTACACATTAAAATGTTCAGGAACAAACAAACCTGTTTACTTTTAAACGTTACAGGAGGTATTATTGCCTGAAACTGAAATGTGGAATACTGTAACAAAACGAGTATTTTCATAAAAAGCTTTGTTCTACTTCTGGGCTTCTATCCAGCTCCCCCATCAGTGGAACCACTCCGCTGTCTGCTTCTGGCACAGATATACTGTCCTCAGTATGATATGCAATGCTGGAGGTGGGTTAATGGCTTTGAAAGGATGCTGCTTAAAAAAAAAAAAAAAAAAGTAATTATTATTTTTTATATTTTTCTCCAGAACAAGCAGCTGGAGTTTATCACCGAGAATCACGGAACGGAAAATACCAACTGACCTACAGAGAGGCCAGAGCTGTGTGTGAATATGAAGGCGGACAGCTTGCTACATACGAACAACTGGAGGAGGCCAGAAAAATAGGTACAGGCCGATGTAAATAGTGGAAGAATGCTATATTTAAAGTGCACCTATCATTAAATCAATATAATGATCTTGGATACTATTCTAATAGTTGGTCTCTGTGTACTTTTTATATGCAATTAGAAAACAATACTTAGTGGGAGCCGTGTTCAAAACATAAAGAAAGGTAAACTGGAGATCTCTCTCTCTCTCAGGAAAATGTATGCAATTGATCAGGGAGATAGGGACAGTTGCTGAAGCTATCTTACTAGACCAGTGATGGCGAACCTTTTTGAGCCCGAGTGCCAAAACTGAAAAAAATAAGTTGGTTTTGTGTTGCAAAGTGCCAACACAGCAATTCGCGAGGGGGGGGGGGCTAAGCGAAAGAGAGGGGTTGTGTGTGAGAGAGAGATGGGGGTATTTGTGAGAGAGAGAGAGGGGTGTGAGAGAGAGGGGGGTGAGAGGGGGTGTGAGAGAGAGGGGGGACAGAGAGAGTGAGAGGTGTGAGAGAGATGCTGAGAGGGAGGGGGGCTGAGAGAGAGAGGGGGGGCAAAGAGAGAGGGGTTTGAGAGAGATGCTGAGAGGGAGGGGGGTTGAGAGAGGGGCGACAGAGAGAGAGGGGTGTGAGAGAGGTGCTGAGAGAGGTGAGCTGAGAGAGAGGGGGAACAGAGAGAGGGAGGGGGGACAGAGAGAGAGGGGTGTGAGAGATATGCTGAGAGAGAGGGGGAACAGAGAGAGGGAGGGAGGCTGAGAGAGAGGGAGGACAGAGAGAGAGATGGGGGACAGAGAGAGAGGGGTGTGAGAGAGATGCTGAGAGAGGGGGAACAGAGAGAGAGATGGGGACAGAGAGAGAGGGGTGTGAGAGAGAGGGGGGTGAGAGGGGGTGTGAGAGAGAGGGGGGACAGAGAGAGTGAGAGGTGTGAGAGAGATGCTGAGAGGGAGGGGGGCTGAGAGAGAGAGGGGGGCAAAGAGAGAGGGGTTTGAGAGAGATGCTGAGAGGGAGGGGGGTTGAGAGAGAGAGGGGCGACAGAGAGAGAGGGGTGTGAGAGAGATGCTGAGAGAGAGGTGAGCTGAGAGAGAGGGGGAACAGAGAGAGGGAGGGGGGACAGAGAGAGAGGGGTGTGAGAGATATGCTGAGAGAGAGGGGGAACAGAGAGAGGGAGGGAGGCTGAGAGAGAGGGAGGACAGAGAGAGAGATGGGGGACAGAGAGAGAGGGGTGTGAGAGAGATGCTGAGAGAGGGGGAACAGAGAGAGAGATGGGGGACAGAGAGAGAGGGGTGTTAGAGAGATGCTGAGAGAGGGGGAACAGAGCGAGAGAGAAGGGGGACAGAGATAGAGAAGGGGGACAGAGAGAGAGGGGTGCGAGAGAAATGCTGAGAGGTGAGCTGAGAGAGAGGGGGAACTGAGAGAAAGGGGTGTGAGGGAGAGTGAAGGGGACAGAGAGAGGGGGACACAGAGAGGCGGGACTGAAAATGAGGGGGGCTGAGAGAGAGGGAGGGGGGCTGAGAGGAGAGAGAGACCTCTAGCTCTGTCCTACTCTGCAGTCCCTGCTCTGCCTCCCTGCCCCAGTCTTTGTCTGCAGGTAGTCAGTGTATAATTGTGCCTGGTACCTGTCTCCGTCCTTGATGCAGGAGAGCTCTCTGCTCTGTTCCATCCAGTGGCTCCCTCACAGCCTGCGCTTCCCACCTGTCCTCGTTTTCCAGGCCCACAGTCAGCCTGTTCTCAGGGCCTCACTGTTGAAGAGGAGGCTTGACGAGTCCAGGCTCTGGAAGGCGCCAGGGATGCTGCGCCCCTCTTCGGCCGTCAAGTAAGCAGTGAAGCTCTTCTCTCCCTCCCGTGCTGTCAGGCCTTTAGCCTTCCATGTGGAGGCTGCGGGGCCACCCACTCACTCGTGCAGTTTCCTCCTGCTGCTTGCTGCCGGCGCTCTCTCCGGTGCGAACCTGGACCCTCTTGCGTGCCCACAGAGATGGCTCTGCGTGCCAGCTGTGGCACGCGTGCCATAGGTTCGCCATCACTGTACTAGACCCTCAAGAGGAGTATAGACTATCTCGGTAGCAAAAACAGAGTTCAACTTTAAGATAAAATATTTGTCTATTACATATAAAACCATGTATCACAACACAAAAAATCAGGCAATGCAGGAAGATCAATACTGTAATCAGATACTTGTAGATTTCCAAACAGGTTATAGGATTTGCTCACAGATTTATGCAATCCTCAACAGTTTCGGAATCAAGGGACTGCTTCTTCAGGAGGATACATTTATAAAGTAAACCGTATAAATCAAGCAATCATAAAGGATATACATATATCATATAATACATCAAGCGACATATACAGTGAATACAGCAAAAACCAGGCATAGCTGCTTACCTATGCCTCGTTTTTGCTGTATTCACTGTATATGTCACTTATTGTATTATATGATATATGTATATCCTTTATGATTGCTTGATTTATACTGTTTACCATGTATATATCCTCCTGAAGAAGCAGTCCCTTGATCCTGAAACTGTTGAGGATTGCATAAATCTGTGAGCAAATCCTAGAACCTGTTTGGAGGTCTACAAGTTTCTGATTACAGTATTGATCTTCCCGCATTGTCTGATTTTTTTATGTTGTGATACGTGATTTTATATGTAATAAACAAATATTTTTTCTTAAAGTTTGAACTCTGTTTTTGGTACCGAGATAGTCCATTCTCCCTTTGAGGGTCTAGTAAGACAGCTTCAGCAACTGTCCCTATCTCCCTGATTATTTGCATACAATTAATTCTGGATGAAGGTACCTTTTATCCCCATCTTTATTAATTCTTGAACTCGAGGCAAACTCACCAAATGTCTTTTCTCACAGGATAATGATAAATGGTTTTCAAAATTTTTTACAAGTAAATATGTGAAAAGTGTGGCGTGCATTTGTATTCAGCCCCCCTGAGTCAATACCTTGTGGAACCCCCTTTCACTGCAATTACAGCTGCAAGTCTTTTTGGGGATGTCTCTACAAGCTTTGCACATCTAGAGAGTGAAATGTTTGCCCATTCTTCTTTGTAAAATAGCTCAAGCTCTGTCAGATTGTATGGAGAGCGTCTGTGAACAGCAATTTTCAAGTCTTGCCACAAATTCTCAATTGGATGTAGGTCTGGACTTTGACTGGGCCATTCGAACACATGAATATGCTTTGATCTAAACCATTCCATTGTAGCTCTGGCTGTATGTTTACTGTTTTTGTCCTGCTGGAAAGTGAACCTCCACCCCAGTCTCAAGTCTTTTGCACACTCTAATGCCCCGTACACACGGTCGGACATTGATCGGACATTCCAACAACAAAATCCTAGGATTTTTTCCGACGGATGTTGGCACAAACTTGTCTTGCATACACACGGTCACACAAAGTTGTCGGAAAATCCGATCGTTCTGAACGCGGTGACGTAAAACACGTACATCTGGACTATAAACGGGGCAGTGGCCAATAGCTTTCATCTCTTTATTTATTCTGAGCATGCGTGGCACTTTGTCCGTCGGATTTGTGTACACACGATCGGAATTTCCGACAACGGATTTTGTTGTCGGAAAATTTTATATCCTGCTCTCAAACTTTGTGTGTCGGAAAATCCGATGGAAAATGTGTGATGGAGCCTACACACGGTCGGAATTTCCGACAACAAGGTCCTATCACACATTTTCCGTCGGAAAATCCGACCTTGTGTACGGGGCATAACAGGTTTTCTTCTAAGATTGCCCTGTATTTGGCTCCATCCAACTTCCCTGTCCCTGCTGTAGAAAATCATCCCCACAACATGATGCTGCCACCACCATGTTTCACGGTGGGAAGGTGTGTTCAGGGTAATGTTAGGTGTTAGTTTTCCGCCACACATAGCTTGTAGGCTAAAAAGTTACATTTTGGTCTCATCTGACCAGAGCACCTTCCACATTTGCTGTGTCCCCCACATGGCTTCTCGCAAACTGCAAACGAGACTTCTTATGGCTTTCTTTCAACAATGGCTTTCTTCTTACCACTCTTCCATAAAGGCCAGATGTTTGAAGTGCACTAATAGTCGTCCTGTGGACAGATTCTCCCACCTGAGCTGTGGATCTCTGCAGCTCCTCCAGAGTTACCATGGGACTCTTGGCTGCTTCTCTGATTAATGCTCTTCTTGCCCGGCCTGTCAGTTTAGGTGGACAGCCATGTCTTGGTAGGTTTGAAGTTGTGTAATACTCTTTCCAATTTCGGGTGATGGATTGAACAGTGCTCTGTGAGATGTTCAAAGCTTAGGATATTATTTTATAACCTAACACTGCTTCACAACATTAACCCTGACCTGTCTGGTGTGTTCCTTGGCCTTCATGATTCTGTTTGTTCACTAAGGTTCTCTAACAAACCTCTGAGGGCTTCACAGAACAGCTGTATTTATACTGAGATTCAATTACACACGGGTGGACTTTATTTACTAAATTTGTGACTTCTGAAGAGTAAATGGGGCTGAATACAAATGCACGCCACACTTTTCACATATTTATTTGTAAAAAATTTTGAAAACCATTTATCATTTTCCTTCTACTTCACAATTATGTGCCATTTTGTGTTAGTCTATCACATAAAATCCCAATAAAATAAACTTAATGACAAAATGTGGAAAATTGCAAGGGGTATGAATACTTTTTCAACGCACTGTATATACAGTATATACAGTGGGGACGAAAAGTATTCAGACCCCCTTAAATTTTTTCACTCTTTGTTATATTGCAGCCATTTGCTAAAATCATTTAAGTACATTTTTTTCCCCATTAATGTACACGCAGCACCCCATATTGACAGAAAAACACAGAATTGTTGACATTTTTGCAGATTTATGAATAAAGAAAAACTGAAATATCACATGGTCCTAAGTATTCAGACCCTTTGCTGTGACACTCATATATTTAACTCAGGTGCTGTCCATTTCTTCTGATCATCCTTGAGATGGTTCTACACCTTCATTTGAGTCCAGCTGTGTTTGATTATACTGATTGGACTTCATAAGGAAAGCCACACACCTGTCTATATTAGACCTTACAGCTCACAGTGCATGTCAGAGCAAATGAGAATCATGAGGTCAAAGGAACTGCCTGAAGAGCTCAGAGACAGAATTGTGGCAAGGCACAGATCTGGCCAAAGTTACAAAAAAATTTCTGCTGCACCTAAGGTTCCTAAGAGCACAGTGGCCTCCATAATCCTTAAATGGAAGACATTTAGGACGACCAGAACCCTTCCTAGAGCTGGCCTTCCGGCCAAACTGAGCTATCGGGGGAGAAGAGCCTCGGTGAGAGAGGTAAAGAAGAACCCAAAGATCACTGTGGCTGAGCTCCAGAGATGCAGTCGGGAGATGGGAGAAAGTTGTAGAAAGTCAACCATCACTGCAGCCCTCCACCAGTTGTGGCTTTATGGCAGAATGGCCCGACGGAAGCCTCTCCTGAAGGACTCCAAGATGGTGAGAAATAAGATTCTCTGGTCTGATGAGACCAAGATAGAACTTTTTGGCCTTAATTCTAAGCGGTATGTGTGGAGAAAACCAGGCACTGCTCATCACCTGTCCAATACAGTCCCAAAAGTGAAGCAAGGTGGTGGCAGCATCATGCTGTGGGGGTGTTTTTCAGCTGCAGGGAGAGGATGATGGTTGCAATCGAGGGAAAGATGAATGCCGCCAAGTACAGGGATATCCTGGATGAAAACCTTCTTCCAGGATATCCTCAGGACCTCAGACTGGGCCGAAGATTTACCTTCCAACAAGACAATGACCTTAACCACACAGCTAAAATAACGAAGGAGTGGCTTCACAACAACTTCACAACAACTCCATGACTGTTCTTGAATGGTCCAGCCAGAGCCCTGACTTAAACCCAATTGAGCATCTCTGGAGAGACCTAAAAATGGCTGTCCACCAACATTTACCATCCAACCTGACAGAACTGGAGAGGATCTGCAAGGAGGAATGGCAGAGGATCCCCAAACCCAGATGTGAAAAACTTGTTGCATCTTTCCCAAAAAGACTCATGGCTGTATTAGATCAGAAGGGTGCTTCTACTAAATACTGAGCAAAGGGTCTGAATACTTAGGACCATGTGATATTTCAGTTTTTCTTTTTAAATAAATCTGCAAAAATCTCAATAATTCTGTGTTTTTCTGTCAATATGGGGTGCTGTGTGTACATTAATGAGGAAAAAAATGAACTTAAATGATTTTAGCAAATGGCTGCAATATAACAAAGAGTGAAAAATTTAAGGGGGGGGGGGTCTGAATATTTTCCTTCCCCACTGTATATAGTATATTCAAGGGTGGATTAATGCACAGGCTGGTCTAGGCTGCAGCCTAGGGCCCCACGTGTGCAAGGACCCCCGATTGGCCATTATATTTTTATTAATTTATATATATATATTTATGTATATGTAGAATAAAAACCATGCCTGCGTGTTATACGAATACCCCGATAAATGTTTTTTTACCAACAGGGGGCAGGGATCGGGCGGTCCGCCCCGGGTGCCACCCATTGGAGGGGGGGTCAGGCCAGCTGTACTGCCTCTCCTGGCCCTGGGACAGCACTGCCAGCATACTTTAAAGTTGAGTAAACATTACTGCCAGCCCTTTCTCATGCACAGCTCCTCATGTTTCAATGTAAATGGAAGTCTCTTAATGCCTCAATTAAAGCCGCTCTGTCTGGCCGCTCTCCTCTTCCCGCTCCACCTCCTTCCTGAGTGTAGCCTTTGATTGCAGGAGGAGAGCGGTCATGTGACCATCAATAAAACAGCAGAGGAGAGCAGTCACATGACCGGGTCATGAAGAACGGCGTTAATTGAGGTATTTAGAAGTTTTGATTTACAATGAGTGACACATGAGGAGCGGTGTATGAGAAAGGGCTGGCAGTGATGTTTTCTCAACTTTAGAGTATTCTTTCCCAGGAGACTGGGGGTCTCCAGGGAGTGCAGGGGGGCTTTATAATGAAAGAGGCCTGTGTGATATGCAGGCAAAGGGGTCTGTGTACTATGCAGATGTCTGTGTACTGTGCAGGGAAAGGGGTCTGTGTATTATAGGCGTGTAATATAGGTCTACCCTTTTACACATGGCACTAAATAATTTATTTTCTGGTAAAGCATGCTTAGGAGGGGGCCACACAAAAAGTAGCCTAGGGGCCCATGACCACCTTAATCCTCCACTGAGTATATTACACACATATGCAATGCAAAATGCCAAGTGAAGGTTCTATCAATCCTTTTCCCAAGCTGTGATGCCGCGTACACACGGTCGGACTTTTCGTCTACAAAAGTCCAACGGACGCCGACGGACTAAAGCTGGCTGGTAATCCGATCGTGTGTGGGCTTCTCCGGACTTTCAGCAGACTTTTTCAGCCTCAAATCCGACGGACTTTAGATTTGAAACATGCTTCAAATCTTTACGTCGTAACTACGACGGACCCCGAAATCCGCTCGTCTGTGTGCTAGTCCGACGGACAAAAACCCATGCTAGGGCAGCTATTGGCTACTGGCTATGAACTTCCTTATTTTAGTCCGGTGTACGTCATCACGTACGAATCCGTCGGACTTTTGTGTGGTCGTGTGTAGGCAAGTCCGTTCGTTAGAAAGTCTGCTGCAAGTCCGCCGAAAGTCCGCCGGAAGTCTGTCGGACAGGCTGTCGGACTTTTGTAGACGAAAAGTCCGACCGTGTGTACGCGGCATAAGTAAAGCAAAAAGGGATATTTAGAGTGAACACTGCGACGTAACTTCACACTGCATTTTACGAGCCATGCAGGCTGTGGCGTGTCTTGTGTTTACCACTGCAAAGAGAATTCTGTGATTGGGCAAGATGCCGGCCACATAACTTTAACGGGTCACCAGACTGGGCTCACCTCTGCTTTTTTTAATTCCTTCATTTTAATTGGACTTTGTTTGCTTTGGGACTCCGCTGCGCTTTCGTTTTTTTTAAAGCAGCTGCAGGGTTAGGCCATAATGCTTTGGAAATGAATGCATAAATGGAAAAAAAAAATCTAACATTTATAGATATATATTTTAGAAGATATCCTTAGGACTTAAATAACTTATTACAGCAGTTTGAGACATACAGACATTGCATGATTGCTTTAAACCAGGGATCACAAACTGGTGGCCCTCCAGCTGTTGCAAAACTACAAGTCCCATGAGGCATTGCAAGGCTCACAGTTACAAGCATGACTCCTACAGGCAGAGGCATGATGGGACTTGTAGTTTTGCAACAGCTGGAGGGCCGCCAGTTTGAGACTCCTGCTTTAAACCATCTCTAAGGGCTCGTTCATATCAGAAGCCAAGCTGAAAACATGGCCACTGGTATGCACTGGGAGGAACAGCATTGATGTGCTGAATCCGGCGCATTGCACAGATTACTCTGTGTGCAAACATTATTTGAAATGTCACAAAGTGACAACTCAGTG
This sequence comes from Aquarana catesbeiana, assembly GCF_042186555.1. Classification (NCBI taxonomy): domain Eukaryota; kingdom Metazoa; phylum Chordata; class Amphibia; order Anura; family Ranidae; genus Aquarana; species Aquarana catesbeiana. Next base: position 367,721,269 of record NC_133329.1, read on the forward strand.
AGTTCTAGTGTCCGAAGCAATGTACAATGTGGTGGATTGCATTAGGGTAGATTTTCATATATGCAGGAAAGTATGTAAATTGCATGCATTCCCACACCCGCAGGCAAAACACAGTGCTATTTAGCAGACACGTGGGGGTGCCATTAATTCTTAATGACACCCTCACGCATCTGAAAATACAGCAAGCGCATTTTAAAGTGCAAGAAATTGCACTTTCCCTGTGGCACGTATTTGAAAAAGGTGCAGGGATCTTTATCCTGCATTTTCTGCAGGTACAGCAGCCTATTCAAATGAATGGGTTGCTGTTAGACATGTGCAATTCGTTTAGTTCCGAATTTGTCTTTTAACAAATTTTGACAAATTCGTTAATTCCGAAATTTTCGAATTTCCGAATTTTTCAATTTCCGAAATTACAAATTTCCACATTTTCGAATTTCCGAAAATTCAAAAATTCGAAAATTCGAAAATCTGAAAAAAAAGAAAGAAAATCAGTAAAATTCAGATATTTCGTAACTTCGGATAAATTTGTATTCGTGTTACATTCACAAACAGCCAAATTTGAAAGGAAATTCCAATACCTATAATTTAATTGTTAGTTATTATTTAGAATTTTACTGATTTTCTTTCTTTTTTTCAGCTTTTCGAACTTTCGGATTTTCGAATTTTTGAATTTCCCAATTTTCGAATTCCGAAAGTCCGGAAATTCGGAAATCCGAAATTCGGAAATCCGAAAATTTGAAATTTGGAAACTTAGAAATTCGAAATTCCGAAATTTGGAAATTCGAAAATTCGGAAATCCGAAAATTCGGAAATCCAAAAGTTTGGAAATGCGAAAATTCAGAAATTCAGAAATTCGAAAATCAAAATTTTCAGATTTCCAAATTTTTGAATTTCCGAATTTCCGAAAAAAGCAAAAAAACAAATGAAATGAAAACGAAAACGAACACATTTTTTGTCAGTGCACATGTCTAGTTGCTGTGCCCACAGAAATGTTGCTTTCAGAAACTGCATACATGCATGTGAAGCCTTACACCACACTGCACCAAAAAAAGCATGTTGCACTTTTTTCAACGCACACCACTGCAACACAGTAGTGTGAACTGGCATTATAGGAAATTTTTGACCTTGTCTTGCGTTGGAACTATGTTGGGCAAGGTTTATAGAGCAGTCCCAGCACTGGGTGTGAATGGCCATAACACAACATCTGAAACTTTGCAACAGCTCATACTATTCATATACACCGGGAAGATAACAATTTTATCTTTTTTTGTTACTTAAAGTGTTACTAAACCCACAACAATAAAATCAGTCTGTATATACAGTAAAGCATGCTTGTTATACTCACTGTGGATCCTAAGGGGTTAATCCTCCGCATTGTGTATAAAGGCTGTTTGATCCTGTCTCCTCTGATCCTCCCCTACTTTTACTATCCCCAATCCATCTGCGGATAGAACAGAGCCTTGGAGACACTCTGCACATGCTCAGTTCGGTGTATATTGCTAGTTTTTTGTTTTGTTTTTCGGGGGGAGGGTGCATTTGATCAGCACAGGGCCAATCAGCACTGTTCAGACAGAGGATCAGGGGTCATGCAACCTCATAGGACAGTCAAAGGAGAATGAAAACTCCTCCTACAAGTTTTAACCAGTGCTTGGCTAGACACTGATAGAAGTCACAACTGCTATATACTGCTGATGAAAAAATGTATTTAGCAGTTTATATTTACTGCCTTTCCATGTTCTGTGTTCTGTGGAGGACTAGATATAGTGAATGCAGGCTCCTGGGTTTAGTAACACTTTAATTATTACCTCTACTTTTTCAACCCAAGACATTTTTTTAGTTCTGTGGGGAAGGGTTAGATCCACCTTCAGGTCTTGTTACTGTTTGTGTCCTAAGTGGAGAGATTTTCCCTTATTTCCTGTCTCCTATCAATTTGGGGTAGCATCCTCCTAATTAGACTGCTAGGTAAATTTAGTTTATAGCTTCTTCTGGAATTTAGGAGAGCAGAGATTGTTTGGCTGGGTCTGTTCAGGATTTTATAGGCTGGGAGTTTGATTGCTTCTCCCTGCCTCTAGAAGAAGTTTCTAGAGCTTAGGGAGGGATCATTCACAAAACCAGCCTGAATATTGATTAGGGTGATCTTCTGTGCACCCAGATGATGGCTCAAAAGATGTTAAATAATCTGGAGCCCTGGAGAGAGAGTCCTTTCTCAGCAAGGAGAGTTCCAAGCCTCAGGAAGCCATTGCCCCCAGAGGCAGCCTGTGGACTGTGTTGCTGTTCTGTGAAGTCTCAGTGGTGGCAGAGCTGGGACCTGGAAACACTTGCTTCCAGCAATAAATCACAAAAAGACAACCCCTAGACAGTTTTTTGGAGCCGGAGTGAATGGACTGTTGCTTGGGTGGATGGTGGTGTCTACACTGTTTGGGGGAGAACCAATTAAAATAAGCGGCCTCTGCGAAGGTAGCACTACAAGTGAATGCAAACCTCTAGACTAACTGCAATAATTCCAAATTATTTTAATAAATAGACTTTAAAGTCAACTCTACTAAAAATGTAGGTCTGCACCATCTAGGAAAATTCTATTTTAACAACTGCATCCAAAACACAGATTCTATCGCGTACAATTGTGCTTACATTATTAGGAATCAGAAAGAAGCAAGCTTTGCCTGCTCCCACCCCCACCCCCACCACTGAGAACCATAACTTACTAAACAAAATAGGGGGTGACAGGCCTCCCTAGGTTTACGAAAACAGTGCCACATCCAATAAACAGATAAATATAAGGATGGGTTCCCCTAAGCGGACTTTTTAGGCACTTTTAAAGAATTACAAGTGTAGCGCTGGTAGATTTGCAATCTACCGCATGTTAGGTAAATTTAGTAACTTGGTTGTTAGGAAGGTTAAGTTTGCCTCTGTTCCAGCTTGGCTGACGTTGTGTGTGTTTCCGTGCTGACCGGTGGGTGTCGCTGTTACCACTGGTTAGTGTTGGAAAGGCAACGTGTTGAAGCGTATGGATGCTCTTCTGTCCCGGAGACAACTCGGTGGAGGTGGTCCTCCGAGTTGCATTCTGGGCGAGGGTATATATGGGACAGACGCCATATTTTGGGGTTCGTTTTACAGCCACCTGCTGGCCCTCCTGGCCGACAGGTATGCATTAAGGAGCTACCTCGTGGTCCTCCGTTCCGGAGGCCCACGATGCTGCGGCGCAGGGGTGGGTCCAGAGGCTTGTCTGCAGCCTACCTCCGCGGCCGAGGAATGGTCCTGAGCTGTCGGTCCTGTGTGACGAAGCTGGACAACCGAGGAGATCCAAGGGGGGGACCCGTCTTGGAGGGATCACGCAGCCTGTTGGTCTATAGAGGGGCCTGGTGACTCGGTTGGAGGACGTATCCGAAAGTAACTATACAGCATAGTGTTGCTGGGTTGGCTTAAAGGTTCAGGCACTGTGACTGACATTCATTACAGAAAATCTGAAACATCCTGTGGCAGAGGATCGTATGGATTTTGTTCCCAAGCAAGTCTGTGGCAGAAACTTTGATTCGTGCTGCGTACTGGCTGCTAGGCTGGTGAGAGAGGCCTATCCAGACGAGCAAGGAGTGTGTCCCACAAGGGGAGCGCATTCCATACAATATCTGAATTCTACCCGAACATTTGTTAAAAGAACCCTACAAGAAGATGTTTGAGTTTCTTCTGCAGTTTCCTTTCCGCCTCTTTCCTGCTATTTAATAAAGCATTGAAAACGTACTCCAGTGTTGGCGCGTGTGTCGTCCAGAGGTAAACTCAACGGAACCCTCGACCCGGTGCCGGTGAAACAGAGGGAAGCAGAGTGAAGGTAACAGACCCGCTTAAACCAGCAGCTCCACCGAGAGTTATTGCTACACAAGTATTAAAGGAGTATAGCAAAATATTAAAAATTAACAAATTTTATTTAGAGACAAATTGTATTAAAACATTGTATACATTATATTCAACGAAACAATAGCATCTTGAAAAAATTCATTACTGTCACCATATAGTAAATATATGAAGAGACTCTTTTCACACCCAACGCATTTCGGGATATATAGTATTTTAGTCCTTCTTCAGGGGTGTAGAAGAGAAGAAAAGAGAAGTTCATCTGGGGTAATTAAAATATGGGATGATAAGTAAATTACCACAACATGTAGATACATACAGTTATCCACTTGAAGTTAAATAATCGACAGATCACTTACATAGTATTTAGAGGTGGAGTAATTATTGGTATGTTTCGTTAAGTTGCATTAAAAACCTGAAGTTGAGGTAGCATTGGACAATTAGTGCTGGTGAGGTTGCTGTCCCTTTAACACCATGGACATCACAAAGTAATATGGGAATATATCACTTAATGGTAACCTCATTCAGAGGGTGTTTTCCCCCGCGTTCCGAGGATGCAAATTGGCCAGAGTGGTATACTGAGGCAAATAATGGAATCCCTGAGAGTAAAGAAGAAGTCAGGATAAGTCTAAATGGGTTGTAGTGAATATTAAGGAGTAAATGAAATTAAAAATAAAATGTAGAGCGTAAAGTAAAAAATTAAAAAATTATTGTATAGATACCATATATCGGGTGTGGGTTGGTGCGAGTGTGGTAAGAAATGATTGCTAAACAAGTTGGTAACTGAAAGCAAACAATCAAAATAATAAAAATGAAAATTGTATAATGCTATATTGTCAAAGGTGATTGAGAGTAAATTTGAAAAGTAAAAATAAAAATAAAGGATGAGACGTAATAATAAATTTAGCAGGTGGTAAAAGTAGGATTCATAATGATACTAGTGTAATTATCATTACAATATAAAAGTACTGATCTATAGTAACATAGTAAAGTATTCATCATGAAAGCGTTTAGACAACCAGTATAAATGGATACATAATCTCTAACTGATTAACAGCTGTATAGGTCAGTATACATATAGTGTCTAAACATATCATATAAATAACTTGCGGTTATAAGTATAAATAGCGTTTGAAAATAGAAAGCTAATCAGGGATTGTATAGGTAAAAGAGTGTAGTAAAGGATAACCAGCATAATAAGGTGGAACATTACCTTTTTCATGGGACAAGTTTAAATAGATCAGCCACACATCTCAGCGTCCAGCATGTACCGTGCTCGAGCTGAGAGTGGGAAGATCAGGTGTATATAAAGGGTGAACTTCCATCAGCTGGCACAGCTAACCGCGCTCAGCTGAGTACGGCGGTGGACCACGCATGTCCGCTGGAGTAGTAAGATGGAGGCTGTGGGCGGAGATATCAAACGTCCAGCCAGCCTCTCATAATGCCGCCCAGATAGTCGGTCTGGGCGGCTTTCCGTGCCGGGCAACCACTCTGGCCAATCGCACCCAGGGGAAATCTGAAGGGAAAACAAAAAGAAAGATATTAAATAGTGAAGACCATGGCCAAATTTTATTCAAGCCAGGGGGACGTAAAAGTACATATATGTGCTGGAAATGTTAGTTTGGATGTTGACATAAGAGCAGCAATGTTAATTGATGATAAAAGGTAAATATGCAAAATTATACCTTTAGTGAGCGGGGACTTGGGAATAGGCGGGACTAATTGATGATAAGAGACAAAATGTAATGAAGTTATACATTTTGCAAACAATAATATGAAGACAAACAGAAACAGTTAATGATGGTAAGAATTGTACATTTTCTAAACACATGTATGTAGCAAATGTAACAATATGTAACATGATGAAAATGGAGAACAGACATTGAGGCACAAATTACTCATTTCATAAGTAGGAATGTGTAATGGGCACAGCAATATGTAACGCAATAATGTGTAACATGATAAACCTGAAGGACAAACATTGAATCACAAAAATAGGGAGGTATTAGTCATACTGTAGCTAAAGGAGTATATCCATAACCGTATACATTTTTATGTGTCTAATCACGTATTTTGTTTGTTCTTGTTGTAGAATGTGCATATTATATATTGCACATAAGCCCGAAGGCGTATAGAAGATTTTAGTGGACCTGTATGTCCATACTGTAAAAGTACATTTGTGAACATGAGAATATTGAAGACGTATAGGTTATGGATAACGAACAGATGAAATACTTCATACATGTATATACAATAAATGGCGCTGAGTCAATATATTCATAGCATATCTAAAGGTATCATACAGAGATAAAGACAACCCCATGTATAGATATTACGCAAAGGGAATGGAAAAAATAAGGAGAGTAACCTAGTTAGTGTGACCCAGTACAAAAAATGTATTAGGAATAGTTGAAGTTTATTTTTCCATTCCACCGGAGCAGAATCCTTCGAGGAATGGTTTAAAGCAAACAGCTTCATTTAGGCCTGGAGGTAAAGTGGCTTTCAATGAATAGATCCACCTCAGTTCTCTTTGGAGGAGGACCTTATTCCAGTCGCCCCCCCCTAGGGCTGGGGTGTATCCGGTCCAATATTAGAAATTTGATCCTAGGAAAAATTCCGCCATGTACTAAGGAGACATGGCGTTCTAGGGGGAGATCAGGGTCACAAGTCTGCATACTAAGTACATGCCTATAGGCTCTTCTCCAGAATTCTAATTTAGTTTTTCCAAAAAGCAACTGCAGTTACATTGGAGTAGATAAACTACTCCTGGGGTTCTGCAATTGGCAAAATGTTTAGGGTGGAATATTTTCCCATTCAGGAGGGTGGGGTTTCTCTGTTTGAGCATATACTTGCAATAATGGCATGAGCCGCATGCAAAAGTGCCTTTATATTTGCAGTGTGTTCTCATTCATTCACTTCTAAACTCGCTGTTCACGATTCTATCACTGATAGAGGTAGCTCTTCTGAATGTAAAGCATGGTTTATCTGGAACGAAGTGGCCCAAAGAAGGGTGTAGGGTCAAGATGTGCCAGTACTTTTCAATGATTTTTTTGACTTGGCGTTGCTGCTGATTAAATGTGGCAATAATCCGTAGTTGACTTGTGTCTTTACGTTTGGTGGCCTGAAGTAGAGTGTTTCTGGGTTTTATCATTACTTGTTTAAAGGATTTTTTCAGGGAAGTGTGTGAATACCCTCGTGCCAGAAGTCTGTCCCGTAAGTTGTTTGCTTCTCTTATAAATGTATCCTCATCTGTACAATTATGCTTAATCCTTAGATATTGAGAATACGGGATAGAGTTAATCAGGGGTTGTGGATGGAAACTTGCGGCGTGGAGTATTATGTTACCTGCAGTACTTTTTCTAAATAACTTGCTACATAGTTTTCCTTGTTCCCCTTTATAGATTTCTATGTCTAGAAATGTTGTCTGGTTCTTGTCGAAGGACATAGTAAAAGTTCAGTTAAAGTCATTTTTGTTCATTCTTAACAAACACTGCTCGAGTACATCAGTGGGGCCGTCCCAGATGACAAGGATGTCATCTATGTAACGATACCATCCCATGATGTGATTGGTATATTGTATCAAGTTTTCATCAGTTAGAAACATTCTTTCCCACTCCCCCAGGTACAGGTTGGCATACGACAGGGCACATCATGTCCCCATCGCAACCCCCTGCACCCGGAGGTAGTGGGAGCCATCGAAAGTAAAAACATTGTGGGAAAGGATGTACTTGAGCAGTGCAATGACAAATTCATTATACGTGGGATCAGTAGCAGTATTTTGTTGAAGGACATGTCTGATGGCGACTAGTCCTCTCTCGTGTGGGATTGAGCTGTATAGAGTTTCTACGTCTATTGTTACTAAGTAGGCTTGGTCCGAGACATTGAGTTCGTCCAGAATTTGCAACAGGTGACTTGTGTCTCTCACATATGATGTTAGTGAAACCACAAAAGGTCTTAAATATTCGTCCACTAATTTGCTAGCATTGTCACTGATTGAACCAATGCCTGAAATGATTGGCCTACCTGGCGGATCTATAGGATTTTTGTGAATTTTCGGAAGTGTATAGAACGTAGGGGTTCTGGGAAAATTATTTCTGATAAAGGTCCAGATTTGTTTGTTGATTGTGTTGTTCAAAAAGGCAGAGTCTACTAGTGTGTAAAAATCTTTATTATATTTTTCGACAATAGTTGCCGGAATACGACGGTACCAGTCTAGATTGTTGAGAATCTTTTTACATATGTTAATGTAGTGTTCATTATTCAGAACAACCACATTACCACCTTTGTCCAAAGGTTTTATGGAGATTTGTCTATTAGTGGCGAGAGAGTTTAGTGCGTCTAATTCTTTTGGGCTTAAATTTGAGGGTCCCTTGGTTTGTATCTTAAGTTTATCTAGATCATTATTTACTAACTTCAGGAATGCATTTGGACAAGTACTAGGAGGTGGACAGAAGTCAAATTTTTTCTTTAGTTTTGATGGGGCCAGATTAGCCCGAGTGTCTGAGTCTAGTTCCTCTATAGATTGTAAAATTCGGGGAAGGTCTATCGAGTCAATGAGGTCAGCTGTGTCACTCTCTTCAAGGAGGGAGATTAGCTGGTCTAAAGCTTGGTTTTCCTGGGGGGTATAGTTTGTTTTGGTATGTTGTTTCTGATAGAGTTTCTTTAAGATTATTTTGCGAACAAATAACTGGAGGTCTTTGTAGACTTCAAATTTGTCTAGATTATGACTAGGACAAAAATTTAATCCTTTCTTCAGGACTGAAATTTCATCTTTAGATAAAGAATGTGAGGATAAGTTGATTACACTTAAATCTGTGTTCAAGTGTATTGGGGTTCCCTGATGAGGGGTTAGAGTGTCAATTGTGTGTAATGCCGCGTACACACGAGCGGACTTTATGGCAGACTTTGCCCGGTGGACTTTTCGACGGACTTTATGACGGACTTTCCGAATGAACGGACTTGCCTACATACAATCCACCAAAGTCCGTCGAATTCGTACGTGATGACGTACGACCGGACTAAAACAAGGAAGTTCATAGCCAGTAGCCAATAGCTGCCCTAGCGTGGCTTTTTGTCAGTCGAACTAGCATACAGACGAGCGGACTTTTCGACCGGACTCGAGTTCGACAGATAGATTTAAAACATGTTTCAAATCTAAGTCCGTCCAACTTTTGAGAAAACAAAGTCCGCTGGAGCCCACACACGATCGAATTGTCCGACGAAATCCCGCAAAGTCTGCCGTAAAGTCTGACCTTGTGTAGATGGCATTAGTGTTGAGATTGGGTAGTGCTGGTTTGGCCCCGGCTAAAATTTGGTCTAAAAAAGATGGATCACTAGAACCCAATTTGCGTGAAATAGGAGTGTCGTGAATAGTGGGGGGTGTGACTTCCTGTGGTGCGTGGTGAGGTATAGGGGGTTGGCAGATTTTTCAAAAAGTGCAGAACTTGGATGTAAGGATTTAGGTGTATTTTCTGAAACCTGTTTTTTAGGTTTTTGATCTTGTGTCAAATCCCCTTGAAATTGACGTTGTGTACCTAGTGTAGATTTGGGTTTTGAGGTAGTGGGAAGAGTATTGTGAGAAGTAGGTTTAGTAAAGTTGGGGTTTGATGCTGTATTAGGGTTGCTTTTGTTAGTAGATTTGTTTTGATTCTATTTGTAGGCTCAGCCGGCCTCAAATGCGTTTTTGTCTCGTAAGAATTTTTAACCTTTTTTAATGAGAATATCTTTATTAATAGATTCTAAATGAATCTTGAGTTTTTTCTCTTTAGCTATCGCTAGTTTATGTGCGTTACATATTGCTATGCCCATTACACATTCTTACTTATGAAATGAATAATTTGTGCCTCAATGTCTGTTCTCCACTTTCATCATGTTACATATTGTTACATTTGCTACATACATGTGTTTAGAAAATGTACAATTCTTACCATCATTAACTGTTTCTGTTTGTCTTCATATTATTGTTTGCAAAATGTATAATTTCATTACATCTTGTCTCTTATCATCAATTAGTCCCGCCTATTCCCAAGTCCTCGCTCACTAAAGGCATAATTTTGCATATTTATCTTTTATCATTAATTAACGTTGCTGCTCTTATGTCAACATCCAAACTAACATTTCCAGCACATATATGTACTTCGTCCCCCTGGCTTGAATAAAATTTGGCCATGGTCTTCACTATTTAATATCTTTCTTTTTGTTTTCTCTTCAGATTTCCCCTGGGTGCAATTTGCCAGAGTGGTTGCCCGGCACGGAAAGCCGCCCAGACCCACTATCTGGGCGGCGTTATGAGAGGCTGGCTGGACGTTTGACATCTCCGCCCACAGCCTCCATCTTAGTACTCCGGCGAACATGCGTGGTCCGCCACTGTGGTAATTCGTGTCGGTGGGTCGGGTGTGCGTGACGCCGCTCCAACGTGCTTGCGTCCACGCATGCGCGGTAGGGGCTGCACCGCGCACCCCTGACCCAGGAGGCAGCGTCCAGGTTTCCCTGGCAACGAACTTCAATACCCAGCTGAGCGCAGTTAGCTGCGCCAGCTGATGGAAGTTCACCCTTTATATACACCTGATCTTCCCACTCTCAGCTCGAGCACGGTACATGCTGGACGCTGAGATGTGTGGCTGATCTATTTAAACTTGTCCCATGAAAAAGGTAATGTTTCACCTTATTATGCTGGTTATCCTTTACTACACTCTTTTACCTATACAATCCCTGATTAGCTTTCCATTTTCAAACGCTATTTATACTTATAACCGCAAGTTATTTATATGATATGTTTAGACACTATATGTATACTGACCTATACAGCTGTTAATCAGTTAGAGATTATGTATCCATTTATACTGGTTGTCTAAATGCTTTCATGATGAATACTTTACTATGTTACTATAGATCAGTACTTTTATATTGTAATGATAATTACACTAGTATCATTATGAATCCTACTTTTACCACCTGCTAAATTTATTATTACGTCTCATCCTTTATTTTTACTTTTCAAATTTACTCTCAATCACCTTTGACAATATAGCATTATACAATTTTTATTTTTATTATTTTGATTGTTTGCTTTCAGTTACCAACTTGTTTGGCAATCATTTCTTACCACACTCGCACCAACCCACACCCGATATATGGTATCTATACAATAATTTTTTAATTTTTTACTTTATGCTCTACATTTTATTTTTAATTTCATTTACTCCTTAATATTCACTACAACCCATTTAGACTTATCCTAACTTCTTCTTTACTCTCAGGGATTCCATTATTTGCCTCAGTATACCACTCTGGCCGATTCGCATCCGCGGAACGCGGGGGAAAATGCCCTCTGAATGTGGTTACCATTAAGTGATATATTCCCATATTACTTTGTGATGTCCATGGTGTTAAAGAGACAGCAACCTCACCAGCACTAATTGTCCAATGCTACCTCAACTTCAGGTTTTTAATGCAACTTAACGAAACATACCAATAATTACTCCACCTCTAAATACTATGTAAGTGATCTGTCGATTATTTAACTTCAAGTGGATAACTGTATGTATCTACATGTTGTGGTAATTTACTTATCCTCCCATATTTTAATTACCCCAGATGAACTTCTCTTTTCTTCTCTTCTATATCCCTGAAGAAGGACTAAAATACTATATCTCCTGAAACGCGTTGGGTGTGAAAAGAGTCTCTTCATATATTTACTTTATGGTGACAGTAATGAATTTTTTCAAGATGCTATTGTTTCGTTGAATATAATGTATACAATGTTTTAATACAATTTGTCTCTAAATAAAATTTGTTAATTTTTAATATTTTGCTATACTCCTTTAACCACTTAAGGACCAGCCTCGTTTTGGATTTTAGGTGTTTACATGTTTAAAACAGGTTTTTTTGCTAGAAAATTACTTAGAACCCCCAAACATTATATATATGGTTTTTCTTCTAACACCCTAGAGAATAAAATGGCGATCGTTGCAATACTTTTTTTGCACCGTATTTGCGCAGCGGTCTTAAAAGCGCACTTTTTTTGGAAAAAAAATCACTTTTTTGAATAAAAAAATAAGACAACAGTAAAGTTAGCCCAATTTTTTTTTATATTGTGAAATATAATGTTACGCCAAGTAAATTGATACCCAACATGTCACGCTTGAAAATTGCGCCCGCTCGTGGAATGGCGTCAAACTTTTACCCTCAAAAATCTCCATAGGCAACGTTTAAAAAAATTCTACAGGTTGCATATTTTGCGGTACAGAGGAGGTCTAGGGCTAGAATTATTGCTATAGCGCTACTGTTCGCTGCGATATCTCACATGTGTGGTTTGACCACCGTGTTCATATGCGGGCGCTACTCGCATATGCGTTCGCTTCTGCGCACAAGCTCGTCGGGACGGGAGGGGTTTAAATTTTTTTTTTTTATTATTTATTTTACAATATTTTATTTATTTTTACACTGTTTAAAAAATAAAAAAATGGTGTCACTTTTATTCCTATTACAAGGAATGTAAACATCCCTTGTAATAGAAAAAAGCATGGCAGGACCTCTTAAATATGAGATCTGGGGTCAAAAAGACCTCAGATCTCATATTTACACTAAAATGCAATAAAAAAAAAAAAAAAGTCATTTAAAAAAAAAGGCATTTGAAAAAATGTGCTTTTAAGAGGTGTGGACGGAAGTGACGTTTTGATGCCGCTTCCGCCCAGCAGTGTCATGGAGACGAGTGGGCGCCATCTTAGCCTCACTCGTCTCCAGACACACCACAGAGGAGGACGCGATCGCCTCCGCCGCTGCCGACGGCTCCGGTAAGCGGCGGAGGGCACCGGATCGCGGCGGGAGGGGGGCCCCTCTCCCGCCACCGATAAAAGTGATCTTGCTGCGAATCCGCCGCAGGGACCACTTTTATCTGAAAGCCAGCCGCCGCATGAAAATGGGGATACTGGGGTTATGGCAGCTAGCTGCTGCCATAACAACGATATCCGCCGCCGAAGTTTGGACGTACATCGTCGTGCGGCGATCGGTAAGTGGTTAATACTTGTAATTCTTTAAAAGTGCCTAAAAAGTCCGCTTAGGGGAACCCATCTTTATATTTATAACTTACTGAACGGGTGTGATCACACAACTAATTTTTTATTTAGACTCATCCCACATAGAGGTATAGTGCATTGGATTACATTGGGTTTATGATGTGTTACCAGTTTGAGGCCGGGTTCACACTTGTATGACAAACGGATCACTGTGTGATGTATTCTGGAGGCCCCGCCCCTTATGACATCACTACCTGGGGCATGATGGGTGATGACATCATAAGGGGCGGGTCCCCGGTGACCCCACCCCATGCCAATATAAGTAGTGGCACACTGCGCACCCGGCATTAGAGCGGGAGAGAGCGTCAAGTCAACATCAGAAGAAGAACAGAGGGAGAAGACAGCAGAGAAGACCAGGCAAAAGAGCGAGCAAAAGAGTGAGAAGACAGCAGAGGAGACCCGGCAGAAGACAGCAGACAGAGGGAGAAGAACCGGAGAGAGAGCGGAGAAGAACCGGAGAAGGGAGAAGAACCAACAGAGGCAGAAGACATCAGCGGAGGACACAGAAGAGCCGGAGAAGAGATCGGAAGAGATGACAGAGCTGCCATAATACATTACTTTAAAAACATGTGTAATGTGTTTTATTTTTGACCCTTTTTTTGGTGAATGGGTAGGGGTATAATGTAACCCATACTCATTCACATAGGGTGGGGAGCCGTGATCTGGGGCCCCCTCCTTGTTAAAGGGGGGTTCTAGATTCCGATAAGCCCCCCGCCCGCCGACCCTGACAACCAACGGCCAGGGTTATCGGGAAGAGGCCCTTGCCCTCATCAACATGGAGACAAGGTGCTTTGGGGGGGTCGCAGGGCCCCCCTGCCCCAAAGCACCCACCCCCCCATGTTGAGGGCATGCGGCCTGGTATGGTTCGAGGGGGCACTTGCTCATCCCCACCCCCTTTCCTGACCTGCCAGGCTGTGTGCTCGGATAAGGATCTAGTATGGATTTTTGGGGGGCCCCCCACGCTGTTTTTTACAGCGTGGGGGTTCCCCTTAAAATCCATACCAGACCGAAGGGCCTGGTATGCTCTTAGAGGGGGGACCCATGCCGGTTTTTTTAACATCTTGTGTGGAGTTCCCCCTAAAGATTCATACCAGACACAATGCCTGGTATTGTCAGGGATCAAAGTCGGATCCCTGTTAATTGAAGTCGGACGCATGTACTGGCCCCTTCCTTTTCTAAATGAACACAATTGCTCACTGTTTCCGTTCTTAACGGAAGCATAGAAAACTGTGCTTCATTTTGTGAATGAACAGGAAACCTCTCAGCAGAGAGCACTTCCCATTCATTCACTGCCCCATGCAGCTGAGGCTGCATAGAAAGGCATGTGTGTTTGAGCTGTGGGGTGCACACCCTAGTGCAATGGGCTGCGCACACCTATGCACCAGCCGCTGTGTTACAACACAGTGGCTGGCATGCAATGCAGTTCGGCGGATCACTTTTTTTTATAAGCAGACTTTATTGAAATGTCACACAGATATTTCATTGGGTTCAACTAACCGCCACGTGATATAAGGTGCTGGATTGCCTCGCACTGCGTTGCGCTCAAAAAAATTACTGCATGCAGTATTTTTTCCAATGCACACTGCCTGCAAACCACAGCAAATGAACCAGGCACATAGGAGACAAGACATATTACCTTGTCTTCTGGTGGGATTGTGCTGGAATAGCCACCCGACACAGTGTGGCTGCATCTGGTGTGATTGAATCCTGACTGTAGTTTTAGCCTCTTGCAGTCCTGTATACAAGCTCAGACTGGGAGAAAGAAAAGCAGCACCAGGAGCCAATCAGTTGTGCTGTAGTGCTGTAGAGATGAGTAAATCAGTCCACTGCTTCTGTTTTCACTGTCCAATCACAGGCTAGAGAAGGGACAAGACCTGTAAGTGTAACTTAATTACAGTGGAGAGAAATCAGGTCCTCTTCCCTGCCAAACAGGGCTGTGCTATGTGGTAGAGCTGTGTAAATCTCAGCACTGGATGGACAGACATACAAATCCTTTGGTTGATAAAACAGCTGATGCCTATGTATTTCATCTGTGTATTTAACCGTTTGCCTGGATTTCAGCCATAAATGTAAATAGCACTAGCAGAGTTATTTAATGTCAGATCATTAATCTTATTTATTGTATCACAAATGGTTTACTGAAAAAAAAAAAACTAATTACAGATCACAGTTTTCTAATCTATCTGTAAAACAAAAAAATGCTTCAAATCATCCCTGAAAAGCTCGGGGGGCGAAGTGCTTTCCCAAACATCTGCAATTCGTTGACTTTTGGCAAGGCTAAAATAATGGCATTGTGTAAGCACAGGAGTAATATGGTACTTACAATTCTCCATGTACTCACTTATATGAGATCATTTCCTATGAATACCAGACAAGCCAACACAATCTTCCTGCAAAGTGTAACTTTGTTTTGTTTTCATAAATTGTGAAAAGGGAAAAACGTGAATTAAGAAATTAGTATTACTTCATGTCAAAATATTAGTAAATCTGCCCTCATATCAACAAGAACTGGCTTCATAAAAGGCCAGAATTCTAGATTGCATATTAATATTAAAGTGGAGCTCCAAACATTTTTTTTCCAGCACATTTAATTAGGGCCTGAGACCTTGTTAAAGCAGTTTGTTAACCACTTCAGCCCCGGAAGGATTTGCCCCCTTAATGACCAGGCCATTTTTTGTGATACAGCACTGCGTCGCTTTAACTGACAATTGCACGGTCGTGCGATGTTGTACCCAAACAAAATTGATGTTCTTTTTTTTCCCCACAAATAGAGCTTTCTTTTGGTGGTATTTGATCACCTCTGCGTTTTTTATTTTTTGCGCTATAAACAAAAAAAGACGGACAATTTTGAAAAAAAACAAAAAAAAACCCAATATTTTTTACTTTTTGCTATAATAAATATCCAAAAATCAAAAAAAAAAAACAAAAACAAATTTAGCCATCAGTTTAGGCCTGTATTCTTCTACATATTTTTGGTAAAAAAAAAATCGCAATAAGCATATATTGATTGGTATGCGCAAAAGTTATAGCGTCTACAAAATAGGGGATAGATATATGCCATTTTTATTTTTTTTTTAATTTTTACTAGTAATGGCCGCGATCTGCGATTTTTAGCGGGACTGCAACATTGCGGCGGACAGAGCGAACACTTTTGACACTTTTTTGGGACCATTCACACTTATACAGCGATCAGAGGTAAAAATAGCCACTGATTACTGTACTGATTGCTGTACTGTGTTTCTAACTGTGGGGGCAGTGTAGTGATTGGGAGTAGACAGACATCATTGTTTCTAATCACTAGAAACAGTAGATGTCTCTCCTCTCCCTGACAGAACAGGGGATCTGTCTGTTTACATTGACAGATTCCCCTTTCTCTCTCTCTCTCTCAGGAGCAATCGTGGGTGCCCGGCGGACATAGCGGCCGCTGGGCAGATGCATCAGCTCCTACGTCACACTGCGGGCGCATGTGTGCCTGCCAAATCCATTTAAAGGGCCGACGTACAACTACAGCGATTTGCTCAGGAGAGCTAACCTGCAGCAGTATAATAATGGCGGCAGGTCAGCTAGTGGTTAAAAAAAAAAAATTTTAAACTGCAAGGCAACCTCATAATGTGCTAGTATGCATTGCATACTAGCACATTATGAGACACATACCTTAAAATGAAGCCCTCCAGTGCTGTCACTGCTGACAGGGCTTCCATCTTCACCTGGTCTTCCTTCCGGGCAATGACATCCCTAGGGGGGGGGTCAGAGGGGGCTGTGTCCCACCATGTGCCCCCCCACCCCCACCCCACCCCCCAATTCAAAAAAAAATTTTTTTTTTTTTTTTTTACAAAAAGGCAATAGCAGGGGCAGGACAGTAAGAGGAGGCTAGGGAACCCCACAGTGGCAGAACACCAGGGCCCGGTGGCAAGACAACCTTTGCAACCCTGATAATTCTCCCACTGCTTTGGATCCTTATATTTTCTTGGTATGCTGGTGACATATATCTCTTGTTTTCTGCCACCCTGGGGGGCCCCAATACGGTAGGAAGGGAGCTCACTGAAGAACATGTGAAAGGGGCCATTGTGGGGTCGTAGTAAAGGACCCCCAGGATATATATACATATATATATAATTGCATTTTATAGTTGCCCCCCTACTTTTGTCCTTGTCCCCCCATGTGCCCCCCCTAAATATAAAAGCTGGAGACGTCACTGCTTCCGGGTTCCAGGGCACCGACCGTCTGACTGGCTGAGCCGCGATGACTTTATTCCTGCGCATGCACATGGGAGTCACGGTTTACAGCACAGACCTCTGAGGGAACTGCACGGTGTGCTCTTATTTCAGAATGCATGCGCCGGTGACGTCACTGGCTGCTGCTCCATAGAATTTTTCCTAAACGGTGCACGTTAAGGAGATATTCCTTTTACCTACAGGTAAGCTTTATTATAAACTTACCTGTAGGTAAAAGTACCTGCAACTAATTTAATACCACTTTGAGGAGATTTTGCCTCACTACCTGTGCCAAGTACAATGTCTTCTCGCACAAGGAAGTGAGAGAAAATGTCCGCAGGGGTCCTAGTCATCTACTCTACTGAAAGAAAATGCATACAAATTAATTTTTTCCCCTTGCCTTCTTTTCCCTTGATTAGCTTATTATGTTTAGCTACTATTTTTAAATATTTTAATAAAGCAAATATTAAATATTAACTGATCGCATCTAATATGTGCCATTTGCGGCCAGTAGGTGGCAAACTCAAACCATATCACCAGCTTTCTACAAGCTACTTTTCCGGCTGTGCTGTTAACCTCTTGCTGCCCATTTACCACATATGCATGGGGCCAAAGAGGGAGGTCCATGAGTGGTTGTTGTTTCTTTGCTGAGAGCACTTTCCCTGCCCACTCAGAGCGCAAAGACCAAGCTGGCAAAGACAATTCCCCCAGTCTCTAGTAATGATCGGAAAGCCATTTCCCCCCAGTCATAATAGCCCAGTTAAAGGTATGCTGGGGCTAGGCGGGAAATAATTAAAATAGACAAGAGAAGAGGTACACATTCAAGAGAAAATTCTTTGTATATTCAATGATTGGACAAATGCCATTCGAAAGTACTTCAACATTTTGTTTGCTTCCAACATTCGATTTTGTAATGAATGCAATTTCCTGAATGAAAACCACGTTCACTGTTAGCAATTCATTGGTTTAAGAAGAAATGTCCATTGTACTTCTTCAATTTTTCCCGTCACCGTGGCCAAAAATGAACATCTAGTAGTAGTAGGAAATTGAACTCACGTTCCTAAAATGCAAAATTTTTAACAAAATTCTACTAGTGTATAGACAGCTTTAAACAGTGGACATGTTCCCTCCTGGTTTTCTACTAGTGGCAGGACTCCCTGGTTTACACTAGTCAATAATTCTGTCATTGGCGACAGTAGCGGCCCATCAATAGGGGGCGCAGGGGCGCCGCCCCCCCCCCCAAGCTAGTCATCATTAGAAAAAAAAAATGTTCCTTTAACCTCCCTGGCGGTATGATTATGTCAGATTTTTGATGCTCAAAGCGGTACAATGTTTTGCATGGAAATTTGGCATTTTATATTGTAGGACTGTAATTGTTAGTAATAACACACTTAAATCTGTCCACCAAGAGTCTAGTAGACATCCCGGGTATGATAAAGTTTGAAACACAAAATCATAAATTATAATATAATAAATAACTATAAATAAATATAACAAATAATAATATAATAATAAAAATTATTCAATAATGTAATCAAATCAAATCAAAAACAACGAAATTTGCTAAGTTGCAGAATTGTCGCTGTCGTTACTTTCAGTGTTTGATGAGGAATTTCTCCACAAATTACTATCGCTCAATTCTGCAAGTGATTCTAATTTTTTTATCTGTGTTTTCTAGCTGGTCTAGAACCACTTTTGACATAAAGGGACACTTTTTGGTTGCTATGGACAATCTCCAGTTTCCAGGCAGAAAGAACAGTATTTATAATATAAAACTGCATGCAGGGCACTGGACAGACCACTAGGGACCAAAGGGATGTGAAATAATGTGATACAGTAATGTAATTTGTACGATTACAGTGTACTGTATGTATAGTGTATGTTTTTTACTTTTTGAATTTGGTGCCGTGCTCCATCCCTGTGCGTCGCAATGCTCGCAGGGAACGGAGCCCGGCACTGTGATAGATCCAGCGGAGGACACGGCTCGCACACACAGCTGGGAGACATCGCAGGATCCTAGGGATGCAATCCCGAGTGTGGCTCCGGGTTACCGCTTTTGGTACTGAAAATTCACCCTGAGCCACACTCGGGAATACCGCCAGTGAGGTTATATGTGTGCGGGGCACCGGACACACAGGTGTCCATGGGAAGCATGACGTTTTTGACATCAGGTGATTGTGGCTGAGAAGCTTTATTGGCTTCCTTTAGCGTGTCCTCGGGACGCAGAGTGATGCGCCCAGAACACTCCCACTGTAGAATTCTGCTTTGTGTGGTGGTTTATGATTGGCGGAGCTGCGGAGGACGTAGGGTGGTGCTTTTAGTGGAACCGTGTCACTTCCGGTTTCTCGAGCCGACTCATTCCAGGTCCCATGGTGGTGGTGGAATGCAAGTCCTGGGCCTCTCTGAGTCGGCCGGCACAGTAGCGGCCAGTCATGCTGTCCCTGGCTCCCAGAAAGTCCCTGTGTGTTGCTGCTGTTGGCTGTTGGCATCTTGCATGTCAGTGTATGTCTTCTGGTAAGTGACATTAAGAACAAACAGTCTAGGGTGGGATAGATGGAGAAATCAAGCTCAAATGCTCACCTGGAGAAAATGCTGCTGAAGGCATCTGGTCACCTGATCTTTTCTGAAGGAAACCGTGAAGGAAAAAGACCCAGGAACTCAGCACAGGGATGGTGGGAACTCTTCATATTGGGCACAGCAGATGTACAGGCCCATAAACTTAGCACAGGGATGGTGGGAATCCCTCATAATGGGCACAGCAGGTGTACAGACCCAGGAACTCAGCACAGGGATAGTGGGAACACCTCATAATGGGCACAGCAGGTGTACAGACCTGGGAACTCAGCACAGGGATGGTGGGAACCCCTCATAATGGGCACAGCAGATTGCAGATCTGGGAAATCCGAAACATAACTAGTATCACCCCTGAGACAAGATGAAACTGGCAGGTGATTTATCTCTCCAGCATCCACCAAACACTGTAATACCAGTTCTGGGTGGACTGACCCTTTAACCTCCCTGGCGGTATGATTATTTCGGATTTTAGGTGCTGAAAGCGGTACCATTATTTTGAATGGAAATTTGGCGTTTTATATTGTATTATGTTGTTATATTGTAGGCCTGTAATTCTTAACAATAACACACTTAAATCTGTCCACCAAGAGTCTAGTAGATATCCCGGGTATGATGAAGTTTGAAACACAAAAACATAAATTATAATATAATAAATAAATAAAAATAATAAAAAAAAAAAATAATATTATAATAATAAACTATGATTCACTATTGCTCAATTCTGCAAGTGTTCTAATTTACTATTGCTTATTCTAGCTGGTCTAAAGCCACTTTTGATGTAAAGGGACACTTTTTGTTTGCTATGGACAATCTCAAGTTTCCAGGCAGAAAGAACAGTATATATAATATAAAACTGCATGCAGGGCATGGGCCAAAGCACTGGGGACAAAAGGGATGTGAAATGATGTCATACAGTACTGTAATCTGTAAGATTTTTTTTTTTTAAATTTGCCGCCAGGCTCCGCCCCTATGCGTCGCAACGCTCGCAGGGAACGGAGCCTGGCACAGAGAGACTTCGGAGGAGGAAGGAGCCCGCAGACACAGTGGGGGACATCGCAGGATCCTGGGGACAAGGTAAGTATACCGCACCAGGATCCTGCAATGTAATCCTGAGTGTGGCTCGGGGTTACCGCTAATGGTGCTGAAATTTAACCCCGAGTCACACTCGGGAAAACCGTCAGAGAGGCTACGCTGAGCTGCAGCATTTTCTGAATGTACTGATTCTGCACAGCGTCAGAATATTATATTTGTTTACACTCAGCAGCACGGGTATGGGGACAGATTCACATTTTTGTCCTTGTGCACAGCTTCCTCCGTCGCCAACATTCCGTCATAATCTGTCAGGTTTTTTTTCCCCCGCAGCCTAATTTTAGAACTTGTGCGCAAATTTGTTTAATATTGTGCACCCCCCAAAAATTTGGAGCACCAGCCGCCACTGATTGGTGATATCTTGTCAGTGGCAAGATTACTAAAAAGCAACTTACATTATCCTATGGAGTCACTCCCTGACTGCCTAAACCAGCAATATGTTCAATTCCTCCCTCAGTAGTGATCGAGTTCAATAGTGCTTTGGGCAAAGCTGGAGCCAATACAGCTATGATCACAGTGCCAAGAGTTCATTTGACATGGCTCTTGGCCAATTATACAGAGGCTGCCAACAAGCATTCAGACAGTACTATGATTTCCAATCGCTTTACAATCTAAGAATCAAAGGTGCTCTCTTTGTAAAAATTTTACAGAAAATAAAGATTTTGGACATATAATTAAAAAATATACAATATAAAACATCAGTTTACAAAAAGAAATAGCAAAAAATATACATTTTTTATATGTCCATTAAGCCTCCACTAGCACAAAGAAGTTGGGTAGTAAGAGATAGAGTATAGAAGGGTTACCATCTGTGTCCTTTCACTTTAAGTGAAGTTGTCCTTTAATTAACCGGCCTTCCTTTTGTTTGGGGGAATTACAGTCATTATTAAACCCAAAAATTAAAAAGTTTTAAATTGCAGGTTACCAATTCTTGGATGTGATGGCTGCATTAGTTTTCTTTTTTATGGCTTTTTTCCTTTATTTTCACCCGGTGATCACCCGGTGATCCGATCAGTAAGTCTGTTATTTTTCACCTTCCTTTAGAGTGTTACTAAACCCACAACAGCAAAATCAGTGTGTACAACAAAGCATGCTTGTTATACTCACTTTGAAACCTAAGGGGTTAACCCTCCTCATTGTGTAAAAAGTCTGTTTGGTCCTGTCTTCTCTGATCCTCCCATTTTTACACTGTTGTCAATCCATCTGCTGATAGTACAGAGCCTTTGGAGTCAGGTTGCACATGCTCAGGTTGGTGTGTATTGCTAGAGAGTTTTTTTTCTTGGGAGAGTGCATGTGATCAGCAGAGGGCCAATCAGCACTGTCCAGACAGGGTCAGGGATCACGCAGCCTCATAGGAAAGTCAAATTGGAATGAAAATTCCTTTTACAAGCTTTAACCAGACACTGCTAGAAGTCACAAGACTGCTATTTACTGCTGATGAGAAAAGGTATTTAGCAGTTTATATTTACAAAAATAATTGCATTTCCATGTTCTGTGTACTGTGGGAGACCAGATGTAGTGAATGCAGGGTCCTGGGTTTAGGAACACTTTAAAACAGGCATGTCCAAGACCGGCCCGTGTTCCGGTTTCGTACGACCCCACTGGCAATTTGGATATATATATCTTTTGTGGCCCCCAACGAGCTCAGCACTCAGAGATTCATTGGGGGGCAACAAAAGATATATACCGTATTTATAGTACCTCGGAGGAGACGGGGAGGTGGGCGGGACGAGTGTCGTCAGATTACATACAGGAGAATCTCCCCTTTACTTGGTGGCCTCTGTAATAGGAAGTCCTGTCTCCTGGGGTAGCATTGGACGACTCTTCTGTCTATCATAGGAGGCGGGACTTTGTATTAAAGAGGTCGCCGAGTGAACAGCAGATTCTCCTGTATGTAATCTGTTTGCGCTCGTCCCGTCCCCTCCCTGTCTCCTCCGAGGCTGCAGATGGGCATGGATCAGGCTGCACTGATGGCAATGGTGAGGCTGCATTCATGGCAATGGTGAGGCTGCGTTTAAAGGCTGCATTCATGGCAATGGTGAAGCTGCATTCATGGCAATGGTGAGGCTGCAGATGGGCACTGATTAGGCTCCATTTAAATAAAAGCTGTCCATTGTAAGCAACCTCAACCCCAGCAGTGTTGTATGGTTTGTCCCAAACTGTGTAACTGCCAGTTTTTTTGGACAAAAAAGAACTCATGCATGAATCTTATTGTTACTTGTACTAACTCAACAATACAGTTACTGGAATATAATATGTTTCACTATGGTGATCTTTAAATTCAAGCTGCCATATCCAAGTAATTAGAAATTGTTTCTAATTATCCTAATCCACGAAACCCTAATTGTAAAAAAAAAAAAAAAAAAAAAAAAAATCTACATTCATAATTTCCCATCACTATATCATCTACTAAGCAACAAGTTCCCTTTAAAGCGGAGCTCCACCCAAAAGGGGAAGCTCCGCTTGTTTGCTTACTCCCCCCCTCCACTGCCACATTTGGCACCTTTCAGAGGAGAGGGGGGGAGCGGGTACCTGTTTTCGGCAGGTACCCATAGTGACGAAGTCCCCCGAATGTTTGGCCCCCCCTCCTCCTCCCCCCCCCCCCCTCTGCCGGGCGATTCACAAAGCGCAGCGCACTTCACGCATGTGCAGTAAAGAATCAGCTGTGAAGCCGCAAGGCTTCACTGCCCGCTACCCTTTCAAGGAATGGCGGCGGCAGCAGCCGAGACCCGATTGAAAAATTGTCTGGGGTGCTGACATTGCGGGATCCCTGGACAGGTAAGTGTCCTAATATTAAAAGTCAGCAGCTACAGTATTTGTAGCTGCTGGCTTTTATTTTTTTTTTTTTGTGGGGGGGCTGGAGCTCCTCTTTAAGCTACTGCCTTGTAATTTTGTCCTGTAACAGAAGAAACAGCTTCTTTATACCAGAAGACTTCCTGCTATTAATGTCATGCTATTTCATAATAAGAGATTTTCTGATTTTTGTTTTATTTATACAACAGTCAGCGAGCTAAATGAGGCGAATACTAGCACCAGGCATGTTGTTTGATCCTAGAAATATTACGCAACATCACAGCTAATTGCATACTATTAAAGATAATGAAGGTCATTATATCTTCTTCCCAATCCCCCTGAACAAAGCATAAAGGCAAAGTGGGCCTCATGTATAAAATAGCGCTGATGGTGATTTTATTTTTTCTAAATAGACTAGTAAACTGGTGCTAGAGGTAACACATACACTTTTTCCTCATTTACTGTCCATGTGACATCATTGACATTCATGTCACTTCCTGTCCCTGTGACACTATTGACATTCATTATAAAAAAATGCAAGGCATTCACGTGCCCGGGGTCGCCCCCTGTAGTCAATATGCAGTAGGGCAGTTGCACGATACCGGGTCTGGAGGACGCCAACAAACACTGTAGTTGGAGCGGCTACTACCGTGATTCTCCACAAGAATCAGCCAGGTTCAGAATATCTACTAAGCTGGACCAATGTAACTTTGCAATTCAGCTTTAATTCCCCGGTTCTGTGGGTTCTTAGAGAACATCGCAGCCATTAAAAATAAAGCCTCACTTTTTTTTTGTGATTTTATTGTTAATATGTCATAACAGTGCAGTACCCTAATGGGAACATGGCTTTTGCCCAAAAAAGATCCCCATGTTCAAAAGTAGACAGTGACCCTTAACTCTTCTGATGCAGTTTTTTTTTATTTCTTTTATTTTTTTTTTATATTTACATGTTATTTATTTATTTATTATTGTATTTACAATACAATATTTATTTATTGTATTTACAATACAAAAATACTTAAAAAGATGGAAAAGTCACAAATATCAAAACATGTTACCATTTTCCCCTATCCCCCCCCCCCGCAACACCTCCTCTCCCCTCCCACTCCTGTGCCCAACTCTCCCTTCCCACTCATCTCCTACTCTACACATATTTCCACATATTTACTAGTTTTCTTGAAATCCATCCACCTTTCCCATATTCCGGTGAATTTTTCTATCCTATCCTCTTCTCTGCTACATAGGTACTCCATATTATATATATATATATACTTAACTCTTTTGAACCACTCTCTTATTGAGGGTCTTTCTGGGTCTAGACAATTTTTTTTAATTACTCCTTTTGCAGTATTCAGCAAAAATGGCAGCCCTGGACTCCTGTATTGTTGTATCATTTTATTGGTATTATGGAATAGGCAACTCCACGGATCATCTGGTAACTCTATACCTCTATACTTCTATATTGCTCCACTTCTTGCCAGTACTCTTGCATTTTAGGGCATTCCCATCATAAATGGGTCATAGTGCCCCTCATGTTACAGCCTCTCCAGCTCAGTGGAGATTTCTCTGGTGGATATTTTTGTGCTTTCTCAGGTGTCATATACCATCTCCACAAACATTTATAGTTCATTTTGATTGTATTTATGTCTACAGCAGAACTTTGTACTCTTCTCAGAGTAGTTTACTTATTTGTCGTTCTTCTAAACGTGTTCCCAATTCCCTTTCCCATTTTTCAATGAATGGAGGGATTTTCGGCTCTGCCAAGCCCATGAGTATTTTATAAATCTCTGCTATACATCTCCTGTGTGTATATATAGCTTTATATATAGATATATATATATATCTATATATATATATAGATATATATATATATCTATATAGATATATAGATATATATATACACAGATATATATACCGTATATATAAATCTCCTGTGAATTACAAAGGTGTTCAAGTGGGTTTAGATCTTCTTCAGAAGATCTAATTGGTTGTGGTCGTGTTGATACAAAATTCTTTGGCTGTAAATACCTCCATTCATTCAATGTCCTCCGACCCCCCTTGTGTTTTAATTACTGGTATGGACAAATATTTCATTTTTTTATTATATCTTTCAACTGTGTGTTTTTAATCCAAATTGTGCCCCATTGCCCGGGGGGGGGGGGGGGATTGTTCCTGTTAGTGAAATTAGTGGTGAGTTGTATTCCCATTTCGCTTGCCTGTGTGTTTTATCCCATATCTTAAATACATTTGTAGTCAATTCATGTGTATCTACATCCAATGTTCTATACCATATAGGTTGAATCCAAATATTATTATTCAATTGTGCCTTACTTTCTTAATGTATTCTCAATCTTCACTCACCTTTTGTCACTGTTTATCTTAGTCCATTCTACCATTCGTGCTAATATTACTGTATCATACATACCTCCCAACTTTTTGAGATGGGAATGAGGGACACCGATCAGCAAAAGTATGCAGGCATAGGACACACCCCTTGCCACACCCCCTTAAAGGAGAATTGTACAGACCAACAAGATTGGTTAAACCCACAAGTGCTTTTTTTACCACTACTATTCCTTTATATTGGCTTTTGGAATTTACAAATGCAGCAATTTAGAAATCAGATGAAAGGTTTAGTGCTGGAAAACACTTTTTGATAGATAAAAAGTGCATTTTCTATACATCAATATAGATCAGACCAAACTGAGGTACAAATGAGGAGGAACGAGGAACAGAGGGACATTGCTCCAAATCAGGGACAGTTGGAAGCTATGCATCATAGTATCTTTTTAATGTCTAGTGCAGCTAAACCCCCTGTGTATTTTATCTTTGCTTAATACTGAGTACTGTATTCTCAATTTCTTGTTTTGCCATATGAACCTTAAAGAGGAACTGCAGTCTGCTCACATAATTTGTAATAAAAACATGTTTGCCATTCTGAAGCTTCCCTCCAACCACTTTGCATATTATTTTATATATACTGTGATTCTGTACTTGCTAAATATGCTGCAGAAATCTCCCTCCACTGAGTCTGGCTGCAACCATTTTAACTGTGGGCAGCTGAAGCTGTTGCCTGTTCACTTCCTGGATTTACACAGACACACAGAGTCACACCTCCAGCTCTGCAGCCCTGCAACTCTCATTGGCCCTCTTACGATTTATCCCCCCTCCCTTCCTGGCAAACTCTCACAAGAGTGAGAGAGAGAGAGCTGTGCATGATGTCATAAGTCTAGGCTTTTTACCAGACAGGAAACAGGAAGTGGGCTGTATAAGGTATTTACTGGCAGAAAAAAAATGTTTTACTATCCAAAGTAACTGAAAGTCCACTTTAAGGCTACTTTCACACTGAGGCGCTTTACAGGCACTATAACGCTAAAAATAGCACATAGCAAAGCGCCTGTAAAGCGCCTCTCCTGTCACTCCAGTGTAAAAGTCCGAGTGTGTTCACACTGGAGCGTTGCGCTGCGCTGGCAGGACGCTAAAAAAAGTTCTTCAAGCTGCATCTTGAAGGCACTTTAGGAGCGGTGTATACACCGCTCCCAAAGCTCCCCTGCCTATTGAAATCAATGGGCAGGGACACTTTAGCTTAAAAGCGGTTAAAAAGGTTAAAAGCACCCCGCTAGTGGGCGAAAAGCACCGCAAAAATGATGGTAAAGCGACGCTAAAAATAGCA
The DNA here is from genome assembly GCF_042186555.1 of Aquarana catesbeiana. Taxonomy (NCBI): domain Eukaryota; kingdom Metazoa; phylum Chordata; class Amphibia; order Anura; family Ranidae; genus Aquarana; species Aquarana catesbeiana. The sequence goes on from NC_133329.1 coordinate 367,748,538, forward strand.
GTGCTTTACCGCTGACGCCCGCCCGCCCGCCCCGGTGTGAAAGTGCCCAAAGAACATTGACTTTATTGTTCTAAAGTATGTCTATGGGGTATTGCTACTGGCAACATCTGAAATTTGTACAAGATTTTTGGTAGTATTACCATCTTTTCAATGTTTATTCGTCCGATACAAGAAAGAGGTCTAATGGCAATTTTTTTAAGTTCTATTTTAATCTCATTTAATAGTGGGATATAATTTGCTTGGTATATTTCCCCTAGTAATGGTGTTAATTTTATCAACAGGGTCTCTTTAAATGTCAATTTTACCCATTTACTATCTTTACTTATAGAAAGTTGCTCTTACTTACTCAAACCTTTTTTCTGGTCTTTCTCATTTTTCACGGTCTATAGGGTTCCATGTATGTGCTGCTGGGTGGCTTCACAAAGGAAGAGTTGGTTATCCAATAGTAAAACCTACATTTAACTGTGGATTTGGAAAGAAAGGCATTATAGATTATGGCTTCCGGTTAAACAAAACTGAAAGATGGGATGCCTACTGCTACAATCCACATGGTAAGAAGTATATATCTTACAGTCCATCTTTTCAGGCTGTTGCGTAACAACTGATACAGTATTTGTAAGACAAGTTAGAACATGGAGGAACATTATGACCGATAGTTATAGGCAGTACAGTTTGTATTTCAAATACTTCCACGTAGGATGCCCATTAGCTAAAAATGGATGAAATTATTTACTCTGAACCTTGGCTGAGTGTGCATTTTAGTGTCCTTCCATATTATTTGCCTTCCTTCTAATCTACCTCATAGCTATTAGGATAGGAGCCCCTTCCCACCCCACTACTACCTAACCATTATTTAAAGTGGTTGTAAACCCTTACAACACACTTATTGCTACAGGTAAGCCCATAATAAGGCTTACCTGTAGCTACCCAGGATATCTCCTAAACCTGAACGGTTTAGAAGATATCCCCTGTATATACATACGTGCCGTTGCTTCAGTAAGTGTGCCAGTACCGGCGGCACCCGCGGGCATGTGCGGGAGTGATGTCATCGCAGCTCCAGCCAATCACAGCACCGGAGCCCGCGATACCCGGAAGTAACTCCGGGAGCGATGTTGGCCGCCGGAGAGGTGTACAAGGATGGCTGCAGGGGCTTGGATCTCAGGTAAGTATTTCATAATGAGCCAGTATGCTATACATACTGGCTCATTATGCCTTTGTCTTGCAGGTTTTTTTTTTTTTTGTCCTAGGGTTTACAACCACTTTAAAGAGGTTGTAAACCTCCAAAAAAAAATCCCCCCAAAAAACAAACCTGCAGGACAAAGGCATAATGAGCTAGTATGCATCGCATACTGGCTCATTATGAAATACATACCTTAGAACTATGCCCTGATTGGTGACGGCACACCGCTGACAGGGCCGACATCTTTCCCGGAGTTACCTCCGGGTTCGCGGGGGCTCCAGCGATGTGATTGGCCGGGGCCGCGATGACGTCAACCCCGCGCATGTGTGTGGGAGCCGCCGGTCATGACACGGCCCTGAAGAAGCGGCACGAGCAGGCCGTTCCTTCAGTGCACATGCGCCGACGACATCAGTGGCATTGTATATAGTAAATATTTCCTAAACTGTGCAAGTTTAGGAGATATTTACAGTACCTACAGGTACGTTTTATTATAGTATATATATGGCTATGAGGTCCTATTGTACCATCTAGTCCTTTTGTACAAGGTCCTGTAGTACCCGAGATGAAAAAGCGATCCAAGCAGGAGTGGGGCAGGTATCAGACAAAACTAGGTAACTACTCCACCCCCCACCCCCACCCCCAAAAAAAAAAAATTTAAATAAAATATTACAAAGATGGCAAGATGGCAGAGGAGGGGAGAGGAGGAGAAAGAAGAGTGGAAGCTTTAACTACATTACCACCAGTATTGCTGAGCAAGTATGCAAAAATGCGAAGCCCCAAAGAACTACTTCTAAAGGAACCACCACAATAAGAATCCAAAATAGACACTTACCCAAAAATGCGTTATACTTTCTCTTGACTCAGTGAAGCCAGGGGATCAGCATGACATAACACAGCTAGCAACGTAAGAATCAGATTGGAAATAGTAGTACAGGTTTCTTGTGAAGACAGGTTCCTTCTGATTCATGAATTTCCTACATTTCAGCGAAGGAGTGCGGAGGAATATTTACTGAGCCAGAAAGGATATTTAAGTCTCCAGGATATCCGAATGAATATGAGAATGAACAGATCTGCTACTGGCATATCCGTCTTCAGGTTGGCCAGAGGATTTTTCTGCAATTTTTAGAAATGGACATTGAGGAGGACATGGACTGTCTGTCTGACTACTTAGAGGTTTACGACAGCTATGACGATGTTCACGGTTTAGCGGGACGGTGAGTTATAACTAATCTATGATGGGTCAGTTTTGTTCTATGTCGGTTTTGAATATAACAGATACTTAAGGTGGCCATACACCAGCAGAATGTCATTAGAAAGTTTTCATTTTCGGAAAGTTTGTTTGAATTTTTAATGGTTAGTCGGGTCAAATGGAAATAAAATTCTATCTGGGAATGTGGTTTTTGTTCAGGAGAAATCATACATAGGCTCCATGCACACTGGAGATCATAAACGGCCGTTTTTTGGAGTTTGGGCGTTTTTTTTAACAGCCCATAAACTCCCCTCTATGTTATCCTATGTGTCCATGCACACATGGACGCATTTGAACTTTTATCAGTAGTGGAGTTTATGGGCTGTTTTCTGAACGCCATAAAATTGCATTCAGAAGTTGTTTTTCTGACCACAAAAACGCTCATAACGTTTAACGTTTTTAATCTATTGAAAAAAAAAAAAAAAAAAGCTAAAAAAAGCTAACGTGGAAAAATGCTAAAGAAACGCTAATAAACGCTATTGCAAAAACATTAGAAAACGTTAAAAGACTCACTGCAAAGTTACTGGCGTTTTTATAACGTTATTTTAACGTCCGGTGTGAATGGAGCCTTATTGCAATGAAACCTTTTTCATACATCTGGGATTTTATCCCAAGTAGTTTTTTCATATAAAAAAATTTCATATAAAATTAGTTGACTTAATGATGGCAAAAAAGAACGTTCTGACAAAGGATTTTTTTCAGAATTTCCATACTAACATTCGAACAAAATTAAAATTGTGTATGGCCAGCTTTTCCTATGATCATACCCAGTGGTAAGACCATGTTCGTAATGTTATGTTCTGTATCTATATAGAGCATAATAAGACTGTATTACATGGAGACAATCATTCAGAAAGTCACCAATCTGAACAGCGTTTAACCTCATCTCAAATCATATTTTATTCACTTCCATTGCCAACATTGTGCTGTGTTCTGTAATGTACTGGGGGGTTCATTTACTAAAACTGGAGAGTGCAAAATCTGGTACAGCTTTGCAAGAAACCAATCAGCTTCCAGTTTTTTTTTTTTTTTTGTCAAAGCTTAATTGAACAAGCTGAAGTTAGAAGCAGGTTGACTACCATGCATAGCTGCACTAGATTTTGCACTCTCCAGTTTAAGGCCCCTTTTACATGGGGCGGACTGCGGCTGCGATCCCAGCAAGGGATCTCTCCACTGATCCCCCCTGAGCAGGCGGATGACAGGTCCGTGTCAGCTCTGCATAAGCAGACCGCTCTCCTCTATGGGCAGCCAGATGTAAATAGACCGCGTGTCTGTTTATACCCGACTGCCATCCGATCCGCTGGACAGAAGGGAAACAGATTCCCATTTGTCTCGTTTCGGTGGATTGGACACATGTCCGTTTACACATACTGTACCACAGAAAAGAATGGAGGTTCTGATCAGGTTCGCCTCTCCATATTTCAGGCAGACCTGATCTGAACCTGATCTGAACCATTCTTCTCTATCGGAAAATATTTGTGTGAAAGGGGCCTTAGTAAATCAATACAATTGCATTGTGACCACATGTCTATGTTCAACTATCTTGCTGCCCAAGGCCCAAATGAATAGTAATGAGCAAAAGCTGAATTTGCTATTTTAGCTTTGTTGAGGATGCAGTGGTTTTTAAATGGCTCCTAAGGGTTGGGGAAGATCCAACTATTCTCGACCAGTTTTGTGCCCCTTGGCCCCTCTTTAGCTAGGAACATGATGTCAGAAATTGAGGAGCAGAAAAACCCTAGGAAAAATTGGACTAAGGTAAGAGATACTGAAGTAAAGGGACTCCAAAGGGAAACACACAGCAGTGTAACTATCTTAGTTACACAGCTGTGTGTTTCCCTTTGGAGTCCCTTTATTTTGGTATCTCTTACCTTAGGCTAGCCATATTTGATCGAATTTCGAAATAATTTTCTTTTTAAAATCAGAAAATTTGTGCGTTTTGTGATGGTGCCACCATTGATTTTGAAATTCGGCCAACCAAGCCTTCAATTTCACCTCATTTTGCTACAGAAAAGAATTTTCATGGCTGGGAATCTTTTCTTTCCAGGAATTTTCTTTTGTTGCACATGCGCATTTCTTTTTTGATTACATTTCTCGCACGATTCTCCCATCATTGATTAGAAAATCATTCATTTTTCAAAAAATTTCCAACATGTCTGATTACTCAAATTTGATTGCCACACGAAAACCGGCTGTTGCTGCAGCCCACTAATGCCGCATACACACGAGCACACTTCATGGCAGACTTGGTCCGTCGGACTTTTCGACAGACTTTCCGACGGACTTTCCGAATGAACGGACTTGCCTACACACAATCAACCAAAGTCTGACGGATTCCTACGTGATGACGTACGACCGGACTAAAACAAGGCAGTTCATAGCCAGTAGCCAATAGCTGCCCTAGCGTCGGTTTTTGTCTGTCGGACTAGCATACAGACGAGCTGACTTTTTGACCGGACTGGAGTCCATCGGAAAGATTTGAAACATGTTTGATTTCTAGGTCCGTCGAACTTTTGGGAAAAAAAAGTCTGCTGGAGCCCACACACGATCGAATTATCCGACGGACTGCCGTCCGCCGGACCAAGTCTGCCGTAAAGTCCGCTCGTGTGTAAGCGGCATTATGTGCGAAATACGAACAAAAATACTTAGATAAATTTTTCCAAAGAAGATTCTTTCGAAATTCAACCCATGCATTTTTTCCTAGGCTGCTTTGACTCCAGGATCCCCCACCCCACACCAGGGGTGAGACGGTGACCTGTCTCATTTATGTACTTTTTCAAATTATGTTTTTCTTCCCATTTTTTACATATTTTTCTTTGCAGAAAAACCCTAACCTTTCATACAAATGGACAAAAACTGAAAAAAAATATATATAAATTTGAATTATTATAAAATATGTATTAAATTGTATTGTAACTGTAACCGTCTTCCCTCATGTTGTAAAGTGCTACGCAAACTGTTGGCGCTATATAAATCCTGTATAATAATAATAAATACACTAGAGGTCAGTGAAATGACTTTGTTTATATACAAGTTATGTTGTGGACACAATGCGCCACATCTGTACAGAGTGTACCTAAACTGTATCATAAGCACCCAGGTCATGGTAAAAAAAAAATGTTTAATTTTTTTCCAAAAAGAAATTGAATTATATAATGATCATATATCTTTACCACAAAACCGTGAACAAATTATAACTGTGATTCATAAACAAATAAATTCAATCATCAAAACTATATATATATATATATATATAGTGGAAAATATTAATATTTAGTGGAAAATGTTCAGAAATAAACCATGTGTTTAACAATAGTCCCAATAATCCTTTTCACAAGCTGATTGTTCGAATCCCACGTGTACAAATTCACATCCGTGATTTAAGAAACTTTTCACCAATTCGTGAAACACCACCACCTTCTGAAATGGATACTCACCAGAAACCAGTAAACATTTTGCCTTTGGTTTATACTGGGTTAACCACTCCACTCTTATTTAAAACAATAAAGTAAATATATAAAATGTGCACTCACAAATCTGGTGCCTTTAGACCGGCACTAAGTCTTTCCACGCCGCTTTGTCTCCCAGGATCAGCGTGCGGTCCAAGCCTCGATCTGGTGCGGGTTAGCTCAGGAAGTGATGTCGCCGTTTACCCAGAAGCCTCTACTCTTTTCGCATACAATCATGCATCGTCAGGAAGCTGCTGATGACGCATGATTGTATGCGAAAGGCATAGAGGCTTCTGGGTGAGTTAGCCCCAAAAACACACTGCTGGAAAGACTTAGTGCCGATCTGAAGACACCAGATTTGTGACTGCACATTTTATTTATTTACCTTATTGATTTAATTAATACATTTTTAAACATTTTGTGCAATTATGGATTTCTGTTTTTTATGAGATATCAAGACTAATGTGGAGGGGTAAGGAGTAGCTATTGGCAACTTATTTGGAAAACCCCAGACTTATCCATAAGAGTGTAGTGGTTAACCCAGTATAAGCCAATGACAAAATTTTTACTGGTTTCTGGTGAGGTCCATTTCAGAAGGTGGTGGTGTTTCACAAATTGGTGAAAAAGTTTCTTAAATCACGGATGTGAATTTGTGTCCACGTGGGATTCGAACAATCAGCTTGTGAAGAGGATTATTGGGACTATTGTTAAACACATGGTTTATTTCTCAACATTTTCCACTATCTATATAAATATATATATATCTATATCTCTATATAGATATAGATATATATCTATATAGAGATATAGATATATATCTATATCTATCTATATCTATATCTAGATAGATATAGATATATACATATCTATATATATATATAGATATATATATACATATATAGTTTTGATGATTGAATGTATTTGTTTATGAATCACAGTTATAATTTGTTTACGGTTTCGTGGTAAAGATATATGAGCACTTTTAGGATCAGCGCAGCTACACTTTTATTGCAATGTTACTTACCCCCCAATACTGGTAGGGGATTTATAACTGCAGCAGATCTGACATTTCTAATATTTTGTAATAGTCACGCACTATACATTTGTGTTATTTGCGCCGGTGACACACTTTTCCTCTAATATATAAAGATCGTGACCAGCAGTCTGAGCATCAGTATTCTATGAGTATGTAGAATTTAGCAGAATTGTATTATGATCAGGTCTAGTCATCGGGTCAAATCCGTGCTATAATTATACACATTAGTCAGGTCATTTTGGCAGTTGTAGTGTGCAATGTTCACATAGTAATATAATGAAAGCATGTTACATGTTACACCCTTAATATAACGTGTAACATGTACCAAGAGGTGAATCCATCCTTTAATAAAAGTTAGGAAAATACAATTTTAAATTGCTTGCCATTCACAATGCCTACAATTTTCAATGGCTACAGTTTTATTTATTCATTGTACTGTTCTCTGATTGGCTCCAGGTCAGAGATTCAGGAATGCTTTTAGATTCCATTCTATAAATAGTAGAAAATATTACATAATATTAATTATTAATAATACTATCATAACTAGAAATATATTAAACTGGCTTTGTTTTTTTCTTCCATTTATGTATTTAACTGTAAATTTTATAGATGAAAGTAAACTATTCTTGTTTTTACAGGTTTTGTGGTGACATGCTTCCAGATGACATCATCAGTACAGGTAAGTATCGGAATATCGCTATATATAAATGTTAAGGCCTACATTATACAACACATAGGGGTTGATTTACTAAAAGCAAATAGACTGTGCTCTTTGCAAAATGCAGTTGCTCCAGGGCTTAGTAAATGAGCAGAAGCTCTGCTGATTTCCATCATCCAATCATGTGTAAGCAAAAATGCAGTTTTTTTATTTTCCCTTGCATGTGATTGGGTACTCGTTGTAACATGAAGCCTTACCTCATTTACTAAGCTGTGGAGCAACTGCACTTTTCAAAGTGCACAGTCTTTTTGCCTTTAGTAAATCAACCCCTTAATCTGCAGGGTTTTTATCTGACCCATTTTCCACCCTGTATTACAAAAAAAAATATTTATGCAATTAGGTAACATATTTCAGACAGAGATTTTTCTTTTACTCTTCTCAAACCTAATGTCCTTTCACATGTGTAGCCTACTGAACCCTTTTGTTAACCAGATCATTCATCTCTACTGCAGCATCTGCACTGCATAGTCAAAGCACATTCCAGTCTGCTGATTGGACAGTGAAGGAGCAGCAGCAGACTGATAAGGTTGTCCTTGTTTTCACACTGCTCTCTCCTCCAGTCAGCATATTCCCTTTTCAGCACGTGTATACAGCAGAGTTTGGCTAGCCATTAGTGTTACCCCTCCATCTCCAGCTGGATTGCTACTGTGCAGGGAATTATTAAACGTTAATGCCAAGACAAATTCATGTACTTGCACTATTTGCATATAATACCTTTATTTTTTTAACTGAATTCTTAACTGTTTAACCACTTACAGACCGGAAGATTTTCCCCCTTAATGACCAGGGCATTTTTTGCGATACGGCACTGTGTGGCTTTAACTGTTAATTGTGCGGCCGTGCGACGTTGTACTCAAACAAAATTGACATACTTTTTTTCCCACAAATAGAGCTTTCTTTTGGTGGTATTTGATCACCTTGCATTTTTTATTTTTTTGCGCTATAAACAAAAAAAGAGCAACATTTAAAAAAAAAAAAAAAAAAAAACTATATTTTTTACTTTTTGCTATAATAAATATCCAAAAAAAAAGTAAAAAAAGAAATTTCTTCATCAGTTTAGGCCGATATATATTCTTCTACATATTTTTGGTAAAAAAATCGCAATAAGCGTATATTGATGGCTAGCGTAAAAGTTATAGCATCTCCAAAATAGGGGATAGATTTTTATTTTTTTTACTAGTAATGGCGACAATCTGCGATTTTTAGCAGGACTGCGACATTACGGCGGACAAAAAAATGCACTGATTACTGTGTAAATGTCACTGGCAGGTAAGGGGTTAACACTAGGGGGCGATCAAGGGATTAAATGTGTTCCCTCATGTTTGTTTCTAACTGTGGGGGGGAGGGGACTGGCTGGAGGAGGAGACATATTGCTGTTCCTAATCATTAGGAACAGCAGATCTGTCTCTCCTCCCCTGTCAGAACGGGGATCTGTCTGTTTACAGTGCCCTCGATAGCAGGGGGCTGGCGGACATCTCGGCCGCTGGCCACACGCATCAGGCTCCCCCGGCGTGCAGCAGGCGCACGCCTGTTATCGCCCTTAAAGGTGCCGATTTACACCTATGGCGATTTGCAGGAACAAGCCGACCTGCCGCAGTATAATGATGGTGGCTGGTCGGCAAGTGGTTAAACTGTGTTTTATTTTTCTGCCTGGAGTTCCGCTTTAATGGCCCAGACCACCCAAAATTGGTATTCTAGTTTTATGCATGGTGTGTTTTTATATGTCTGCCTGAGATTCTGCTTTAGACCACCCAAAATGTATAGAATTGTTTTTAGTATGTGCTGAAGCGTTAATCCACCCAACATTTGTTCATAGCTCTGAGACTCTGGATGTGAAATCGTTGGGCTTGAGTTTCCAGCTCTGTCTACATGTGGCAGCAGTTTTGACAAAGTCCTAACCTACTTATTAGATTCTTCATTTAGTCCATATTATGTGGAAACACCCCTTTTATAGTAGTGTGCCCGAAATCTCATTTTTAGGTGGCATGGTATGTCCATGATCCATGGAGTTATACTTTAAAGAAGGAAAATTTATATTTATCTGATCTGAAAACTGTAGAAGGAAATGGCTGTGATGTGAGAAGGAAGCAGAGGGATTGTGTCCCCTGCTTCTGACAGCCACTGAATAAGGTAGAGCTGGATATATACAGTGGGTATAGAAAAGAATGACCCCCCTTTAAAATAATCACATTTTGTTGCTTTGCAGCCTGATATGAAGACAGACACAGTTTTTATTTTATCCAGCTGTATTTATTAGTGCAACTTATAACATCCAAGTGAAAGATACAACACCAACATGTCAGAAAAAAACAAAACAGAGTTACTGAGTTGGAAAAAGGATCACCCCCATATGTCAGTATTTTGTTGGACCACCTTTTTCTTTAATTGCAGCCTTTAGTCTGTTGGGATATGTCTCTACTAACTTTGCAATATTTGCCCACTCTTCTTTGCAGAACTTCTCAAGTTCAGTTCAATTTGATGGTGACCGTTTGTGGACTGCAGTCTTCAAGTCATTCCAAGATTTTCAATGGAGTTTAAGTCTGGGCTCTGACTAGGCCATACAAGCACATTCACCTTTTAGTCTCATCTGACCACCTTAAACGCACCTTGAAGATTCTGAGGCCACATTGAAAAAGGTGTTATGGTCAGATGAGACTAAAATTTAATTATTTGGCCTCAACACCAAACGATATGTCTGGCAGAAATCCAATAGAGCTCACCATCCAAATAACACCATTCCTACAGTAAAGCATGGAGGTGGTAATATCCTGTTATGGAGGTGTTTCTCTGCAGCAGAGACTGGAGCACTTGTCAGGATAGATGGAAATGGATGGGACAAAATACCATCAAATTATTCAGGAACATTTTCTGCCCTCTGCCATAAAGTTGTCAATGGGAAGAAGGTTTACCTTCCAACATGACAATGACCCAAAGTACACAGCAAAAATCACCACACAGTGGTTGAAGGAGAAAAAGGTGAATGTGCTTGCATGGCTTAGTCAGAGCCCAGACTTAAAGTGATTGCAAACCCTCTTTTTTATTTTTTTTAAATAACAAACATATTATACTTATACTTATACAGAGTGGCCCCCAAAGCGCGTCTTCTGGGGTCCCCCGGCAGCTCTCGTGGCTCCTCCCCGCATCAGATAACCTCCTAGGAGAAGCTCTCTCCCGAGGGGGTTACCTTGCTGGAGCGCTCCCGAGTCAAGCATTTGCATCCATAGACACGAATGCAGGACTCTGCCCCGCCCCCCCAGCGCCCGTGTCATTGGATTTGATTGACAGCAGCGGGAACCAATGGCTGCGCTGCTATCAATCTATCCAATCAAGAGCCGGGACCCTTTGCAGAGAGGGACAGCGCGTCTCTGCCAAGGGAAATACGGGGTTCAGGTAAGAAAACGAGGGGGCCGGGGGGGCGGTCACTGCCAAGTGTTTTTTCACCTTAATGCATAGGATGCATTAAGGTGAAAAACACAAGGGTTTACAACCCCTTTAAACCCTATTGAAAGTTTGTGGAATGACTCAAGGACTGCAGTCCACAAATGGTCACCATCAAATTTAACTGAACTTACGCAGTTCTGCAAAGAAGAGTGGGCAAATATTGCAAAGTCTAGATGTACAAAATAGCGACTATAATGCCCCGTACACACGGTCGGATTTTCCGATGGAAAATGTCCGATCGGAGCGTGTTGTCGGAAATTCCGACCGTGTGTGGGCTCCATCGGACATTTTCCATCGGATTTTCCGACACACAAAGTTGGAGAGCAGGAGATAAAATTTTCCGACAACAAAATCCGTTGTCGGAAATTCTGATCGTGTGTACACAAATCCGACGGACAAAGTGCCACGCATGCTCAGAATAAATAAAGAGATGAAAGCTATTGGCCACTGCCCCGTTTATAGTCCCGACGTACGTGTTTTACGTCACCGCGTTCAGAACGATCGGATTTTCCGACAACTTTGTGTGACCATGTGTATGCAAGACAAGTTTGAGCCAACATATGTCGGAAAAAATTCTAGGATTTTGTTGTCAGAATGTCCGAACAAAGTCCAACCATGTGTACGGGGCATAAGAGTGAATGGTTGGACTAAATTTCAGAAGAAACAGAGACAGGACTCCCAATCCCTAAAATAGCAAAGCAAATATGAAGAGGGAGACAGAGCTCTCTCTAGTAAAAAACGAGATTTTTGGGGGGAGATGGTGTGTCTGTTTACGGTGAGCCAATACAACAATAGTTAATATAAAAATATAAATTTTATTGAAAACATATTAAAATATACATTACAAAAATTGCAATCAAACATCAAAATATGACCATGCAATAACTTGTGTTCAGAAATCAATTGTGATCAGCCAGCCAACATGTTTCGCATATATTTTGCTTCATCAGGTCATAAAGGACATCACAGATTTCATCTAAATTGCATACAATATATGAATTATTATTGTGATTATAGATACATTTGACAAGAAACAGATAAAGAACATAATAAATAATATGATGGCAAGAAATGAAAAATAAATACCAGATAATATAACTGTGCTCACCTAGTCTATTGCAAAACGAGAGGACAACTGAGCAGCCACCTCCACAACCAAATGCCAGACCTCTGCCTGATATTCTGTACGGTCCAGTTCCCCTATCGGCATTGCCCATCGGGATCTGGCACCCATGGGTTTTCTTTGCTCCGGGTGACTTATTAGGGGGCATTTGGTTGTGGAGGTGGCTTCTCAGTTGTCCTCTCATTTTGCAATAGACTAGGTGAGCACAGATATATTATCTGGTATTAATTTTTCATTTCTTGCCATCATATTATTTATTATGTTCTTTATCTGTTTCTTGTCAAATGTATCTATAATCACAATAATAATTCATATCTTGTATGCAATTTAGATGAAATCTGTAAAGTCCTTAATGCCCTGACGAAGCAAAATATATGCGAAACATGTTGGCTGGCTGATCACAATTGATTTCTGAACACAAGTTATTGCATGGTCATATTTTGACGTTTGATTGCAATTTTTGTAATGTATATTTTAATATGTTTTCAATAAAATTTATATTTTTATATTAACTATTGTTGTATTGGCTCACCGTAAACAGACACACCATCTCCCCCCAAAATCACGTTTTTTACTAGAGAGAGCTCTGTCTCCCTCTTCATATTTGCTCTAGATGTACAAAGTTAGTAGAGACATATCCCAACAGACTAAGACCCCATACACACTATACAACTTTTGTTGTCTGATTTCCTTTAGATTTACCAAAGACACGTAGTGCAAGGGCCTACCTGATTGCATACAAATTGAAACTCTTAAGGTTTGACCTCATATTATATGGTTTTGGTAAATCTGAAGGAAAAAATCTACAGAGAATTGTATAGTGTGTATCCAGCTTAAAGGCTGTAATTAAAGCAAAATGTGATCCAACAAAATATTGACACAAGGGGGTGATCCTTTTTCCAACTCGGTGATTCTGTTTTTGATTTTTGATCTTTTCTGACATGTGGGTGTTGTATCTTTCTCTTGGATGTTATAAGTTGCACTAGTAAATAAAATGCAAAGCAACAAAATGTGATTATTTTAAAGAGATTATTTTCTATACCCACTGTGTGTGTATATATATATAAAAATTAAATATAAAAGTTTTAGGCAGGTGTGATAAAATGCTGTAAATTAAGAAAGCTTTCAGAAATAGAAGTGTTAATAGTTTATTTTTATCAATTAACAAAATTAGTAAAACAAAAAGTAAATGAACTGAAGAGAAGTCCATATCAATCAACATTTGGTGTGACTACCCTTTGCCTTCAAAACAGCATCAATTATCAAAAATCCATACATTTGCACACAGTTTTTGAAGGCACTCAGTAGGTAGGTTTTCCCAACCATCTTGGAGAACTAACCACAGATCTTCTGTGGATGTAGGCTGACTCAAATCCTTCTGTCTCTTCATGTAACCCCAGACATCAATGATGTTCAGATCAGGGCTCTGTGGGGGCCAAACCATTACTTCCAGGACTCCTTGTTCTTCTTTACACTGAAGATAGTTCTTAATTACATTGGCTGTATGTTTGGGGTTGTTGTCCTGCTGCAGAATTAATTTTCAGCCAATCACACACCTCCCTGATGGTATGGCATGATGGATAAGTATCTGCCTGTATTTCGCTGCATTGAGGATACCATTGATCCTGACCAAATCTCCAACTCCATTTGCAGAGGTGCAGCCCCAAACTTTCAAGGAACCTCCACCATGCTTCACTGTTGCCTGCAGACACTCATTATTGTACCACTCTCCAGCCCTTCACGAACAAGCTGTCTCCTGCTATAGCCAAGTCTTTCACCTTTTGACTCATCATTCCAATGCAGCTTATTGCACAAAAAAGATATGACCCTTTTTTTTTTTATGATATACACTTTTATTATTGATTATGAATTAATATTGTGATGTGTACCATTCAAACTTAATGGCATTGCACCATGATTAGTGTGTTATTGTGTGTTGTGGGAACATGTGCTACCATAACACATCTGGCCACCAGTGCAGTTCTCTCTTCTTCTGAGTCTTTATTGGCTCTGACAAAGGGAAGGGTGCCTATGATGTCAAGTATACAGATCAGAGATATCTTATCCAATCATGAGCCAGGCCATCTCCGATCCATATACCTAATGTTACAGGCACCCACCTCTTGTTGGAGTGGATGAATTGTGGCAGCATTGTGTGAGATGAACAGTGTCGTGCTGATCTGGCATCGTTGAAGAAGGAAAAGACCTTTAAAAATGGACTTTTCCTTTACAAGTAAAAAATCATGATCAGTTTATTTTTCCTAACATTGAGTTACAGTTTACCCTTTACATAGTCTGGAATTTCACATGAGCTGTGGCGGATTCCTAGAAAAAATACGAGATAACATCTTGACTTGTAATTTTAGAAAGAGTTTAACCCAAACAGAATTGTTAAAATATTACAAGCTCTTAGTCACACGTCTCCTAAATCTGTGTTTTTCTTGGTTTCAGGGAATGTCATGACGTTAAAATTCTTGACAGACAGCTCCATCGTCGGAGGGGGATTTAAAATCAAGTACTCTGTTATGGATCTACCTTCTAGATTAAAATTTTTACCGAGCCTCAATGAGACGTTGGAGGCCGCCCCTGACATTTAAGCGCTGAATAAAAACATTAGCACACAAGTTGTTGTGAATGCAGAAATCAAGCGGAATGGTTCAGGCGGTGACTCATCCATCTTCGCTCTGGTGAACCTAGACTGCACTGGGCAGAGTGCCAACCCACTTGAATGGGTGATGACTGAAACACTTAATGTCCAAAACGACTTTGATAAATGACTTCTTTCCATGTAATACAGTTATAATGTTGATTAATTACTGAAAAACTGGTGCCTTCACATCATCATTACATATGCTGCTGTGTTAAAGGAAACCCGTCCTGAAAGTAACATCTGGGTAGCCATTGGTGGCCCACTTCTGAAATGGTAGTTGCCTGGTTGTTATATTGATTCTTTAACTCCAAAGATTCTGCAAACACAAGAAAAAGAACATGGTGCTAGATTTGGGTTTTTTAAGGTTTGCTAGCACTTCACAAAATAGGGGACCACCCTCAACAAAAAGGTAAAGGACCCAAGGTTGAGAATCAACACACATACAATCCAATGAGAGCGCCAAACAAATGTCCAAGAGTCCAAGGTAATTTTGTGATAAAATTGTTTCATAGCCAAATTAAGCCTTCTGCTTTAAATCAATTTTATCATTTAATTACCTTGGACGCTTAGACATTTGTTAAGCGCTCTCATTATTCTGCGTCACTGACTCAAAACAAGTATACAGCCAATAAGGCCAGAACTGCTGGCCTGCATATTGATTGTGGGCCAGTGATTCAAACTATTGAAGTCAGAGGATATGCATGACAGCCAGGCAATCAGCTGTTTGAGAAGGGGGTCAACTATGGCGGGCAACACATGTTTCTACTGATGAATTTCCTTTATAAAAGAACTTAGCTAAGCAATTTCTGTATCTAAAGATGCCATTTAACATAATAAGAGTATTGCTTAAGAAAACTACAACCATTTATGGTAGGAATAACATATCCCATAAACACCACATCATACACACACATTGCATCTTTTTTCATGTGTGTGCCAATCTTCCTCCTCAGCATGCTAAACTTTGGTAGGTTCTTTCTAGGAGGCTTAGAGCCTTGGTACTTCACATAAGGAGTATTTGTAAAACTATATCTCAATTTTTTTTGTTAGGCCTCATATACATGGCTAATTAGGGCCATAGTGTGGCAAGTAACTGCGTAAATCATAAACTGTGTGTACCTAGGACTGCTCGTCCATCCATAATTTCATTTAACCGCACAGTGAGCGAACAGCCATGCACAGATCTAAAATCTGTCATTTCAGATGTTTCTTCTGAGAAAACCATGAGAAGTGTGGGTTAGTGAGACCTTCTATGTGACTACTAGGGGCTCTGTACAGTTAACACCTACAACATGAGCAACTGCTGCGGTAACAGGATAAGCCACCTAAAGATTGTAGTAGAATGATAGATTTGCACTGAGAGCAGTACAATCCCTGTGCTACACAAAGATCATATATGGATGATGCATGTACTGTACACATGTAATATTACAAATTATACATAGAGATACGTTTTAAAACATTAACACACATTGATAAGATATACAACAAGCTGATCACATTCCCATAAACATCTAAATATACAAAAAAGTACCAAATATAAATTTCCAATAATAGTACCAAACACTTCAGCTAGATCTTTATTCTATGGATGTTCAGAACACATACCAAACCTCTGAATACGAGACCTCCAAAGGATGATGTTGATGACCAGGATGACCACATAAGAAGGATGGGGTCTTTTGCTCATCTGACTGGATATTGTTAGGGGTTCTGTGGTTCATACAGGGCCAAATAATCTGTAGATTAGGTCTTAAACAACCTAACCAGTCTATATATATATATATATATATATATATATATATATATATATAGCTTAAAAGGGACCCATGGATTTCCTAGTTCTTGCATTGAGGAGCCACTGCAGTTTTCTTCTTCCTGATGTCTGAATGTGCGCGGCAGAACCCTTATAGATGTCAATAGGTTTTATCTGAAAACGAGAGACTTGATTGGAGGGGGTTAGTGAAGGCTGCTGGGAGGGTACGTACGCCTTTGTTTTAAAGTTTACTCTCCCTTTAATGTCATTCTGATCCTCACTTTAACACCAAGTGAGACACTGACCTTGTTTAGATATGCAGACTGTGAGTTGATTCTTCAGCCTTCACTAGTTGGCTACTTTTTCCAAGTCAAATCCTCACTAAGCAGTGATGGGAGGATCAGGTTGACAAACTCATCATTTTCATCTTGAATCGAGTCAACAACAGCAGCTTCCATATTTCTCCTTAAGTCTTCCATATATAATTTGTAAAGGAGATTTTTGCAATATCAAAGTTAACGTGAGGCCCAATCGGCTTTTCTGGTTTGTTATGGTCTCTGCCCACCAGCAAAGTTATTTCTACATTACAATGAAATGCCTCTGCACTGGCATCTTCTAAACCACACAAAGAACATAAGTCAACTATTCTGTAAGCACCTCGCTTTCATGTCTGTATTATCTCCAGAAGTCAGTGTTAATAAAGGTAATTTATGTTATGAAGTTGGATATTATTTAATAAAACTATTTCAAATATTTGAATGTATTGTTAATTGGTTTTATCTAACAATATTTATTAACATGGAAGAAAGTAATGAAGTGTCACAGTTTTTATTCGCCGTGTAGAAATGACATCAGATGTTCACACTGATGGTTTAATGCAAAAGTTCAGTCAAAAATAAAATTAAAAATGAATAACCCATTAAAAGAGAAGTTCGGGATTTAGAAAAAAAAAAAGATATTCACCTAGGTGGATGCAGCATCGATCTGATACTGCATCTTTAAAAGATACATTTGTGGATAATGGACTTTATAGGCATAACACAGGTATATATTAAAAATACATTTATTACAAAAATAGAACAAGACGATTACATATAATTTTATCAATTATTCACAAAAAAAGATGAAGGTATATGTAATTGTCTTGTTCTATTTTTGTAATATATGTATTTTTAATATATACCTGCGTTATGCCTATAAAGTCCATCATCCACAAATGTATCTTTTAAAAATCAAAATTATCAGGATGTGGCATTATATACAAAAGTGTCGTATCCACAGCACCACTCTGTGGTGATACAAATTCTTAATTACTGATACTTCATCTGTCCCCTCCTGGCTCTGCACTGAGCACTGAGCAATCAAACACCGCTGATTGCTCAGTTCTCAGCATTTTGTAAGCAGAGAGCTGGGAACTGTCTCTGGCTCTCTGCTCTGCCCACCGCCCCCCCCACCCATGTGGAGGAAATCACTTGGCAAACCTACACTACAAGCACACACTAGAGGGTGCTACATTAGCACTTATCATGTCCCAATAAGTCTCCTTGACCGTTTACCTCCTGAATGTACCACAGGCTTGCATACCTGCATTGTGGAAACAGTCTAATAGGGCGTACACATGGTCGAACTTTGTTCGGACATTCCAACAACAAAATCCATGGATTTTTTCCGACGGATGTTGGCTCAAGCTTGTCTTGCATACACACGGTCACACAAAGTTGTCGGAAAATCTGATCGTTCTGAACGCGGTGATGTAAAACATGTACGTCGGGACTATAAACGGGACAGTGGCCAATAGCTTTCATCTCTTTATTTATTCTGAGCATGCGTGGCACTTTGTCCGTCGGATTTGTGTACACACGATTGGAATTTCCGACAACGGATTTTGTTGTCGGAAAATTTTATCTCCTGCTCTCCAACTTTGTGTGTCGGAAAATCCGATGGAAAATGTCCGATGGAGCCCACACACGGTCGGAATTTCCGACAACACGCTCCGATCGGACATTTTCCATCGGAAAATCCGACCGTGTGTACGGGGCATAACACAATATCACTATGGTTTGCTACAGTTAATGAAATGGAACGAATAAAAGGCCTGGCAGACTCACTATATCACTGGGAGGAAAAGTTCTAGGGCGATTAGTACCCTTGGGCAGTTTTATTTTTCTACTCTACAGCTTATCAGAATATGCTAAATCTATCCAGACCTGACATAGAAAGGATTAATCACTTAAAGCGGTTGTATGCTCCGCTTGGTCCTTTTTTGCCTAAAGGTAAGCCTATAATAAGTCTTACCTGTGGGTAAAATGAATATCTCCTGAACCTGCACAGCTTAGGAGATATTCACCCTGCATGCAGCCACTGATGTCAGTGACGCATGCGTCCTGAAGTCCTGGCGGATCATGCCGGAACTTGCTGTAACAGAGGACTCCCGCACGCATGCGCAGAAGTGACATCATCGCGGCTCCGGCCACTCACAGCACCGGATCCCGCAAACACGGAAGAAACGCAGAGGGAACATGCCAGCCCACTCCGCGGTCACTGGGCGAGCTGCGGGAGCTTCGTTCTAAGGTAAGTATTTTATAATGTGCTAGTATGCAATACTAGCACATTATGCTATCATCTTGCAGGTTTTTTTTTGTTTTAACTTTGTAAGAGATGCCAATGGAGCCACCTCAGTATGGCAGTTAAGGTAAGAAATCCAAATCACCAATATTACCTCTCTTTAAATAGCAGATAACCTATGGGACCAGACCTTTCCCCCAAAGCACCCCTGTTCCCCACCTCTCTTACCCCATCTATATGCTCCTTACCGCCATCTTCCTCCTATAGTTCCTCAATCTAACCTCCGAACCAGGTGCCCTATTGGTGACTTCTCTAACCTCCACACACCCAAAGCCAAAATGTGTATTCATGCCATGCCAAGATCTGATAAGATGTAAACATGCATTTGTCATATCCCTGGTATGGCTACCATATGTATGCTGTAGTTGATTTCCTGCCGCTCCTGACAGACTGTTGCATGTATTCTTATGCTTGTACTTTTGCTTTTATCCTAAAAAAAGAACCAAAAAAAAGTGCATAGAAATGACCACATAATTAAAAAAAAAATGGCTGTACTGTATATACTCATGCAGTTAGGACACGTGTATGGGTTAAGCTATGGTTTTCAGTAGTAACATATGGTTGTGAAAGTTGGACCATAAGGCAGGCTGAACACCGAAGAAGTTATACTTTTGAGCTATGGTGTTGGAGAAGACTCGTGAAAGTCCCTTGGACGGCAAGAAGATCAAACCAGTCAATCCTGAAGGAGATCAACCCTGAATATTCACTGGAAGGACAGTTCATGAAGCTGAAACTCAAATACCTTGGCCACCTAATGCGAAGAGAGGACTTATTGGAAAAGTCCCTGATGCAGGGAAACATGGAAGGAAAAAAAAGAAGAGGACAACAGAAAACTAGATGGATAGATAGCATCATTGAAACAATGAACATAAAGTTAAGCAAGCTCCGGGAGACAGTGGAGGACAGAAAAGCCTGGCACGCTATGGTCCATGATGTCAAGAAGAGTCGGACGCGACTAAATGACTGAACAACAACAATGGGTTAAGCAGGGAAAACTTCATGGAGCACCACAGGCTCCACCCCGCTGCCCACATTTTATGAATGGGCAGCAAAAAAAATGGGCCACAGTATGCATAACCCCGCAGGAAATAAGGGAGAGCAGAGAGCTGTATCCATTCTTTGTTATAAATCACCCACTATGGTATAATATGTACTGTATCTGTAATAGGAGAGGTCATCAAGCTTTATTGTATTAACAAAACTGTGAAAGCAGTTCTGTATGCTCCAGCAAACCCAGAGAAAATAGTTGATTGCAGGACAGCAAAGTGTAGTTTTTTATATTAGTAATTAGTTAATTTTTACTACACCTTTTTCTATTTATATCTGCCTTGCTGCCTACACCTATTATACAGTACATGTTATCAAAGGGTAACTCCACTATCTTGGGAAAAAAAATAGCAAATAAAAAAATATATATCGTAGCATATACAAGAACAAGTCATATTGTAATTGTTATTAAAAATGACTCGGTTAAATTGATGATAGGCAACTCCTATCCTCATATTGATTAGTGGTTCCAAATTAATAATAACTACTGCAGTAGGGAACAGACACAAAAGATACGCTCAGCATCTTTCCAAATAACTATTCTGCTTTATTATGACGCAATTGAAGGTTTTTATGCACATGATTACGTAGGTATCACATTAATATTACAATTGTACGTTTATGGTAACAAGGGGCGTCACATAGGCAGGCTAATTCTAATCAGGACTCGAAAGAATGTAAACATCTAATGAAAACATTATTAGTGCTGTGTGCACAGTGAGGGCAGTGTGCAATACATACAAAATACAATACAATTATATACAGAACATACAAATTTCCATTACAGTCTCCCCTCTTTTGATCAATATTTTGATCACTAACCATACCTGCTATCACCTTTAACCTGGAACCTCCACACGCTTAGGTGGAGGTAGTCCTGGCCAAAGAGGCAAAAAAACTCCATTGTGGAGAAAATAATAGCTGAGCAACTTTTTCATTACAAAATGACTTTTCATTGTGAAAAACAAATGATTGATAAGACATATTTACAGAGTACTGGCTGTACACTCATGTGGCCAGAATGGCCTTCTAGCTTAATTGTGGGCATGCTGACTTATCAGCATATGTAAACACAGACAATTCTACATGAAATGGAAGACGTACAAAAGACAAATATGACTTCAACATGGCTAAACTACTTTTCAAATATATATATCCCTTACAATTAAAGTAATTGAATCAAAAAGTACCCTAGACTGTGATCACAAGAGGGAAACAAATCAAACACAGAGATTTCTTTAATTTAGTCATTTTTGCAGTGTCTGGTGTAGATCCAGGTGACTTTTCCTTCAAGTTTTGCAAAAACTGTACATGAAATAGATGCTATATTGAGTCTCCAAACATTTCCTTATATATAAATGTCTCTTAACAATCCACAAGTCACCTGGCTTTAGTTTTAGATCCTTCAAAACTTTTAGGATCTGGAATTGGGGAGAAAACACATAAATGAGTTTGTCAAAAAACCTTAAAAGATCAGCAACATTCTCTGTGAGATCCGAATGGAGGACTTCAGCTGCTGAGACAAAATATAAGCAAGTGAGTAACACACTCCCAAACCAAATCCCATAGGGAGAGAGTCCAATATCCCCCTTAGGGGCTTCATAAAATATAAGAAAATATTCAGGCAAAAGTTTTCTAGTTTCTTACTCTACTTTGTCCGCTACATCGTAGACAGTAGGGGGTGTAAAAATAAAACCTCAAAACTTCTAGTAAGGACTCTCCTATAAAAAATGATTTCCTCTTTTACTCTCTGTAGATTCTGCACTCTGTACTTACAAACTACTTCTGATAACACTTTTTACTGTGACCTTTGCAGTAGCATTTGCCACTGGACATCCAGAAAACATGTCCATACAGACAAAATGCATACTCGTAAGATCCGGACTTGGGCATCTGGTTATATGTTTTTAATCTCTGGAAGGGATGTTCAGCTTTTGGTAACATCTTTGGTAACAGGTAAAACAAGAAGTGGTATGTTATAAAAACAACTGTGGAGAACCCTGGCTCTATCCCATGCTCATTTACTAAGGCAGCCATAACTGCTTGTGACTGATGACACGGTCCATGTGTCAAGCTGGAGGGAAAAGAGTGGCTGACAGACATAAATGATCACCTTTTCCAAAGTCCTGTTTCATAAGAAGTTGCCCCCTGTGAACCACTTGTTCTTCTCATTCTGGGGTCCTTAAGGGTGAATTATTAATCCCAGCTATACTGGGCCAGAACTAGGGTGGAATCTGTGAGTTGCACAGGCCCATCAAGTGTCCGGGGCTGTAAATGCAGCATCCTTAGAGTCGCCTGTTCTGCTTCCATGTGTGAGTTTTAAAGTTAATATGGCTACCTCAGCAAGAACCTGGAAGGCTGAAAACAGCCAATCAAATGAACTTGGCATGCTTTATTGGTTTACCTGCCGAAGTAAAAACAAACTTCTGGCCCTTCAAATGGAACCAAAAGCTCTCTATATCTCGACTATCTATATAAATATACTCTTTTTATAGCTCACAGGCTTTGCTAAAACACGGAGCTCTGCTTCTTGAGCTGGGCAAAAAGGATCCAATGACTCTGAATACAGAGTATCCTTCTGGGTGATAAACTGCATACTTAGTATAAAACCGGAAATAACTCTACAAAAAAAATGAAATATCTGGGTCTTCAGGGAGTGTGTCCTGCACTGGGCTCACAGCAGCTGATTCCTGCACCATCAATTTAACACATGTGGTTTTTCCTTTCTTTTGAATAAATGTACGCTTTTTCATTGTTAGATTTGTACATAAACAAACTCATATTTTAAACCTTTCATTAGATAAACATTTAGTTAGCTGTATATTTGCTGCACAGAATGTCGGACCATTAAAAATTAAATGTTTGACCAAAACAATATCTAACTTTGTCTAATAGCACCTTTGCATAAAAGCTGCAGCTCTGATAATTACAATGGCTTGTTTTCTATCATGCTGTTTGTGTAAGAACTCCAGTTTCATGTTTCAAAATGACAACTTTTTCCTGGCAATATTATAATAAATGATAACAATACCCTGCGGTCATGCAGAGATGCCCATAAATCCAAAATATTCTTCTGCTTATACCACTGTACTTACATGGAAAAGGGGAACATCATTTCACAATCCACACATTCTGCTTTTGATTTCAAAAATAAAAATAAATAAAAACAAAAGGATCAACAATCTGTATGATGGACCAGAAAGCATCAAAAACTAAAAAACAACTGGCTGCAGGTGGCATCTATCCTAACAGGGTGTGTGGACTTGATGTGATGGGTCTGTTATATTTACATTTTTTTTATTATTACTCTCACATCATGGACCGCACATCAAGTTATTATCAAAAACCTTAAAATTTCATTTTTGTAGAAAAACTTCTTATGTATCCCTTCCATCTTGGCTTTGTTAAATATTATGGCAGCTGTATTCCAAATAACAACCTCATCGTAATCTTTTTTTCTCTCAATAAGGGCTTATTGAGTAAATGTAAAATTACAAAATTGTTAT
Organism: Aquarana catesbeiana; assembly: GCF_042186555.1. NCBI lineage: Eukaryota > Metazoa > Chordata > Amphibia > Anura > Ranidae > Aquarana > Aquarana catesbeiana. The sequence continues at coordinate 367,772,315 of NC_133329.1, forward strand.
CTTAATCTAAACTAATCCCATTTTTAAAAATTTTCCCAATAACCTGGATTTCATTTCCAACCAAAGGTTGTCTAAACTAGTTTCAATTAATCTATATTATTAATAAAATTGTTAAACTCATATTAGAAATGAATACTCATTATTACTTAATTTCCCTTTTTTAAATGCACTGTTTCCACTATCAAAGGATATTCAATTTGTGTAATACACGGTTAAATGTAACCTTCATTTTACCATGTTTGGAAAACAGATTCAAAAAATAATCACTGATCAGTGATCACATTGTTTACCATTAGATTTGTTAACCCGGCACATTTTGTTATAAATGTTTTGTCTAAAAAAACTGGAATTGGCATGGTGTCCTTCCAGCTTATCACTGACCTCTCATCTCAGCCACATTCTTTCATGAGAGCAGAAAGGAGGGGGTCACATCTGCATATATGACACACACAAGAGATAGAACTAAAGGTCCCAGCATTCGCACACACATACACACATACGGGACAATTTAGGTAACAGCGATCACAGGTCAATTAGTTTCAGTATAAATCACACAAATAGGAAACATGAAGGGAACACAAAGACACTGAATTTCAAAAGAGCCAACTTCCCTAAACTACAAACCTTGCTAAAAGGCATAAATTGGGATAAAATATTAGGAACAAAGAATACGGAGGAGAGATGGGTTTGCTTTAAGAGCATATTAAATAAGGGCATTAGCCAATGTATCCCATTGGGTAATAAATTTAAAAGAGCGAACAAAAATCCTGGATGGCTTAACTCCAATGTAAAAATGCATATAAAAGCAAAGGAGAAGGCCTTCAAAAAATACAAGGTTGAGGGATCATCCTCAGCATTCAGACTTTATAAAGAATGCAATAAGAAATGTAAGGGTGCAATTAGGACGGCTAAGATAGAACATGAAAGACACATAGCGGAGGAGAGCAAAAAAAATCCCAAGAAATTCTTTAAGTATGTAAACAGTAAAAAAGGGAGGACAGACCATATTGGCCCCATAAAGAATGAGGAAGGACATCTGGTTACAAAGGATGGGGAGATGGCGAAGGTATTGAATTTATTCTTCTCCTCAGTCTTCACAAGTGAATCGGGGGGCTTCAGTAACCAAAACTGCAGTGTTTATCCTCATGACACAACACAGGAAGCACCTCCATGGTTAACAGAGGACGGAATTAAAATTAGACTTGAGAAACTTAACATTAATAAATCACCGGGACCAGATGGCTTGCATCCGAGTGTACTTAGGGAACTCAGTCAGGTGATTGCCAGACCGTTGTTCCTAATTTTTACAGACAGTCTATTGACTGGAATGGTACCAGCTGATTGGAGAAAAGCCAATGTAGCACCAATATTTAAAAAGGGCCCAAAAAACATCCCTGGGAATTACAGACCAGTTAGCCTAACATCAATAGTATGTAAACTCTTGGAGGGGATGATAAGGGACTATATACAAGATTTTAGTAATAAGAACGATATCATTAGCAGTAATCAGCATGGATTCATGAAGAATCGTTCTTGCCAAACCAATCTATTAACCTTCTATGAGGAGGTGAGTTGCCATCTAGATAAAGGAAGGCCCATAGACGTGGTGTATCTGGATTTTGCAAAAGCATTTGACACAGTTCCCCATAAACGTTTACTGAACAAAATAAGGTCCGTTGGCATGGACCATAGCGTGAGTACATGGATTGAAAACTGGCTACAAGGGCGAGTTCAGAGGGTGGTGATAAATGGGGAGTACTCAGAATGGTCAGGGGTGGGTAGTGGGGTTCCCCAGGGTTCTGTGCTGGGACCAATCCTATTTAATTTGTTTATAAACGACCTGGAGGATGGGATAAACAGTTCAATCTCTGTATTTGCAGATGATACTAAGCTAAGCAGGGCAATAACTTCTCCGCAGGATGTGGAAACCTTGCAAAAAGACCTGAACAAATTAATGGGGTGGGCGACTACATGGCAAATGAGGTTCAATGTAGAAAAATGTAAAATAATGCATTTGGGTGGCAAAAATATGAATGCAATCTATACACTGGGGGGAGAACCTCTGGGGGAATCTAGGATGGAAAAGGACCTGGGGGTCCTAGTAGATGATAGGCTCAGCAATGGCATGCAATGCCAAGCTGCTGCTAATAAAGCAAACAGAATATTGGCATGCATTAAAAGGGGGATCAACTCCAGAGATAAAACGATAATTCTCCCGCTCTACAAGACTCTGGTCCGGCCGCACCTGGAGTATGCTGTCCAGTTCTGGGCACCAGTCCTCAGGAGGGATGTACTGGAAATGGAGCGAGTACAAAGAAGGGCAACAAAGCTAATAAAGGGTCTGGAGGATCTTAGTTATGAGGAAAGGTTGCGAGCACTGAACTTATTCTCTCTGGAGAAGAGACGCTTGAGAGGGGATATGATTTCAATTTACAAATACTGTACTGGTGACCCCACAATAGGGATAAAACTTTTTCGCAGAAGAGAGTTTAATAAGACTCGTGGCCACTCATTACAATTAGAAGAAAAGAGGTTTAACCTTAAACTACGTAGAGGGTTCTTTACTGTAAGAGCGGCAAGGATGTGGAATTCCCTTCCACAGGCGGTGGTCTCAGCGGGGAGCATTGATAGCTTCAAGAAACTATTAGATAATCACCTGAATGACCGTAACATACAGGGATATGTAATGTAATACTGACACATAATCACACACATAGGTTGGACTTGATGGACTTGTGTCTTTTTTCAACCTCACCTACTATGTAACTATGTATTATGTAACCAATATCTCTCTAAAATCGCTTACATTTTTCCCATTTGTACACAACACATGCATATCATTCTCTCACTTTCTTTTAACACTTTAATATTTCCCTGCCTAAATTCTGCTTTCCTTATTATGTTCAGATATCCTTTATATCTAGCTTATATGATTCTATGATCAGACGGGCAGCCACAGTGCTCATCCCATCTTCCCTCTCTGACAACATATAAAGTATTCTGTTTTAACTCTCATTTCTCTGTTTTAACTTTACTAGTTGTAGTGCCTGACCCCAAATTCATCCCACAACTTAACATGAAAATGTCCCTGTCTAGTGTTAATTGTCACCCTTGATACATCCTGCTCACATAGATAGCTGTTTCTCTAGCTGTTTGCTCTGCATGATTTTTAGTCCCTGTGGACTTTGGTGGTAACTCTGTTACCCAATGTGGATCCCTGTCCACTCTAACCATTTATCTAGGGGCTCAGTATAGGTGGAACCGCACCTTCGGTTCATATATAGCGCTCCTCTTGCGCTGGGCATTTTTGAGGGTCTCTTACCCTTCATTCCCTTACTTAATTCAATGCCCATAATGACTTCCAGTCTTCTCTACGTGTGCCTATACCCTCTTGCCTCTAAACTACTTTATCTAGCAGATGTACTACATATACCTGTGAACAGTACTATTCTTCCCTTTCTTATCTATAACACTCTGATGGACAGTAGACAGTGACAACATAACATATAACCACCAATCAATACAGTTCGATTAAGGGGAATAAAATAGGTACCCTTTGTCCCGAAAATGCCTTACTGATCAAGGAAATCTGATAACTCAAATGTAAGCAAAAGGCTTACCTCAGCCGGAAATTCCCGGATCGTCTCAAGCTCCTCGTTTCGGATACTCAGGGTCACCTGGAATCCCCTCCTAAGGCAAAGCTCGCCATGCTGACTCGGTTAAATTGATGATAGGCAACTCCTATCCTCATATTGATTAGTGGTTCCAAATTAATAATAACTAATGCAGTCGAGAACAGACACAAAAGATACACTCAGCATCTTTCCAAATAACTGTTTTGCTTTATTATGACGCAATTGAAGGTTGTTATGCACATGATTACGTAGGTATCACATTAATATTACAATTGTATGTTTATGGTAACAAGGGGCGTTACATAGGCAGGCTAATTCTAATCAGGACTCGAAAGAATGTAAACATTTACTGAAAACATTATTAGTGCTGTGTGCACAGTGAGGGCAGTGTGCAATACATACAAAATACAATACAATTCTATACAGAACGTACAAATTTCCATTACAACGTCTTTTTCAATCAGCAGCTCTGTATTTTCTTTAAAATGCAATATGGTAACCTAGAGGTGTTCTATACACAGATGTTGTACAGAATGTCCCCCAGAAATGTAATTTCTTGCTTGTGTGATTGGCTTACTTGTCTACTAAGATACAAGTCAGATTTTGGGCATCCCCTGCAACAAACATTTCATTTTTAGTGAGATATTCCTAAAGGGATATCACATAGGGATGCAGATCCTGCCACTATAAACCCTGCAAATGCTGAAGCTGATTGATAATTATAAAATCACTCCCATTAGATTCACTTTGCACATGGACACAGACCAACAAACAGCTATTTCTTCAGAATAACAAAAGGTAGGAATCTGCAACAAAGTTTATTAAAATCCTTGCAATGTACATAGATCACCGAGAGGAGAATGTTTGTTTTTTTTTTCTCAACAAAAGTGGAGTTACTCTTTGAGTTTTTATATACACACATACCCAGAACTTGGCGAAAGCTGATTGGTCACTTGGCTCTTGTCAAATAATTACTTTGAGCACACTTCCTGCTTGGTGAACAGGGTCATCCGACCCTCCAGTAGCTGTGCTGTTCTATTATCAGACTTGGAGTGGTGTTGCATATTTATTAGGCCTCATTCACATGGTTGGAAAAAAAGCATTTAAAACTGTTTTTACTTTAGGGATCTGAATGCAGCTGCATTGATTTCAATGGAGGCATTCATGCAGGTGCTTAAACTGAGTTCTGCCTGGGAAAAAAAAAATGTAAAGTCAGCATCTACAAATACTGTAGCTGCTGACTTTTTATATATGGACACTTACCTGTCCAGGGAGTCCGCAATGGCGGCACCCGAAGCCGACCCATCCCTCAGCTCCGGGTGCAGGCGCCGGCATCCTTACTAAGTTTGCCTAGTGGTAGCACCGACCCTGTTGATGGGTAGCTGCTCCCCCCTTCTCTCTGAAAGGTGCCAAATGTGGCACCGGAGGGGCAGAGGAATCTGATCAGCTAAAGTTCTATTTCTGGGTGGAACACCGCTTTAAAAATGCACTGCCTTCGTAACACAAAATAAAAAAAACTGCATCAGAGGATATGCGTGTACATGTATACCATTGAAAAAAAGAACTGGACAATTTTTAGGCATTAAAAATGGATCTAGTTACTGATCATTACGAGGAACTTTTCTTTTTCGCATTAATGATCAGTACATTTTTTATGGTTGTGTAACTGCCATGTGAATGAGGCCTTACAGGTTAGGGTAATGTAGAAAGGCCAAGTGAAAATACCTTGGGATCTGCTATAATATTTAGAAATACTTTTTAGAGATGCTTTGATGGTAAATCGCCCCATCTAGTGGTCAAAGCAAGTAGTACATCTGTATTAAACGTGCCAGTGAGTGTGTATGATCAGAAGTCTGTCTTCAAGGAGCTCTTTTATCTATGGCAGGGGTCTCCAAACTTTCTAAACAAAGGGCCAGTTTACTGTCCACCAGACTCTCTGGGGGGCAGAATGTGGCCAATGGGAGTAGAAAATGCTTTGGCATCAACGGGAGTATACAATGCCACATCATTGGTATTAGTGGGAGGAATAGTGCCAATTGTTGGTATCAAGGGGAGGAATAGTGCCCTATCATTGGTGTCAGTGGGAGGAATGGTGATTCATTGTTGGTGTCAGTCTGAGGAATAGTCCCATGTATTGGGAGGTGGAATAGTGGCAACTGTTGATAAAAGGGGAAGGAATAGTGCCCCTTCATTGGCGTCAGTGGAGAAAATGGTGCCCCATTTTTGGTATCCAAGGGCCGAATAAAGGCAAGGAAAGATCCGCATCTGGCCCCGGGGCCACAGTTTGGAGACCACTGATCTACGCTATGGAGCCCTTATGTACTTTGTGTTTGGAGACAAAATAAAACACAGAACTTTTGGATTATATCCCTGCTTGGTGGCAGGAGGACTGACACTGTTGCACTTGGCTTTTCTGTGTAGTGTGTGACTCTCCTCAGGGAACTTTAACCACTTCAGCTCTGGAAGATTTATCCCCCTTCATGACCAGGCCATTTTTTTGCGATATGGCACTGCGTTACTTTAACTGACAATTGCGCAGTCATGCAACGCTGTACCAAAATAATATTTATTGTCTTTTTTTCCCACAAATAGAGCATTCTTTTGGTGGTATTTTATCACCTCTGCGATTTTTATTTTTTTTGCACTATAAACAAAAAAAAGACCAATTTTGAAAAAAAAAACCTATATTTTCTACTTTCTGCTTTAAAACATTCCCAATAAAAAAAATGTAAAAAATCTAATTTCTTCATCAATTTAGGCCAATATGTATCCTGCTACATATATTTGGTAACAAAAATTCCAATAAGCGTATATTGATTGGTTTGCGCAAAAGTTATAGCGATATTTGTATTTATTTATTTATTTTTACTAGTAATGGCGGCGATCAGCGACTTATAGCGAAACTGCGATATTGCAGCGGACAAATTGGACACATAACTGATACTTTTTGGGGACCAGTGACACTAATACAGTGATCAGTGCTAAAAAATATGTACTGTCACTGTATGAATGACACTGGCTGGGAAGAGGTTAACATCAGGGGCGATTGAAGGGTTAAATGTGTTCTCTGGGTGTGCTTACTAATTGTGGGGGAGGTGCTTAGACTGGGAGAATGTAAAGATCTGTGTCCCTGTTTAGCAGCAACACAGGATCAGCACATTCCCCTCTCACAGAACGGCGGTCTGCCTTGTTTACATAGACAGGCCGCCGCTCTGCCTTTTTCCTGAAGGATCGGTGGGTCCCGGTGGACAACGAGTCCACCGGACCTACTGATTGGCTCCCGCTGTGTCCAATCACGTTGGGAGTGGGACCATGGTGGCGTGCACGTGCTCCCCAGACCTGGAAGTGTTAGATCACGTACTAGGTATGTGATCTGACACAGAGCGGCCGCCCTGCCGCAGTAAATGTACGTGGGGCGGCCGCTAAGCGGTTAAAGCAGTATTAAACAAAAGACAAAACAAAATGTAATATATTACAGCTTACCAATCATTAGATGGCCAAAGAAGGGCAACAAAACTAATAAGGGGACTGGAGGACATCAATTACAAGGAACAGCTGCAAACACTAAATTTATTCTCGCTGGAGATGGCACTCTTGAGAGGGGACATGATAGCGATCTACAAATATCTCAATGGGGATCCCAGCATAGGAATTATACTATCCAGTCCTAGCGAGTGTATAAGGACACGGGAGGCACACAATGAGATTGGAGGAGAAGCGGTTTAACCTTAAACTGCGTAGGGGGGATTTCACTGTTAGGGCTATAAGGATGTAGAACGCTTTTCCACAATTGGTGGTCGCTGTGGGGAGTATGGATATTTTTAAAAGACTCTTAGACATACATCTAAAAGGACACAACATACAGGGGTATGGGAAATCATTATAGACACTGATACACGTACACCTTCACAGGTTGAACTGGATGGACTATTGTCTTTTTTCAACTTTTTACCGACTATTTAACTATGTAACTATGTGGTGGCTGCATTTGTTTTCTTATTTTAGCCTTTTTCTCCCCTCTGTTTTCACCTCGTGATCTACCCAGTAATACACCTCCTGTATTAAAGTGACCCCCACTCTGAATGAAGGAGCACAGGGGGAACAAGGGCATTGTTAATCTGGAGGAGGGTAGTGTTAGGTGGACTAGCAGATTTAAATACACTAACAAATTGAAGCCAAACTCCAACAGTTACAGCAAACTGTTTTTCTTTCTTTTGGGATAAAAGTTTTACATAAAGGAATAAATGAAAATTATTAATAAAAAATATTGAAACAAAACGAAAAAAATATTTGTATATTTTGTGGGTAAGGAAGGAATAAATCTATGGCACCTTCATCTCTTAGGCCGGGTTCACACTTGTACAACAAACGCTCCGACATTGGGAGCTCATGTCACATGACGTGTGAAAATGTTTCCCTATGGGAGCCATCTTAACTGGTTCAACACAAGTCGGTTCGACTTTGAAAATGCTCCCTGCACTACTTTGGTCTGACTTTGATCCTACTTCAGCCCATTGAATATCACTGAAGTCGGATCAAAGTCGGATCGCCGTCTTAACTGATCCGACTTTGGCATGCGACTTGTGCTCTGATGATCTTGAGGGGGAACTCCACGCCAAATAAAAAAAAAAAAAAAATGGCATGGGTTCCCCCTCCAAGACTATACCAGACCCTTCGGTCTGGCATTGATTTTAAGGGGAACTCCCACGCTGAAAAAACGGCATGGGGTTCCCCCCCAAAATCCATACTAGACCATTATCTGAGCACGCAGCCCGGCAGGTTAGGAGAGAGGGTGAGGAGGAGCGAGCGCCGTCGCCCTCTTCTGAACTGTACCAGGCCACATGCCCTCAACATGGGAGGGTTCTTTGGGGCAGGGGGGTCACCGGGTGAAGTCATCTGGAGGCCCCACCCTCTTATGACATCACTGCCTGGGGCATGATGGGACGGTGACATCAGCCGGTGCCCCCGCCCCATTCCAATATAAGTAGTGGCACACCGCACACCTAGCATTAGAGCAGGAGAGAGCATTGCATCAACATCGTAACAAGAACAGAGCGCGAAGACCCCGAAAAAGAGTAAGAAGACAGCGGAGAAGACCCAGCAGAGGCAGAAGACAGCAGACAGAAGAGGGAGAAGAGCTGGAGAGGGGAGAAGAAATCGGAAGAGACGAAGGAGCTGCCTTAATAAAATACTTTTTTATTTTTGACACTTTTTTTTTAGGTGAACGGGTAGGGGTGCGATGTAACCCATACTCATTCACATAGGGTGGAGGGCTGGGATCTGGGGGCCCCCTTGTTTAAGGGGGCTTCCAGATCCTGATAAGCCCCCCACCCGCAGACCCTGACAATCACCGGCAAGGGTTGTTGGGAAGAGGCCCTTGTCCTCATGAACATGGGAGTAAGGTGCTTTGGGGTGGGGGGCGCAGCTGGCCCCCCCTGCCCCAAAGCACCCACCACTCCATGTAGAGGGCATCCGGCCTAGTACGGTTCAGGAGAAGGGGTGGGGCACTTGTTCGTCCCCACCCCTTTTCCTGACCTCCCGGGCTGTGTGCTCAGATAGGGGTCTGGTATGGATTTGGGGGGGAACCCCATGCCATTTTTTCAGTGTGGGGGTTCCCCTTAGAATCCATACCAGACCAAGTCTGGTATGCTCCTGGAGGGGGAACCCAACATCTTTTTTTTTTTTTGCATGGAATTCCCCCTAAAGATTCATACCAGACAAAGTGCCTGGTATTGTCAGGGATCAAAGTCGGATCCCCATTCATTGAAGTCGGATGGATGTCGGACTTCAAGTCGCAGGGCAAAGTCGGATCCACAGCAGGGCCGGATTAACATAGGGGCTATTGGAGCCAAAAAAAAAAAAATGTGCCCAAAAAAAAACCAATTGAGCTCCGAGGGTCATAGAGATCCTCACTAAATTTAGTAGATAGGTAGCCGAACACTTTCCCCACCACTGGTCAAAATTTGGGTCTCCTAGGACCTATGGTTCCGGGTATAGGGGGCTCCTTGTGCAGCCTGTCAGAAGCTACATACAGAGCGGCCAGTTTAAATATAAGCTGGCACACTATGTTTGCAGCAGACAGAGGATGAGCTCACAGTGCCTTAATTACCTAAAAACAATATATAATAATTATTAATATATTACTTACTTATGGTAATTAACCCCTTACCACCCAGGCCAATTCTGACACTTCTCTTCTGTGTGTAAAAATCATACTTTTTTTGCTAGAAAATTACTCAGAACTCCCAAACATTATATATATTGTTTTAGCAGACACCCTAGGGAATAAAATGGTGGTCATTGCAACTTTTTATGTCACACGGTATTTACGCAGCAATTTTTCGAACGTGTTTATTTTTGCAAAGAAACTGTTTCATGAATAAAAAAAAACTTTAGAGTTTGCACAATTTTTTGTACACTATGAAAGATGATGTTACGTCAAGTAAATAGATACCTAACATGTCACGCTTTAAAATTGCGCACAAGCTCAATAGCGCCCCCTGCCTATGGGAACAGGGACTGAAACAAAAAGCCGTTAATTTATATTAATAATTAATTATTTACTTGTTAACAATAAACTTTATTTTAAAAATTTCTGGAAACTTCTAAGAAGGTCAGGTGACTAGAAGAACCTATAAGAAGAAAGAAGAAATAAACGGTCGTCAGTTCAAAGGCAGCACTTCAAGAAGCAGCAGCTCCTGTGTCTGTCTCCTCATAATGGAAAATCTACTACGTCAGATGATGGATCGGGCCTCCGCTCCTGACGGGGATTCCTGGATGCGTTTCTGCCTTTCTTCGGTGGCTCCTCCAGTCCCATCTGCTTCTTCCCCTCCTCCTTCCTCCCCTCTCTCTTTCCCACAGCTTCCTCCAGCCGTGGCTTCTTTTCTGGGCCCCTCCGGTGTATCACTTCCTTCCTGTGCCCCTCCTCCGGTTAGTCCTCCCGCTGTTTCCTGGGCTCCCTCAGTGATTGACAGTGCCTCGGACCCACGTTTGATGACGCCGGCGGCACCTCCTATCCATTCGGTCTCTGGCTTGGAGCCTTTGACGGGACCCAGCTAATGCGCAGTGGCCACTGGCATCGAGCAGTCAGAAGAATTGCCGCTGGTCCGCCGGAACGAATCCAGGGGACCTCCATCAAAAAAGAAATGTAAAAGAACTTGTAAGGGTAAACGCTCTATATGGGACAGTTCTCCACTGTCACCTATTCCCCCTCGCAATTTTGATGTAAGGTCTGATGTTAATCCTGCTAATTGTAATTCTTTGGCTTCCTCTACATTTCTTCATGATTTGCCTGCTGATAATATTTTGGAAGTTTCACTTTCTCCTGTTATGCAGCCTTTATTGCTTTCTGATGCTATTAGTGAATTTTCTTTTCCCATAGCAAACCCCTCTGGCTCATTGCATTCTGCTCAGCATGTTTCTGATGACAGTTTGGGGTGTGCAAGACCTATGGTTTCAGCACAATCTATACCACAGATGACACCTAGTGGTGAGTCAACTCAATTACAAAATTTGATGTTGTGGATGTCTTCTTTTGCTTCATTTGCAGAAAATTTTTAAAAATATTTTTCTGATGGCTTAAATGTTGGGGTTTTGCCTGCTATGGATGTGAGACCACCTGTGCATGCTCCGACGACAGGTTTTTGCTTCAGTTTTAATGAAGGGCAATGTAAGTGGCCGAATTCCCGCCGTTATAAACATGAGTGTGCTTCATGTTCCCGGAAATCACCCTGCCTCTCGTTGTTTCAAGAAGTTACACTCTAACATGAGTGCTCCTTCTAAAGATAATTTTCGTGCTGGGGGGTCACACCAGTGAAATTATCCGCCATGTTTCCATTCTTCCTCATTTGGCCAAACCGTCAGAAGGTGGAAATTCTTTCCGTTGGTTTGCGAATGTCTGGATTTTCTGGCCCCGGTTGTCTTTGTTGTGAAAACCTTGCATCGGTTCGCCGTTTTCCTGCTATTGTCTCTGATAAAATTGAGAAAGAAGTGATTGCAGGAAGGGTTTCAGGCCCTTTTTTATTTCCTCCATTTCCTGATTTTCGGGTTTCTCCGTTAGGTTTGATTCCTATAAAAGAGGCTAATAGTTTCCGCCTTATACACCATTTGTCTTTTCCTGCTGGTTTTTCTCTTAATGATGAAATCGACCCCAATTTGAGTACTGTTGCTTATGCATCTTTTGATGAGGCGATTTTTAAGATTCGTCTCTTGGGTGAATCTGCCTTTATGGCCAAAGCTGATATTAAATCTGCCTTCCGCTTGTTGCCCATACACCCTTCTGCATTTAACTCTTTGGGTTTTCGCCATGATGGTTTTTATTATTATGACAAATGCCTTCCCATTGGCTGTTCCTTGTCTTGTACTTACTTTGAGACATTTTCATAATTTTTAGAATGGGTGGTTACTTTTTTGACCGGTTCGCCTAATATATTGCATTATCTTGACGATTTTTTATTTTTCGGTCCAGCAAATGCTGCTGAATGTTTGTATTTATTCACGGAATTCCGTTTGACCTGCCAACATTTTGGTGTCCGGTTGGCCCTTGAAAAATCAGTTTGGCCGACGACTTGTATTGAGTTCCTAGGTGTTACCATTGACACTGACAAAATGGAATGTTGTTTACCCCAGGCCAAATTGGACCGTTTGAGATTTATGATTTCTTTTGTACTTTCCAAACATAAGGTGACGGTCCGCACATTGCAATCTTTATTGGGATTACTTGCCTTTGCGACTCGTACAATTCCTCTAGGCCGTGTTTTTTCTAAAAGTTTATATAAAGCTATTGCTGGTTATAAATCTCAAAATCATTTTGTGTGGATAACTTCTTCTTTAGTATCTGACTTATTAGTTTGGAATGATTTCTTTACATCTTACAATGGTCGTTCTTTTTGGCAAACTCCTTTCCAGGATGCTTCGGTTGTATCTTTGTTTACTGATGCAGCTGGGAGTTCGGGTTATGGTGCTTTTTATCAAGGTCATTGGTCGGCTGCATGTTGGCCTGAATGTTGGCATTCATTAGGTTATACCACAAATATTAACGTGCGGTCCTTGTAGGTGTGACACCCTCCCTATACTTAGTAGACCACCACTGCGCCTCTGGAAATCAACCTAGATTATGACTATCCTCAGTTGGTGCTGTCCTATCTATAGCTGCCACTTTAGTGAATATAAACCATATACCAAATAATTTCAAATCTTGTGACGTGCTAGTGGTATCCTCCACCCACGTGAAGGATCAGAAATTGTGGCGCTATCAAAACACACTTGTGTTAACACTATATCCAGTGTACAAAACTAATCTAGTGAACCCATTATTTCAGGTGTAAAATAAAAAATCGAAATGAATACTGAATAAATCAGCTAAATACATCAAATAACTACCATACAAACAGTGACTTGGTGCTGATAATAACAAATTATATATATGACACCTTCCTTAGATAATAAAAAATATATAGATAACTTAATATAAATCATTAACACCTTGCACTTTAACAATGTGACTGATAAATAAAGTCTGTGGAGGATACACACATGTGTGTGAAAAAAAGTCTGTGATAGTGGTTTAGTAAAGAACAACAATTGTGCCACAGCAAGTCCTTAGTGTATCTTGATGTTAGATGGAACCTTCCACCACACCTCTGTGTTCCGTGCTCCCTCTCCCTATAGACAGTCTCTCACCAGCTCACTTTGCCTCCACTCTCGTATGAGGCTACAAAGCATAGGAGTATCCAGGTTACCAGCAGGGGTTAGGTCTCATCCATCCAGGGATTTGCTCCATATAAAAATGAAAAAACTCCCAATAGTGTGATAACGTAACAACTTTTAATAATCCACACTTCAAATAACACTTCAAAGGATGCACTCACATTATGTAAAATCTATAAAAGCACTGCACAAATCCACAGCAATCTGCACACAGCAAAATCAACACAGCGATCTGGATAAGCCTCACTGGGGGGGGTATGCGGTCACGGCGGACCCTGTCACGGCTGGCGTGTAAGAAGACTCTCTCACCCTCTCCTCGCTTGCTCGTCCACCGGACTCACCATCTCCCCTGTTAGGCAAACCTTAACGATCGCTTCCTTCTGTCACTTAGTATGTAGTGTTTAATGTCCGCTCGGCCACGCCCCCGACATGTTTCGCTACGTCTGTAGCTTATTCATGGGATAGGCCGCCCACAGCATCAATCTCCTTTTATGTACTCCCCTCCTCTCCATTCAAGCTAAGAGATCACAGTGCGCATGCGCATCCTGTGTGTCTTGCGCCTGCGCAGTACGAGTGTCCCCGTAAGCGCAAACCCCCGCTACTCATACAGGCCGGTCTGTAGTGTGTGATACAACTCAAACAGATTGTCGGCAGCTCTTTACTGGATCATCCATATTACTGGCTATCTTACAGAGCAGTGGGTGATTTTATAGCATTCTAGCATTCTGACATGTTTTTCCAACACATTTTATGTGTTCTAAAAGTCATTAAAATATGCAATATTATTTCAACATATAAATTAAAAACTCTCCAAGCCCTCTCTAATCGGGTTATTAATAACACAACTACTTAGTAATTAAAATTAAATATCCGCAGAGGCAAATTAACTAAAAATGCATGCAGAGTGATATATTAACATGAATGGGAAAACTATATCTTATAAAAATATAATAAACAGTCTAGCCAAATGCAACTGGCATGACTGATATATAGTATTAAGCGAATAAAAATATTGAATAAATATGGCTGGACTGAACTTGACATATTAAAATTGAAAATGAATACTTCAACTTCAGTATTGTTTCTTCACTAAAATACCTATCCTTGATTAAAACATTGCTCCTATAATACCCCAGGTTCCTATATCCGACGATCAATTCCTGAAATATCCATAAATACTGCTATTGGTCATTCGTGCGATTATATTACTTGCACTACTATTACCTCGAAAAGCAGATTCATGTATGTACCACTAAAAATCTAATATGAGACAATATTAGGCTAAAAATAGAACATGTATTTCAATTACAATGGGGGATTCTTGAAATCATTCCCACATCATATCTGAACCAGATTGTTATGTTGGTTAAAAGTCATTAATGAAGCAGTTGAGGTCTAATTCAATGTTAAGCCCCCTCGGGGTGAGACTTTTAAAAAGGAATATCCATTCCGTTTCTCTGCGTGACAAATCTCTCACTCTATTTGAGCCCCTTGGTAGAGAACTACAGAGTCTGGTTCTAAAAAGGAAACAAATCAAATTAAGTAGGATTAATGAGAACATTAGGCTATTAAAAGAGAAATTGGAACCCATCAAGGAATCCAACCAAATGAAAGACTTCAACACGAATATGAAAAAGAAGTTGGATAAAGTTGATCGTGAGACACAGAAAAAGAAAGTGAAGAAATTCACGAGGGATTCGAATGATTTTAGGACGAATAAGATTTATGCATGGCAAAATGGGAACAATGGGAATCAGGAAGTGACTATGGAAGACCCAAGCCAGGAAGTAGAACCTATAGTGAAGAAACCCCAACCTAAACCAACCCAGAAGGAAAATGGGCAAAAAACCATGATAAAAAAGAATAGACAGGGGCCTGGTGGTACCACCCAAAATGGGAATAACCAAACGAGAGATATGAGTTATAATGGCGGATATGGTTACTCTCCTAGACCAGGACGACTGGGAAGGGGAGACTACGGATACCAATCACCTAGACCCTATAGAAATAACACTCCACAAAGAAGAGAATACAACTACCAATCACCATACAGAGATGATGGATCACGAGGGTACCATCCTCCACAGGAGTACCACCAGTGGAGACAACTCCCCCCACCGAACCATTATTCAGAAATAAATAATGGAATCCCGTTGTATAATAGATACACAGGGTTGGAAGATGAGGGCTATTATGATCCACCGGCACATTGCCAGTCTTTTTTAGGACAACGGGGGAGGGGAGGGACACCGAGAGGGAATCCCCGAACACAACAACAGAGAGGTGGAGGAAGACCAGGACCCCCATACATGCAATACATGAATACAAGGCCCCCACCAAGAGAAGGAGGGGATGCAGGGCTGGTAGATCAAAGCAACCCAAAAAAACGACCGAGGGACATGTAAATACTGGAATTTATAATTTAAGCGGAGTCACATTGGATCATAGGGAAATGAACATCTTAAACCTAGGTCTGAAATGTGCACCGAAAAAGAAAATGAATAAATTCCAGGTGTACATCGATACACATAAATTCATCCGTTCTATAAATATAAAGAAACATTTTTTGAATCATCCGGTGGAAGCGGGAATGAGGGCGTCGACAGCCCCAGCTAATATAGATAGTGGCCTAAAAAACAGATCTATCTTCAATCCCCAAATCCAGAATAACCATTATGTAGAGGTGTTTAAGAACCTGGTATTGAAAGATATTGAGGTACTCCCGGTCAAGAAAGGGATAAACCCCCATTACATTAAGGAGGGGATTGATTCCTTGGAAAATAGGAAAAACATCATTATTCGCCCAGCCGACAAGGGGGGAGGGGTGGTAGTCATGGACAAGCAATTTTACCATGATCAACTGGTGGAGTTATTGAGCGACTATAACACGTACAAGAAATTGAAATCGGACCCCACAGAGTCATATAGTGCACAATTGACTACATTGGTGGAATGGGGATTCGGACTGAAGGCCCTAAACCCCAAAGAAAAAAGGTATCTGGTCCCAAGTGCAAGTCGCATACCAGTGATATACACGCTACCTAAAGTGCACAAAAACACCCAGTGCCCACCTCCACGACCCATAGTAAATGGAATCGGATCAGTAACTGCGAGGTTGGGCGAATATTTAGACAAGTTTCTTCAACCTAGTGTGAAGACAACAAAAGCATATCTAAAGGATACTGCCGACTTGCTACGCCTGCTGGAACCAGTGAAACTTGACCCCACATTAACATCCTACTTGGTAACAGCAGACGTAGCGTCTCTTTATACCAACATACAGCATGAGGATGCTGCGTTGGCCCTGAATTGGGCACTTAGCAAGCGGGATGATATCCCTTTTGCACAGAAGAAATTTGTGGGACATGCATTAGATTTCTGCATGTCCCACAGTTACTTCTGGTTTGATGGACAGTTCTACTCCCAACAGGTTGGCGTGGCAATGGGGGCTAAGTATGCCCCCAGCCTCGCCAACCTGTTCATGTCTGAATGGGAGGATAGACGGGTGTTTAATATCAATAGGCCTCAGTTGATCTTCTATCGAAGATTTATCGATGATATCTTGTTAATATGGGAGGGGTCCAAGGAATCCTTGGAAGTATTCCTGGAGCAATTAAATAGGAATACGAACAATATTAAATTGGATTACCAAATTAGCGAGACTACAGTAAATTTTTTAGATGTTGTCATAGAGAAAGTAGGTGGCACGTTGAAAACCAAGGTGTATTTCAAACCGACGGACCGCAATAGCTATTTGTCTGTGGCCAGTGGACATCATCCATCCTGGATAAAAAATATCCCAAAGGGCCAACTATTGCGGATCCGTCGGAATTGCACGCTGAAGGAAGACTTCCTAACCCAATCGGAGATCTTGAAGAAGAAGTTCATTCAGAAGGGTTACAAGGAAGATACACTAACCAAAATTACACAAGAAATAGCAGATATTCCTAGAGAAGTATGTTTAAAGGAAAAAGAAGTGGCAAAAGAGGACACCCAACATCAAATAAGCTTTATATCTGGATTCCATTGCCAGTATAAGGAAATTGAGCACATCTTTAGAAAATATTGGTACATCCTCTGTAAGGACAAACACTTGGGAGAAATTTTACCAACCCAACCGAAATTTATTTATAGGAGGGCCCCAAGTATAGGAGACAAAATAGTTAAAAAGATTTTGGATCCACCAAATCCAAGGTCCTTATCTTTTAATTTTAGAGGTTTCTTTTGCTGTAGGAGGTGTGTCTGCTGCAAAACAGTGAAGGTTAGTAATAGAGGCATTACCAGTGTCACCAATAGAGAAGGAGAGAGGTTTGAGATCAAAGAATTTAGTACTTGTACCACAACACATGTTGTCTATCTCATGTGGTGCCCCTGTGGTTTGTATTATGTTGGTAGAACTAAAAGGCAACTGAAGGTTCGTATCAATGAACATTTGACCAACATAAAAAACGGTTACAAGTATCACAGCGTATCCATGCACTTTAAGGAAAAACATCAACAGGACCCATCTCTGCTACAATTTTGTGGCATTGATGTGGTATACCCCTCATGGAGGGGCTCAAATAGAGTGAGAGATTTGTCACGCAGAGAAACGGAATGGATATTCCTTTTTAAAAGTCTCACCCCAAGGGGGCTTAACATTGAATTAGACCTCAACTGCTTCATTAATGACTTTTAACCAACATAACAATCTCGTTCAGATATGATGTGGGAATGATTTCAAGAATCCCCCATTGTAATTGAAATACATGTTCTATTTTTAGCCTAATATTGTCTCATATTAGATTTTTAGTGGTACATACATGAATCTGCTTTTCGAGGTAATAGTAGTGCAAGTAATATAATCGCACGAATGACCAATAGCAGTATTTATGGATATTTCAGGAATTGATCGTCGGATATAGGAACCTGGGGTATTATAGGAGCAATGTTTTAATCAAGGATAGGTATTTTAGTGAAGAAACAATACTGAAGTTGAAGTATTCATTTTCAATTTTAATATGTCAAGTTCAGTCCAGCCATATTTATTCAATATTTTTATTCGCTTAATACTATATATCAGTCATGCCAGTTGCATTTGGCTAGACTGTTTATTATATTTTTATAAGATATAGTTTTCCCATTCATGTTAATATATCACTCTGCATGCATTTTTAGTTCATTTGCCTCTGCGGATATTTAATTTTAATTACTAAGTAGTTGTGTTATTAATAACCCGATTAGAGAGGGCTTGGAGAGTTTTTAATTTATATGTTGAAATAATATTGCATATTTTAATGACTTTTAGAACACATAAAATGTGTTGGAAAAACATGTCAGAATGCTAGAATGCTATAAAATCACCCACTGCTCTGTAAGATAGCCAGTAATATGGATGATCCAGTAAAGAGCTGCCGACAATCTGTTTGAGTTGTATCACACACTACAGACCGGCCTGTATGAGTAGCGGGGGTTTGCGCTTACGGGGACACTCGTACTGCGCAGGCGCAAGACACACAGGATGCGCATGCGCACTGTGATCTCTTAGCTTGAATGGAGAGGAGGGGAGTACATAAAAGGAGATTGATGCTGTGGGCGGCCTATCCCATGAATAAGCTACAGACGTAGCGAAACATGTCGGGGGCGTGGCCGAGCGGACATTAAACACTACATACTAAGTGACAGAAGGAAGCGATCGTTAAGGTTTGCCTAACAGGGGAGATGGTGAGTCCGGTGGACGAGCAAGCGAGGAGAGGGTGAGAGAGTCTTCTTACACGCCAGCCGTGACAGGGTCCGCCGTGACCGCATACCCCCCCAGTGAGGCTTATCCAGATCGCTGTGTTGATTTTGCTGTGTGCAGATTGCTGTGGATTTGTGCAGTGCTTTTATAGATTTTACATAATGTGAGTGCATCCTTTGAAGTGTTATTTGAAGTGTGGATTATTAAAAGTTGTTACGTTATCACACTATTGGGAGTTTTTTCATTTTTATATGGAGCAAATCCCTGGATGGATGAGACCTAACCCCTGCTGGTAACCTGGATACTCCTATGCTTTGTAGCCTCATACGAGAGTGGAGGCAAAGTGAGCTGGTGAGAGACTGTCTATAGGGAGAGGGAGCACGGAACACAGAGGTGTGGTGGAAGGTTCCATCTAACATCAAGATACACTAAGGACTTGCTGTGGCACAATTGTTGTTCTTTACTAAACCACTATCACAGACTTTTTTTCACACACATGTGTGTATCCTCCACAGACTTTATTTATCAGTCACATTGTTAAAGTGCAAGGTGTTAATGATTTATATTAAGTTATCTATATATTTTTTATTATCTAAGGAAGGTGTCATATATATAATTTGTTATTATCAGCACCAAGTCACTGTTTGTATGGTAGTTATTTGATGTATTTAGCTGATTTATTCAGTATTCATTTCGATTTTTTATTTTACACCTGAAATAATGGGTTCACTAGATTAGTTTTGTACACTGGATATAGTGTTAACACAAGTGTGTTTTGATAGCGCCACAATTTCTGATCCTTCACGTGGGTGGAGGATACCACTAGCACGTCACAAGATTTGAAATTATTTGGTATATACCACAAATATTGTTCTTCTTGAATTATTTCCGATTTTGGTTTCTTTAGAACTTTGGGGTACTCACCTCCGCAATTCTCGTTTGTTATTTCATTCTGACAACAAAGGGGTTGCAAATGCGGTTAATTGTTTGTCTTCTAAGTCTTTGCCTGTTTTAGCTGTTTTACGTTGTATTGTTTTTAAATGTTTAGAACCTAATTTATGGATTAAAGTTAAATACATACCGGGTTATACTAACGTACTTGCTGATTCTCTTTCACGTTTTCAGCTGAAACGGTTTCGTGCACTGGTCTAGGATGCGGATCTCCGTGGTCTACCTTGCCCAGAACACTTATGGTCAGTGGTTTACTGTCTGTGAATGCTGCGTTAGTTAACTCTCTTGTGCATTCCACGTGGGCGAATTACAACGCTGCGTGGTCATTGTGGTCTGTATTTCTGTCTTCGTTGGGCATTCCTTCTAGTGGTTTCTCTGAGACTATGATTCTTCAATTTTTGGACCATTTGATCCAACAATCTTATTCCTATTCCCACCTCGTAAAAATTTTGGCACAGATTTCTTTCTTTTTTAAATGTCGTGATTTTCCTCCTTGTTCTTCCTTTTCCTTAGTTAAACAGGCACTCAAGGGTTACCGTAAACGCTGTTTCCGCAGTGATACTCGTGTTCCGGTTACTTTAAAAGTTTTGCATCATTTGATGTCGTCTTCTTCCTTTGTTTGTTATTCCCCTGCCGAAGATTTACTCTTTAAAGTCTCTTTTATTTTGATGTTTTTTGGGGCCTTTCGCATTTCAGAATTGCTGCCTAGGTCTTCTTCTTCATTGGATGGTTTGTTATTTTCTGATATTTCCATGGGTCCTAATTTTGTTAAGATATTTTTAGGGTTCAGCAAGACTTATTGCTTCACATCTCTGGTTTTCCACTTACTCAACGCCAGTTTTACGCTGTTCTTAAAAAATGCCTAACTTATTTGGATTTGAACCATTTACATGTTACTAGTCACTCTTTTCATATTGGCGCAGCAACTGAAGCGGCCAAACGGGGGTTACTCTGAGTCTGATATTAAAAAATTGGGTGGTTGGAAAACCGATTGTTTTCGTTCTTACATTAGACCTAATTTATGTTTTTTCTGATTTTAGGTTCTCCACATACTATATGGCTTATTGGACATTCGTTCCTTTACTGGGCCAACGTTTGGGCATCTGACAGAGTTTTGGATCTAATTTGAATTTTGACATTGCATCAGTTAATATTAATTGGCATGGTTATCGTGGCATGTCTTGGTTTGATCTCCATTCTCTGTTGACAGACTTGCTTTCTTCTTTGTCACGCCCTGATGTTATTATTGTTCATTTGGGGGGTAAAGATTTAGGGGCTCATAAAACTCTAGATTTGGTTTCCCAAATTAAACTTGACTTTGTTCATTTACATTCTATCCTCCCCGACTCTGTTCTGATTTTTTCTGAGATCGTTCCGCGATTAAAATGGTTGAATAATCCTGATCTCTTTTATCTTGGAAAAATCAGGAAGAGAGTAAACAGGCTTGTTGCTAAATGTATGCCTTCTGTTCAAGGTATTTCTTTTAGACACATTGATTTAGAAGGTGGATTATCTGGTTTTTATCGCCCTGATGAGGTCCACCTTTCTGATATTGGGCTTGATATTCTTAACTTGGACTTGCAGACTTGTGTGGAATTGGCCATTGGCCGGGTGGGGTGCCAGGCTATGTAAATTTAGCCTGGCGTTTGGGGTAGTTGGTGTATTAAATTATTCATAGTTCGAGCTTTAATGGCTGAACTATTGGAATGTGAATGTTTTAAATATAGTTCGAGCTTTGATGGCTTAACTATTGTAATTTTGGTAATTTTAGTAATGGTTATAAGACAAATTTTATTGTGAAAGCGGTATAATTATTATTATGCCAAAAATAAAGGACCACGGCCATTTTTATCCATGTCTGCAGTCTTTTTGTATTTATTTATTTACCATTATATTTGAACATGAGTTTTCAGCCTCTGGTCCCATGACAGGCAGAAGCTCAATAGCACCCCCTGCCTATGGGAACAGGGACTGAAACAAAAAGCAGTTAATTTATATTAATAATTATTTACTTGTTAACAATAAACTTTATTTAAAAAAATTCTGGAAACTTCTAATGCCCCGTACACACGGTCGGATTTTCCGATGGAAAATGTCCGATCGGAGCATGTTGTCGGAAATTCCGACCATGTGTGGGCTCCATCGGACATTTTCCATCGGATTTTCCGACACACAAAGTTGGAGAGCAGGAGATAAAATTTTCCGACAACAAAATCCGTTGTCGGAAATTCCGATCGTGTGTACACAAATCCGACGGACAAAGTGCCACGCATGCTCAGAATAAATAAAGAGATGAAAGCTGTTGGCCACTGCCCCGTTTATAGTCCCGACGTACGTGTTTTACGTCACCGCGTTTAGAACGATCGGATTTTCCGACAACTTTGTGCGACCGTGTGTAGACAAAACAAGTTTGAGCCAACATCCATCGGAAAAAATCCTAGGATTTTGTTGTCGGAATGTCCAAATAAAGTCCGACCGTGTGTACGCCCTATAAGAAGTTCAGGTGACATGAAGAACCTATAAGAAGGAAGAAGAAATTAACGGTCATCAGTTCAACGGCAGCACTTCAAAAAGCAGCATCCCTCCCCCCCTCCCTATGTCGTGGCTCTTGTTATGCGGCCGATCCCTTCTACTGTAAGGGGTAGTTGGTGTATTAAATTATTCATAGTTTGAGCTTTAATGGCTGAACTATTGGAATGTGAATGTTTTAAATATAGTTCGAGCTTTGATGGTTATTTTGGTCATTTTAGTAATGGTTATAAGAAAATTTTTATTGTGAAAGCGGTATTATTATTATGCCAATAATAAAGGACCACAGCCATTTTTATCCATGTCTGCAGTCTTTTTCTATTTATTTATTTACCATTATATTTGAACATTTGAGTTTTCAGCCTCTGGTCCAATTATTGCTCTCGCTCTAACGATTGCGGCGTATGTAACCTGTATGTATCTGGCTCCGATACTAGC
Source organism: Aquarana catesbeiana (assembly GCF_042186555.1). Taxonomy (NCBI): domain Eukaryota; kingdom Metazoa; phylum Chordata; class Amphibia; order Anura; family Ranidae; genus Aquarana; species Aquarana catesbeiana. The sequence continues at coordinate 367,795,295 of NC_133329.1, forward strand.
CAGTGCCTCACCAGCCACTGACCTCACCGCACGTCCCTGACCCAAATCTTAAAAATACATTTGGACAGGGCTGTACGAATGCCGTAGCTGTGATGCTTTACTTCACAGCTGCAACTTTTTTTTATTTTTATTTTTTTAGCTGCAGCATCTTTTTTTTTTTTTTTTAAAGGTAAATTTTTATTTGTTTTTTTGGTACAGAACAAACAAACAAACATAAATACACATATTCTGAGCGAACGTCGCTCAATCCAATACAGAGTGTAAGACACTGGTATACATTTGGCACACATGTTATCATATTGTACAGTTGCATATGTCTGTTCAGTTTCTATTAAACTTTGTAGCATTAACTGGAATTTCTTTATGAGCTTTATATGGCAGGTATAATAGTATTTTCAGAACTAGTCCACAGACCCCATATTTTGTGAAATTTTTTGGGGCATCCTCTGGCTTCATATGTTAGTTTGTACAGCGGTATAGCCTGATTAACACTGTTCAGCCAGAATGCTATCGTAGGTGGGGATTGTGATTTCCAATGGATAGTGATCGATTTTTTGGCATAAAACAGTAAAATTCTCAGGAATGTTTGCTTATTTTTAGATATACTCTCATCGTCCACATATCCTAATAAACATCTCAGGGGGTTGCAGATATTAGGCAATTGAGTCAAGGAACTGATAAAAGCAGTGACCCCTGACCAGAACCGCCTGATCTCTGTGCACTCCCACATCAGATGGAAAAAGGTGGCATCCGCAATGCTGCATCTGGAGCACACTGCCGATGGAAGTTTTCTGAGTTTGAATAATAAGGATGGCGTAAAATATGCTCTATATAATAGTTTGGTCTGTATGACCCTGTCCCTGGAAGAGATGACAGAGGGGACCTGGAGGGGAAGTATGTCCTGCCAGATGTCCTCCGTCAGCTCGGGATATCAGCTTTCCACTTATTAAGCGTGTTACTGAGTCTGAGCGTTGTGGTGTGCAATAGAGTTTTATAGTTTGTGTAAATCAATTTGTCATGAGAAGGATCTATTAGTAAGTGCTCTAGCGGAGATAATTGAACAGTTATATTACGCAACCCAAACTGCGTGGTTACCGTGTGGCATATTTGCAAGTAAAGAAAGTAAGCTGTGCGTGGCAGCTGATAGTCCTGGCGAAATTCCTCAAATGACCGAAACGTATTGTTTGAGAACAAATGCATTATGGTTTTTACCCCTTTTTTCGACCAGTATTCCCCATCTGTCCTACGGACGAATTCCTGTAGATTTGGGTTCCCCCATAATGGAGTATTTGGGGAGTAGATACGATGCTCAGTATCTGGCAGCATTTTAGTTAGTTTAAAAATTCGTAGAGTCATTTCAAGGATTTTAGTGCTTTCCCTCCCTCTAAGAGATAGACGGTGGACCAGATACTGTAGGGATTCGTAAGAGGTGAGTATGGCTGCTTCTAGGGTCGTAGCCGCATTGTTGGCTTCAGGGAAAAACCACCAATGCGCATGAACCAGTTGTGCGGCAATGTAGTATGTCTGGAGGCATGGTAATGCCAGCCCTCCCTCCAACACCGGCAGTTGAAGAGTATTTTTTGCAATTCTCACTGCTCCCCCCTTCCAAATGAAGGCGATAAGGATCGATTCAATCTCTTTAAATTTGATTTTTGTAACGTATACTGGTGAGTTGCACAGGAGATATAGAAAACGTGGGAGGAATATCATTTTAAAAATGTTTATCCTACCTAATATCGTTAAGGGGAGATTGGTCCATGTCTTTAGTGTGGTCTTCATTCTGCTAATAAGTGGGTCTAGATTATATTTGATATAGGAGGAAAGAGGATGTTGGATCATGACACCCAAGTATCTGAAAGAGTCAACTATATGTAGCGGGCAAGAGGGAGGGAGTGTAAACACCGCCTCCTGATCTATCTTAAACATAAGGGATTTGTCCCAATTAACTTGAAACCCTGAGAAGAGGCCAAACTGTCGAATAATTTCCAGCAGGGTTGGGAGAGACGATTGGGGGTCCGCCAAGTATATTAACATGTCATCAGTGTATAAAGATACTTTCTCTTCTAGGCCCCCAATCGTCAGTCCCTTTATTTCCTCACTGGATCTTATCAGTGCCGCCAGAGGTTCTATCGCAATTGCAAATAGCAACGGCGACAGGGGGCAGCCCTGCCTGGTACCCCTTTTGATCAGGAACGGATCGGTTACTGATGTATTTATCCGCAGCCTAGCGGTAGGTTTTGAATATAACAGTTGAACCCACTTGATGAAGGTATTTCCAAACCCAAATTTCGCCAGGACTTCCAGCAAATAAGGCCACTCGACCGAGTCGAATGCCTTGTGCGCATCTAAGGCCAGCACCGCTCTGGTCCCCACAACATCATGGGTGGCTTGCAAATTTGTGAACAGTCTTCGTAAATTTATGGACGTTGATCGTCCTGGAATGAATCCAGTCTGATCCGCCCCAATAATGGTGGTAATAACTGAGTTCAATCTCCGGGCGAGCACCTTGGCTAAAATCTTGACGTCTGAGTTAATCAATGATATTGGTCTATATGACTCACAAAGTAGATGGTCTTTATGAGGTTTGGGGATGAGGACAATTAGTGCCTCTGACATAGAGGGCGGTAACTGTCCTGTTTTTATAGCAAAATTATAAACTTTTAGTAAATGGGGTATTAAAAGTTCCCTGAATTGTATATACCATTCTATGGGGAAGCCATCCAGTCCCGGTGTTTTGTTTCTGGCAAAGGACTGTATGGCTTCTCCAATCTCCTCCTCTGTCAGAGGATCATCAAGGAGTGAGGCCTGTTCTTCTTGGAGCCTTGGTAGCGAAATGTCAGCCAAGTAATCATCTAGTTCTACAATAGTATAGTGAGCTTTGGTAGCATATAATGAAGAGTAGAATTTCACAAAAGCATCTACTATCTCCCCACTCTGTTCCACCACTGTACCTACTATATTCTTAATTCTTGGAATATTGCACGGTTGATAATCAGGCCTAGACAAATACGCTAGTAATCGGCTATTTTTGTCTCCAAACTCGAAGATTCGCTGGTTTTGATACAGCAATTTCTTCTGAGTGCGCTCTAAAAGGACTAGATCCAAGTCTCTGGATCTATGTTTCCAGGTATTATGTGTTGCTGGGGTAGGGGTTGTGGAATAAGCAGCCTCCGCTGCCCTGAGATCCTTCTCCGCATCCTTTAATTTGGACTGGGATGCCTTGCGGGCCTGCCCAATCACCATTGCAAAAATGCCACGCGTGGTGGCCTTAAAGGCATCCCAGGTCAATGGGACAGAGACATTTTGACGGTTACGCAACCAATATGCTTTCATTTCTGCTGTGCTTTGATCTACCACCATTTGATCTGATAGCCACAGTGGGCTCAGTCGCCACATGCGGTATGAGGTGGGGGGGCCCAAGGCAAGGTCCACCATTAAAGGGGAGTGGTCAGACACCGCCCTAGGGAGATATTTGGCCTCAACCACCCTATTTCAACAACTCAGATGAAACCAAACACAAATCAATCCGGGACAGAGTACCATGCGTTTCAGACTGACATGAGTACTCCCTCCCGTCCGCGTGCTTCCACCTCCAGGTCTCCACCAGGTCAAATTGGGTCAAGAAAAAGCATAAGGGTGTGGGGGGCAATGTAGAACACTTGAACCTGTCTATGGAATTATCGAGTACTGTGTTAAAGTCCCCTGCTATCAGCAGAGGGCCTTCTGCTATTGCCAAGAGGGAACTCATTACCCGTTCGAAAAACAATTTAGTGAAGGGTGGTGGGACATATAGGCTTGTAACCGTATAAGGCTTACCCCATAATTCAAGTACCACAATAACAAAACACCCGTTAGGGTCAGTTTTAATATGTTTTATGGTGACAGGTGCTGATTTTGCTATAAGTATAGACGTGCCTCAGGCATACGTGGAGTAAGTAGAGTGTATAGCATAGGCAATTTTTGCTCTCTTTAGAGCCATTACTCTTGACCTCTGAAGGTGGGTTTCCTGGAGGAGGATCACGTGTGGATTGTGTCTTGCCAAATATTCAAACATCAATGACCTTTTGACCTTGGGGTTAAGCCCCCTAACATTCCTTGAAACTATACGGAGTTTAGACATGCGTATAAACAATTTATGACTGTTTGAGCCCATTTCTCACCGCTCGCCAGAACCCAGCCCCGGACGAGGTCCAGCGAGCCCTGAGAAATAGACCAAAATATAAACATCTCTGATATTTTACTCATCAATCCATGAATCTCAGTTTTGGATTGCAAAAACTGTAGGACCAAAAAAGCGTTATTAAAGTATGCATACACAACTGAACACCAGTGTCGTTTGTAGATAACCATGGCGTTAAAGCAAAACCCCTCAAAAGATTCCCCAACAAATTTTCCCTCCCTAACCCTCCCGCCTCTCATCCCCCAACATATGAGAGCTTTATTCCCGTAACCAAACCTATTTGGCATGAGGGCCATGGCTCAGACCCCTAACCAACTAGTCTCAGGAGACGTGTAAAGGTCCACAACTCTGGGTCTCCATCCGCATTTGTCCGCACAAATTAAAGAATGTGTGGTATCTCTTGGCCTGAAAAATCATGGTGACAAAAAATAATAATAATAAAAGAAAAAAGGGGAGAATCAGAGAGGATGATAAGCTGCTGATTAGCATCCAAGGATAGCACGAGAGGTGTCTTCTACTTCAGAGAGATTCAGGATGTAAAGTCCCGTATCAGCTGTATGTAGATGGGGGTGTATCTTCTACTTCTGGAGATGCAGGATACAAAGTCCCATATCAGCTGCGTGTGGGTGGGGATAGATGAAGTAGAGGGGGCAAAATGAACAGGACAAAAACAAGGCCCCTCCAGGTCTCCTCATTTCCATGCTTCTCCCATCTACCGGCAATGGGGTATAGCGAAGGCGGCTTGGTGGGCTTCATGCAGGGTGAGGCACTACCGGGGAGGAGATCTCCTATCCTGGTTTCTGCGATTCGGATGTCCTAAGGTGTCCACCCATTGTGATGCCTCCCTGGGATCCTTAAAAAAGTAGGCCTTGCCCTGGTAGATGATTTGCAAACGTGCAGGATATAACATGCCATATGGAAGGTGAAGCTCCCGTAACCTGCGTTTAATTGCCAGGAAAGTGGCTCTCTGCTTCTGCGTAGCTACGGAGAAATCTGGGAAAATGGTGATGCCATTGCCATTAAAGGAAACTTTGCCCCTCTCTCTAGCCACTCTGAGAATAGCCTCTCTGTCTCGGAAGTGTAGCAGCTTTATAATCATGGCACGTGGTGGGGACCCAGGTGGTAGAGGGCGCATGGGGATTCTGTGCGCCCTTTCTATGGCGAACATTGGTGAAAAGGTGTTGGCCCCAAACTCATTCAACAGCCATCTTTCCATGAATGTTTCTGGTGTTTTACCCTCAGCACCCTCTGGGAACCCCAAAAAGCGCAGGTTGTTTCTTCTTAAGCGGTCTTCCATGTCAGTGATCTTATCTGTAGTGTATTCATGAGCCTGCCGCAGTTCCCTCATAGAGCTCTGCAAGGGACGTGTTTCATCCTCCATGTCACTAATACGTTGCTCAGCATTAGTCAGTCTTTGGCGGATATTGTGGACATCCTGTTTCAAAAAGGATAATTCTGTCTTCATAGTGTCCATTTGTGTGGTGAGAGATGCATGGCTGTGGAGGATGGCTGCCATAATCTGGGCTAGTGATGGCTCTGCAGGGCCTGCATCATCCCTGTCTGTTCTGGGGGATTGAGGATCATGTCCCTCCGCAGGGGAGAACAAGAGAGGGTCTTCTGGGCTTAAGGTAGGGGGGATCTCTGTGACTCACCCTTCCCCTTGAGCTGCTTCCAGGGTGTGGATGTGGAAGCTGCTTGTCGCTGTGTGCCTCCTCCATCGGTGGTCCATATTTGACCATCCCCCGATGGTCACAGCGCTCTCTGGGTGCTGTGGGGGTATATGAGACCCTCGGATGCCGGCCTGGATAGCAGGATCTGGGCAGGATGTGTGCGGTGCGGACGGAGCTCAGGCTGAGCACGTCCTCACATCCCAGGTGCTGGCCACGCCCGCAGCTGCAGCATCTTTAACTCAGCCTGCAAAGTTTGATAGGCAGCACCACCTGTCAAACTCGTCTATTGATTTCAATGAGGCCACTCTGCAACTGCAAGCCAAATCCGCTCGCAGTAGCAGCATGGTCCAACAATGTAAAAATATTATTCAGCAATGTAAAAAAAAACAAGGAGGTGGCAGTAGTATCTCATGAACGCCTGTCAGCTGCTTTATCGTTGAAAAGCAATCCACCACAGATCACTTTTCAGAGGGCAGTAAGTAAATGTGAAAGAAACTTGAAACACATCATCCATTTCACACTCAACACCAACCAGGTCACTCCCCAGCCACTTCCCATGTTAGCCACCACCATTCAACTTATATCACAGGTGACCATTTCCCAACCTGCAGATGACAGACCCTACTCCAAAACATATCACTTCCAGTTACTCCCCCCACCCGCTGATTGATATACCTCCATGACCACCTCAAACCCCCCTTTTGACAGACCAGCCTGTCCCCACACACCCTCTCACCTGCTGATCTGTGGATGGGGAAATCACTACCGCAGTGTTATTGTGTTCTGCCAGTGGGGAGCCTTCCCTACCCACAGAATACAAAGATCAGTGTTGCTAACCATAGCTGACAGCACTGATTGTTTTGGGAAAAATCTGACAGGCTGGTTTTACTCAAGTCAATAAATAGATTGACTTGTGTACAACCAGCTAGCCCTTACATAGATTGACTATGGCTGGTCTCTGCTTAATTGGCTTCATTTCAATTCATGTATGGCCCGCTTAACCACTACGCAGTCCCTAAACATCCTTCAGCAAATCTTTACATTTTTCCTTCCCAGATTCTTTCATCCTCCTCACCTGTGCATAGTGCCCACTGTAATACCCTCCACACTCCTCTCCTGTACATACCACCCACTGTCATACCCTCCACACTCCTCTCCTGTACATAGTGGCCGCTGTCATACCCTCCACTCCTGTACATACTGCTCACTTGTCATTAGGGATGAGCTTCTAGTTCGAGTTGAACCCATGTTCGACCGTTCGTCGAATTGCAAACGATATGGGCCGTTCGTGCCAAATTTGAGTGGCGCATCACGGCCCATAATTCACTGCGGCATCGCAGTGCATTGCTGGCTGATGATTGGCCAAGCATGCACTATGACCCGCATGCTTGGCCAATCACAGCGCCGTCTGTACAGAGAGCCGTAATTGGCCAAAGCCAGGGTGGCTTTTGCCAATTATGGCTCAGGGGGTTTAGTACATGCCCCACACTATATAAGGCCGCCTGCACGGCGGCCCTGTGTAGTGTGTTCTGGTGTTGAGAGAGAGATAGAAAGAGAGAGAGACAGTGCCATTTGATTTAAGTTAGATAGAGTAGGCAGGCAAGTCAGTTAGCTGCACTTACAGTGTATTGTGTATTAATATGCATCCTAGGTGTTATATATATATATATATATATATATATATATATATATATATATATATATATATATATATATATACACTGTATTCAGTTTAGCTAGATCCGTTCCTGTTATTCTCTTCCTACTGACAGGCAGGCAGGTGTTTTTACAGTATTTACAACTACCTGAAGAAAATTGCTGGTGTTCTTCTGATCCTATTAGTCCTATTAGCTACAGTATTTACAGTTAGTGTAGTGCGTCCTCTGCACAGTGTGCACCTAAAGCTACCTGAAGAAAATTGGTGGTGTTCTGATCCTATTAGTACCACAGGCAGGCAGCTGCAGTATTTACAGTTAGTGTACTGCATCCTCTGCACAGTGTGCACCTAAAGCTACCTGAAGACAATTGCTGTTGTTCTGCTCCTATTAATACCACAGGCAGGCAGCTACAGTATTTACAGTTAGTGTACTGTGTCCTCTGCACAGTGTGCACCTAAAACTACCTGAAGAAAATTGGTGGTGTTCTTCTGATCCTTTTAGTACCACAGGCAGGCAGTTGATTCTGCTAGCAGACAGTCACAAGCCAATAAAAGAGGGCAAGCAGGCTCTGTGTCTAGAGGCAACAGTGCTGGTCGTGGAGACGGTGCATCCTCATCAGCACGTGGCCATGGGACACGCTTGTCCTTTTTTTCGGCAGCTGGCCGTGTTTAGCCGCAACATGCGCATAACTTGGTAGAGTGGATGACCAAGCCGTCCTCATCCTTCTCATCTCTCACCCAGGCTCAGGGTACTTTGTCTGGCAAAGCAGCTGCCAATGCGGCCTCTTCCCTCGGCTCAATGGCATCAGTCACTCCTTCCCTAGCCCCACCATGTCCTCCTGAGGAGTCCCCCGAACTGTTTGACCACAGTGTTGGGCACATGCTCCAGGAGGATGCCCAGCGTTTTGAAGGCTCCAATGATGGTACCCAGCTAGAGGAAGGCAATAACGTGAGCCCAGAGAGAGGGGGTTCCCAAGAAGGACAGCGATCTGGCAGTCATGTTCCCCCAGCTGCAGCATACTGCCAGCTTTGCTCCAGTGATGAGGAGGGAGGGGATGATGAGGTCACTGATGCCACATGGGTGCCTGATAGGATAGAGGAGGAGGAGGAGGAGGCACATCTCCAATGAGGCAGGATGCCCCCCAGGGGCCAGCTTAAGAGCAGCACATCGACTGCATCACACCGCAGAGCTCCGCATGTGCAGGGCGCTGCTGTCTCTGCGTTATTCCAAAAGTTCTTTGGTGTGGGCCTTTTTTGAGATGAGTGCATCAGATCCCACCGTTGCTATTTGCAACATATGTCTCAAGCGTATCTCGCGTGGCCAAAACATCACCCGCTTGGGCACCACATGCTTGACCAGACATATGTCGACCTGCCATGCAGTTCATTGGCAAGCGTACCTAAAAGACCCACACCAAAGAACAAAGCGGACCTCTCCTTGCTCCTCATCAGCTGGGATCTCCAACCCCATTATACCTTCAGTCCTCTCTGAAACCTGCACTGAGAGGAATGAAGGTGTAGAATTAGGTATGTCACAGCCAAGTACTTGCAGGCAATCTGCTATCGGTACACTGATGTCAGATTGTACCAGGCAAATTTCCCTGTCCCAGCTGCTGCACCGCAGAAAGGAGTTCGCTCCCAGCCAGCCACATGCCCAGCGGTTGAATGCTAGCTTGGCTAAATTGCTAGCACTTCAACTGCTGCCTTTTCAGTTGGTAGATTCTGCTCCCTTCCGTGAGTTTGTGGAATGTGCGGTTCCTCAGTGGCTGGTTCCCAAACGCCACTTTTTCTCACGGAAGGCGTTTCCGGCTCTCTACCGGCATGTGGAAGGCAATGTCCTGGCCTCGCTGGACAGGGCGGTCAGCGGTAAGGTGCATATTTTCGCTTACTCATGGTCCAGCAGGCATGGACAGGGACGTTACCTATCTTTCATTGCGCACTGGGTGACTCTTCTGGCAGCTGTGAAGGATGCAGGACAGGGTGCAGTAGTGTTGGAGGTTGTTCCGCCACCACGCCTCCAAAATTCTACTAGTGGTGATTCTGCCACACCTCTCTCCTCCACCCCCTCCTCTTCTTCTTCCTTCATAGCCTCTTCCTGTGCTTTGTCCTCGGAACCAGCGGTGCTCCGTAGGGGTTCAAGGGGCTACGCAAGCACGCAGGCAAAAAGATGCCATGCGGTGCTTGAGCTGGTGTGCTTGGGGGACGGGAGCTACACTGGGGCAGAGATTCTGTCATCTCTGCAGGGGCAGGTTCAGAGGTGGTTGACGCCACGCCAGCTTAAGCCAGGTATAGTGGTTTGCGATAATGACACCAACCTCCTCTCCGCCCTCCGACAGGGACAACTGACCCATGTGCCCTGTTTGGCTCACGTCCTTAACTTGGTGGTGCAGCGGTTCTTGGGCAGGTACCCGGGCTTACAGGATGTCCTGAGGCAGGCCAGGAAAGTCTGCGTGCATTTCCGCAGGTCATATAATGCCAGTGCTCGGCTGGCTGACCTCCAAAAGGAATTTAACCTGCCCAAGAACCGCCTAATCTGTGACATGCCCACCAGGTTGAACTCAATGTTGGCCATGCTGCAGTGGCTGCACACGCAGCAGAGGGCCATCAATGAGTACCTATGCGACTATGGCACCAGGACAGGGTCAGGGGACCTTGGTTTTTTTCCCCACGTCAGTGGGCTATGATCAGTGATGCATGCACTGTCCTGTCACCATTTGAGGAGGCCACGAGGATGGTGAGCAGTGACAGTGCATGCATCAGTGACACTGTCTCTCTTGTCCACCTGTTGGAGCAAACGCTGCATGGAATAATTGACAGGGCACTTGAGGCAGAATAGAGGGAAGAAGAGGAGGACTTCCTTACCTCTCAAGGCCCCCTTTATCCAGACAGTGTTCCTGCGTGCCCGCCGATCACACAGGAAGAGGACGAGGAGGAGGATTGTGTCAGCATGGAGGTGGAGCCTGCCACTCAGCATCAGCAGCAGTCTTCATGGGATCATTTACAGTCCCAAGAAACACATGGACTTGTACGTGGCTGGGAGGAGGTGGCTGCGGATCATGTCGTCCTTAGTGACCCAGAGGACTCTGGACCGAATGCCTCAGCAAACCTCCGCTGCATGGCCTCCCTGATCCTGCAAAGCCTGCGGAAGGATCTTCGTATTCGTGGTATCAAGGGGAGGGATGATTACTGGCTGGCAACCCTCCTTGATCCACGATACAAGGGCAAGGTTGCGGACCTTATCTTGCCGTTGCAGAGGGAGTAGAGGATGAAACATCTTCGGGAGGCCTTGCAGAAAGGTTTGTGCAACGCGTTTCCAGAGCCTGGGAGGTACAATTTCCTGGTCCTCCTGGACACTGTGTTGCTGAGGCTTCGGTCAGTTACAGAAGGAGCGGTGGAGAAGATGGCTGCCTGACCGATGCTTTCAGACAATTTTTTAGTCCGCAGCCCCAAGGTCTGATCAGTTCCAGCAACCATCGCCAGCGTCTGATTCACATGGTGCAGGATTACCTAGGGGCAAGGTCAGACTTGGACACCTTTCCCACCGAAAATCCTCTGGGTTACTGGGTCTTGAGGATGGATCACTGGCCAGAGCTTGCACAGTATGCAATTGAGCTACTGGCCTGTCCAGCGTTCTTTCAGAACGCACATTCAGTGCTGCTGGAGGCTTTGTAACCGATTACAGGGTACGTCTGTCCACCGAATCAGTCGATCGACTTACCTTCATAAAAATGAATCAGTCCTGGATCACCAGCTACCAAGCACCTGATTCTGATGTAACCGATTGATTTTTTTTTTTAATGTGAGATCCCTTCAAGACTGCCTATGCTGATGCTGAGTGACTATCCTGTTATGCTGACTCACAATCCTCTTCCTCCTCAATTTTCATGCTGATAGCTTGTAAGAACATTTTTGGTTCTGGGCACCGCCACCAGTGGCTAAGGCCCAATTTTTCAGCCCCTGTTTAACAGGGGCATGTAATTACAATTTTTGATGCAATACTTTGCAGCAGGGCTCATTCCTGCGCTCCAACTATAGTATCTGTGAGGGGTTGCAGTGTTGTGGCACCAGCACCAGTGCACAAGGCCCACATTTTCAGCCCCTGTTTAACAGGGACATATAATTGCAATTTTTGATGCAATACTTGGCAGCAGGGCTCATTCCTGCGCTCCAACTATAGCATCTGTGAGGGGTTGCAGTGTTGTGGCACCAGTGCCTAAGGCCCAATTTTTCTGCCCCTGTTCAACAGGGACATGTAATTACAATTCTTGATCTAATATTTCACAGCAGGGCCCATTCCTGCGCCAACCAAGAGTAACTGTGAGGGCTTACAGTGTTGTGGCAACACCACCACCACCACCAAAGGCCCAATTTTTCTGCCCCTGTTCAACAGGTGCATGTAATTACAATTCTTGATATAATATTTCACAGCAGGGCCCTTTCCAGCGCCCACCAAGAGTAACTGTGAGGACTTACAGTGTTGTGGCACCAGCTCCACCACCACCACCAAAGGCCCAATTTTCCTGACCCTGTTCAACAATGGCATGTAATTACAATTCTTGATCTAATATTTCACAGCAGGGCCCATTCCTGTGCCCACCAAGAGTAACTGTGAGGGCTTACAGTGTTGTGGCAACACCAACACCCAAGGCCCCAATTTCTGCAGAGTATATAGGGCAAGCCCCTACTTTCAAACATCCAACTTACAAACGACTCCTACTTGCAAACGGAAGGAGACAACAGGAAGTGAGATGAAATCTACCCCTAGGAAGGGAAATTCTCTCCTGTAAGAGTTAATATGGGAAAAACGTGTCTCCTCTTTACTTATGCTTTATCACCAATCCTTGTTTCACTAAAAACCCCAAATTTTCAAAAAACATTTGTCATTGGGACAGAAAGTGAGGTGAAATTTCTGAAGAGGTGCACAGACAGCAAAATAAATGTTACAGGGGTGATAACCCTTCCCTATGTTTTCCAAAAAGCTTAAAAAAAGATTTTTTGGCTGGAGCTACACTTTGAAAATGTACCAGTTCAAAATTACTGCTCCCGAAAAAACGGACGTTTTTAAAACTTTTTTTTGCATTGATACATGTCCCCTGGGGCAGGACCCGGGTCCCCAAACCCTTTTTAGGACAATAACTTGCATATTAGCCTTTAAAATTAGCACTTTTGATTTCAAACGTTCGAGTCCCATAGACTTTAATGGGGTTCTAAAGTTCGCGCAAACTTTTGGTCCGTTTGCAGGTTCTGGTGCGAACCGAACCGGGGGGGGTGTTTGGCTCATCCCTACTTGTCATACCCTCCACACTCCTCTGCTGTACATATGGCCCGCTGTCATCCCCTCAACACCCCTCTCCTGTACATACTCCTCACTGTCATACCCTAACCACACTTCTCTCCTATACATAGTGCTCACTTGTCATACCCTCCACACTCCTCTCCTGTACATAGTGCCCGCTGTCAAACCCTCCACACTCCTCTCCTGTACATACTGCTCACTTGTAATACCCTCCACACTCCTCTGCTGTACAAACTGCCCACTGTCATACCCTCCACACTCCTCTGCTGTACATACTGCTCACTGTCATACCCTCCACACTTCTCTCTTGTACATGATGCCCGTTGTCATACACTTCTCTACTGTACATAGTTCCGGCTGTCTTACCCTCCACACTCCTCTCCTATGCATAATGTCCACTCTCATACTGTCCACACTCCTCTCCTGTAATTACCGCCCACTGTCATAACCACCACACTCCTCTCCTGTACATAACACCCACTGTCATACCCAATAAGAGGATAATATGCGACCGGTCTAAACTAAGTGGCATGTTCACCAATGCCAGGAGCCTGGCGGACAAGATGGGTGAACTAGAGATACTGTTGTACAAGGAGGATTTGGATTTTGTGGGAATTTCAGAGACCTGGTTCAACAGCTCTCATGATTAGCTGGCAAACATTCAAGGGTATACCCTTTATCGCAAGGATAGAGAGGGTAAAATAGGGGGAGGGGTATGCCTATATATCAAGAATAATGTACAAGTGAATGTTGGAGATTACATCACTAAGGGAGCTAGGGAGGAGGTGAAATCCTTATGAGTAGAGCTCCAAAGGGATGAAGCTAAAGGGGAAAATGATACTGGGAGTATGCCATAGGCCCCCTAACCTGAGGGAGGAAGGGGAGACAGATCTCCTATCACAATTTGGATTAGCAGCAAGGATGGGAAGTGTTATCATAATGGGGGATTTTAACTATCCAGACATAGACTGGGCAGAGGGAACCGCGCATTCATCTAAGGCTCGCCAGTTCCTAAATGTCTTGCAGGACAATTTTATGGGTCAGATGGTAGACGCACCAACTAGAAATAAAGCGTTACTGAATCTACTGATTACCAACAATACAGACCTGATCACGGATGTGGAAATACGGGGCAATTTAGGTAACAGCGATCACAGGTCAATTGGCTTCAGTATAAATCACACAATTAGGAAACATAAGGGGAATACAAAGACACTGAATTTCAAAAGAGCCAACTTCCCTAAACTACGAACCTTGCTAGAAGGCATAAATTGGGATAAAATATTAGGAACAAAGAACACGGAGGAGAGATGGGTTTGCTTTAAGAGCATATTAAATAAGGGCATTAGCCAATGCATCCCATTGGGTAATACATTTAAAAGAGCAAACAAAAGTCCTGGATGGCTTAACTCCAATGTAAAAATGCATATAAAAGCAAAGGAGAAGGCCTTCAAAAAATACAAGGTTGAGGGATCATCATCAGCATTCAGACTTTATAAAGAATGCAACAAGAAATGTAAGGGTGCAATAAGGACAGCTAAGATAGAGCATGAAAGACACATAGCGGAGGAGAGCAAAAAAAATCCCAAGAAATTCTTTAACCGCTTAACAACCGGCCCATAGCCAAATGACGGCTACAGGGCGGTTGTTTAACTCTGGGAGGACGTCCAGGGACGTCCTCCCAGAATTCTGCTCTCGCGCGCCCCCTAGGGCGCGCACTCGAGAGCATCCGTGACCGCCGGGTCCAGAGGACCCGGCGCATCACAGATCCCGGTAAATGGCCGCTGATCGCGGCCGTTTACCATGTGATCGCTCCGTCAAATGACGGAGCGATCACATGTAAACAAACCGGCGTCATCTGATGACGCCGGTTCCTCTCCTCCCCTCTGTGTACCGATCGGTACGCTGTGAGCGGAGAGGGAGATGGATGGATGGCTGCAGCGTTGTGGGCTGCATGTGTAGTGCCCACAGCGCTGCACAGAGACATCCAGCCATCCATCCATCCATGCTCAGCCATCCCCACTACTATGCATGCCCTGCAATGCCCTCTGCAATGCCCCACAGTACTCTGGTATGCCCCACAATACCCCTGCAATACTCTGCCATACCCTGCAATACCCCTGCAATACTCTGCCATACCCTGCAATACTCTGCCATACCCTGCAATACCCCGCCATACTCCGCAATACCCCGCCATACTCCGCAATACTCTGCCATACCCTGCAATACCCCTGCAATACTCTGCCATACCCTGCAATACTCTGCCATACCCTGCAATACCCCGCCATACTCCGCAATACCCCGCCATACTCCGCAATACTCTGCCATACCCTGCAATACCCCGCCATACTCCGCAATACCCCGCCATACTCCGCAATACTCTGTCATACCCTGGAATACCCCGCAATACTCTGCCATACCCTGGAATACCCCGCAATACTCTGCCATACCCTGGAATACCCCGCAATACTCTGCCATACCCCGCAATACCCCGCAATACTCTGCCATACCCTGCAATACCCTGAAATACCCCGCAATACACTGCCATACCCTGCAATACCCCGCAATATCCCGCAATACTCTGCCATACCCCGCGATACCCAGCCATACTCAGTGATACCCAGCCATACTCTGCAATACTCAGTGATACCCAGCCATACTCTGCAATACTCAGTGATACCCAGCCATACTCTGCAATACTCAGTGATACCCAGCCATACTCTGCAATACTCAGTGATACCCAGCCACACTCTGCAATACTCAGTGATACCCAGCCATACTCTGCAATACTCAGTGATACCCAGCCATACTCTGCCATACCCAGCCATGCTCTGCAATACTCTGCCATACCCAGCCATGCTCTGCAATACCCCGCAAAAATCTGCAATACTCTGCCATAACCTGCAATACTCTGCAATACCCCGCAATACCCAGCCATACTCTGCAATACTCGGTGATACCCAGTCGTACTCTGCCATACCAAGTCATACTCGGCGATACCCAGTCATACTCGGCGATACACTGCAATACCCAGCCATGCTCAGCCATACTCGGCCATGCTCAGCCATACCCGGCCATGCTCAGCCATGCTCAGCCATACTCTGCCATACCCAGTCATACTCGGCGATACTCTGCAATACCCAGCCATGCTCAGCCATACTCGGCCATGCTCAGCCATACTCGGCCATGCTCAGCCATACCCAGCCATGCTCAGCCATACCCAGCCATGCTCAGCCATACTCTGCCTCTGTATGTGGCCAGGCTGTGGAAGTCTCACACATGTGGTATCGCCGTACTCAGGAGGAGTAGGAGAATCTATTTTGGGGTGTCATTTTTGATATGTACATGCTATGTGTTATAAATATTGTATAAATGGACAACTTTGTGTTAAAAAAAAAAAGCGTTTTAACCACTTCTGGCCTTCCGTCATACGACGTCCTTGACTTTGTGTGGGGATATCTGAATGATGGGTGCAGCTACAGGCATCATTCAGATATCATCTTTTTCAGCCGGCGATTCCCTACACCATAAGAATGATCATAGCGGCTGTTACACTGCTTGATCGTTCTTACGGAAGGCGAGAGGGGACGTCCCCCCCTCCCGCCGCCCTCCGGTGCTTCTACCGACTCACCGCTACGATCGATGCCAGGATCTTTTTTTTTTTTTTTTTTTAATTTCAGGCACAGCCTAGAGGTGAGATTTGGGGTCTTATTGACCCCATATCTCACTGTAAAGAGGACCTGTCATACCATATTCCTATTACAAGGGATGTTTACATTCCTTGTAATAGGAATAAAAGTGATCAAAACATTTTTTTTTGGGAAAAAAGTGTCAAACTAAAATAAATAAAGTAAAATGAACAATAAAAAAAAAAAAAAAAATTTTTAAAGCGCCCCTGTCCGTGTGCTCGCATGCAGAAGCAAACGCATACGTAAGTCCCGCCCACATATGAAAACGGTGTTCAAACCACACATGTGAGGTATCGCTGCGATCGGTAGAGCGAGAGCAATAATTTTGGCCCTAGACCTCCTCTGTAACTTAAAATTTGTAACCAGTAAAAAATTTTAAAGCGTCGCCTATGGGGATGTTTAAGTGGCGAAGTTTGGCGTCATTCCACAAGCGTGTGCAATTTTGAAAGGTGACATGTTAGGTATCTATTTACTCGGCGTAACTTCATCTTTCATATTATGCAAAAACATTGGGCTAACCTTACTGTTTTGTTTTTTTTTTAAGCAAAAAACATTTTTTTTTCCAAAAAAAACGCGTTCGAAAAATTGCTGCGCAAATATCGTGCGAGATAAAAAGTTGCAATGACCGCTATTGTATTCTCTAGGGTCTTTGCTAAAAAAACATATATAATGTTTTGGGGTTCTATGTAATTTTCTAGCAAATAAATGATGATTTTTACATGTAGGAGAGAAATGTCAGAATTGGCATGGGTGCTCCAGAATGCCTGAAGGTGCTCCCCTGCATGTTGGGCCTCTGTATGTGGCCACGCTGTGTAAAAGTCTCACACATGTGGTATCGCCATACTCAGGAGTAATAGCAGAATGTGTTTTGGGGTGTAATTTGTGGTATGCATATGCTGTGTGTGAGAAATAACCTGCTAATATGACAATTTTGTGAAAAAAAAAAAAAAAAACTTGATTTTGCAAAGAATTGTGGGAAAAAATGACAACTTCAAAAAACTCACCATGCATCTTTCTAAATACCTTGGAATGTCTTCTTTCCAAAAAGGGGTAATTTGGGGGGTATTTGTACTTTTCTGGCATGTTAGGGTCTCAAGAAATGAGATAGGCCGTCAGTACTTCAGGTGTGATCAATTTTCAGATATTGGCACCATAGCTTGTGGACGCTATAACTTTCACAAAGACCAAATAATATACACTAATTTGGGTTATTTTTACCAAAGATATGTAGCGGTATAAATTTTGGCCAAAATATATGAAGAAAATTACTAATTTTCAAAATTTTATAACAGAAACGAAGAAAAATTAATTTTTTTACAGATTTTTCGTTCTTTTTTCTTTTATAGCGCAAAAAATAAAGAACCCAGCGGTGATTAAATACCACCAAAAGAAAGCTCTATTTGTGTGAAAAAAAGGACAAAAAATTCATATAGATACAGTGTTGCATGACTGAGTAATTGTCATTCAAAATGTGAGAGCACCAAAAGCTGAAAATTGGTCTGGTTATTAAGGGGGTTTAAGTGCCCAGTGGTCAAGTGGTTAAGTATGTAAACAGTAAAAAAGGGAGGACAGACCATATTGGCCCTATAAAGAATGAGGAAAGAAATCTGGTTACAAAGGATGGGGAGATGGCTAAGGTATTTTTCTCCTCAGTCTTCACGAGGGAATCGGGGGGCTTCAATAACCAAAACTGCAGTGTTAATCCTCATGACATGATCACAGAAAGCACCCCCATGGTTAACAGAGGACAATATTAAAATTAGACTTGGGAAACTTAACATTAATAAATTACCGGGACCAGATGGCTTACACCCGAGGGTACTCAGTCAAGTAATTGCCAGACCATTGTTCCTAATTTTTACTGACAGTCTACTGACTGGAATGGTACCAGCCGATTGGAGAAAAGCCAATGTAGCACCAATATTTAAAAAGGGCCCAAAATGGGGCGTGGCCAAGATGGTGCTGTGAGCGGCGGCTTTTTAGAGAGCTCCGCTCGGCACTATTAAAAATCCGGATCCATCAGCTTCCAATCCTCTGCTGACACATCCCTGCTGCCTGTGGGGGACCCGCAGACCTCCCGACTGCTGAAGGGAGAGGAGAATTTTTGATCCTGGGCTGTGATCGAGGCCCAGCGGGCGTCCCCGGCCTACCTCGCGGTGCTAGGCCGCAGCTGCAGCTTTTCCTGGCGGGCCGCGCCGCGGGTCGGAGGATCCCTGGCGCGATCGTTGCTTTCAACGACCACCACAGCACACTACAGACCGCGGGGGGGGACTGAACGGCGGGCTCGGGCCTGGCCACAAGCTACAGTATACTCTTCCCTGCTCGTCTGAGGGTGCAGGACGGCGAGACAACTTGATTCTTCGCCACACCGAGAGAGGCCTCTGCCTGGCTGGACTCGCTACCACAGATCCGCTGACCGACTAACCGGTATGTGCCACATGTCCTCTTCATTGTCTACTCACAACAACCTGGGCCCAGGTTTGAGTTACTACACGAACTGCTCCATGGTTGACTTAGTTTTGTTGCACAGGTTGTGCCCAGTTTAACCCCATGGTGTGTTCGGTCTTGAGGGGGGTAACTAATTATCCCCTACCAGGAAATTCTAAGTCAATGCCCCTGCCAAAGAATTTGGTCAGGAGACTGTTGAGACATGAAGCTTCTTGACACTTGCATGTCCCCTTGGGGAGCACTGAGGTTCCTGTTCTGGGTATCCTCTTAATGATGGATCGACTTTACTGTGGGGTCATAATATGGTTTACTTCTCCTCCGTTTGACTTTTAATACCTCACAGCCTGTTACAGTCCATTAGCGGAGATCTCACATTTGGAAGGCCGCTTGAACTGCTGCTTACCCCCCCCGTGTGAAGCCTTGGGGGGGTTAGGCTCGCCTCTTCCATGGACCCCCTGTTGCAGCCGGCGAGCTGAATTGGTTTGGGATTGAAACCCGCCTCAGTTTGGGGGGGTCGGGTGGGGTGGGGGGTGGAGAAAGTTCCCCTAATGGGGCTATTTTAATTTACGTTCAATGTTGGGCTGTTTTCAGTTTGGTTTTGTTTTTGTTTTATAATTGCACTAAAAAAATTTACTCATCAGCATTGCAATGTTTCCAGGTGTGTCCGTTACGGGTCTGGGGGTCCAGTTCAGGAGCCGTGACCTACATTGATCCTAATATTACTATTATTCTGAGTAACCATGTCCTCCCTTAACATCATCTCCTGGAACACTAGGGGACTGAACTCTCCGGTCAAGCGTTCCCTCGTGTTCCAATTCATTAAAGCTTATAACCCACATATATGTGTGTTCCAGGAAACGCACCTAATAGGCAGTAGGGTTTTGGCCCTAAAAAAAACGTGGGTGGGTTACCACTACCACTCTACACACTCCAGTTTTTCCAGGGGTGTTACTATCCTGATACTGAAATCTCTTCCTTTCCGGCTCCTGGATTTGGCCCTGGACCCTGATGGTCGATATGTTATCATCCATGCCAAAATATATTCTCTAACGTGGACCATTGTGGGCTTATATTTGCCTCCTCCGGCTTCATTGCTGGTGCTCAATCAGATCACCAGCAAGATAGCCGACTTTTCATCCGATAACAATATCATACTGGGTGATTTTAATCTGGTCCCTGACCTGGATCTTGATAGACTAACGTCTGCGGGACATCATTGCTCTGGGTTGACCGAGTGGGCGGATACCTATGGCCTGACTGATGTCTGGAGGTGGAGACACCCCCAGACCAGGGCATACACATGCCACTCGACCTCTCATAGAACGTTCTCCCGAATAGACTTGGTCTTCGCAGGAAGACCGGTCCTCCCATGGGTCACAGATATACGAAAACTGCCTAGAGGAATCTCTGATCATGCGCCCCTGTTGTTGTCATTGGACCTTTCACTGAGACCTGTAGACAAAATATGGAGGCTCTCGAGGTTTTGGATCTCAGACACTGCTGTGGACTCACAATTCAGAATAGAGCTGCTTGACTTCTGGGCGGTAAACGTGGGCTCAGCTGACCCCACAGTAGTCTGGGATGCCTTCAAGGCCATGACGAGGGGACATTACCAGACCATCATAGCCAGAGTTCGCAGGGGGCGCAGGGCAGAGTTGGTAAAGGCGGAGAGGGAGGCGAGTGGTGCGGAGGTTCTCTTTGTTCGCACCCGAGATCCTGTACACTATTCACAATTACAACTTATGACGTCAGAGGTGGTTCGTCTTCGTACCTCTCTTACCCAGAAAAAAATGTTAGCCCAATCCCAACGAATATTTGAGCAGGGGGAGAGGGCGGGCCGTCTGTTGGCCTGACTCTCCAGGGAACAGGCGGGGGGGATGAGCATTTCCCACATCAGGGACCCCTCGGGACAGATAGTTCACACACCGGAAGAGATCAATAGCTGCTTCGCGGAATTCTACGAATCCCTCTACATGTCCAGGGTAGACTATAGAGAAGAGGATCTGGTAGCATACCTAGATAACATTGATATCCCAACCCTTACAGTAACGTATCGTGACAAGCTTGACGCCCCAATTACATCCTTAGAAATACTCCAGGCACTTAAATCAATGCAGACGGGGAAAACACCGGGACCCGATGGTATCCCTGTAGAATTTTACAAACAATACGCTGCAGAACTAGTAGACAAACTTCAGGGCCTCTTCTCTGCGTCGACGCGCCTCGAGAAACTCCCGGATACAATGAGTGAAGCGATCATAGTGGTGATCCCCAAACCAGGGAAGGACCCTACTTTATGCTCCTCCTATCACCCCATATCCCTCCTGAATGTGGATGCAAAGGTACTGGCAAAAGTAATGGCCAACAGGCTTAACCTAGTCATCACTGCCCTGATCCACAGGGATCGAACAGGCTTTACGACCGGGAGAGGTACTGACCTTAATATTAGACGCCTTTATACTCATATAGACAGGGCAGATGAGATGTCCGGGGGAGTGGTGGCCTCACTCAACGCGGAGAAGGCTTTTGATTCCGTCGAGTGGGGCTACTTATGGGAGGTGCTCTCGCGATTTGGGTTTGGCCCGGGTTTCACGAAATGGCTCTGCATGCTATACCATAGCCCTTCAGCCAGAATACGCACCAACGGTTGCCTATCAGAGAAGTTTAAATTATTTCGGGGTACGAGACAGGGGTGTCCCCTTTCCCCGGGCTTATTTGCTTTGGCGATGGAGCCCCGGGCTATACTGCTGAGGGCTGACCCTGAGGTGAGGGGGCTTCGGGTAGGCCCAATCGAGGAGAAAATTTCGCTATATGCAGACGACGCTCTGCTCTATTTAGCGGACACGTCGTCCTCCTTACAGACTGCACTAGGTCTGATCAACCGATTTGGCGGGTATTCGGGGATTCGTATTAATTGGGATGAGTCGATACTGTTCGCGCTCCACCCGTCGATCCCTAGAGTTCCACACGCGCAGCTTAAATGGGTAGAAGACTTCAAGAACCTGGGGATTAAAATTAGCGGTAAAGTCCAGGATTATATGGACAACAATCTGCGACCTCTTATGACACAGCTAAAGACTAGGTGCGCTGTTCGGCATTCCCTTCCACTGCCCCCGGTCGGCAGAGTAAACCTGCTAAAAATGATTTACCTTCCCAAATATTTATATTTTTTCCGCAACACACCCACACACATTCCTAAGGCCTTTTTCGAAGGTTGGAGAGTCTGTTGATACACTTTGTGTGGGCTGGGAGGCCACCCAGGGTGGCCAAGTAGATCCTATACCTCCCACTATCGGGGGGGGACTAGCACTACCGAACTTTCAGATATATTACTGGCCAGCTGTTCTTGTTACGATTCGGTGGTGGTTCTCCCAGCCCACACAGAATCCTGCGGTCACTCTCAAAGCAGCCATTTTGGGTTCTTTTGCAGCCCTGAGCAACCTTCCGTTTCGTGGACTAGCCCGTCCATGACAACTTCGATGCGCACCACCGTAAGGGTCTGGCAGGAGGCTAGGAAGATATATGGGAAACCTAATCATATCTCACCTCATATGCCCCTATGGGGTAACCCCATGCTCCCTCACCTTCACAGTATACCAGACCCCTCTATCTGGGCAAAAAAGGGTATTCTTACACTAAAACATATAGTTCAGGACGGTAGGCTTATGACTTTCCAGGCCCTGAGGCAATCATTTGCTATCCCATCCTCCTTCCAATTTAGATACTGGCAGCTAAAGCACGCTTTTGAAGCTCAGTTCCCTGCCCCCCTAATTTTGGAACCAGACTCCATTGAACGGCTCTTGATTTCTAGTGTGATGGGGAAGCCACTTTCAACATTATATTTATATCTCACAGTAGAATATGACACCAAACTAACTAAGACATGGGAAAAGTGGAGGGTTGATATTCCTTCCCTGGACGAAGAGGAATAGAAGGAATGTTTAATCTCCTACATTCCTTCCATGATCGCCGCGAAAGATAGGTTCATACAATTTAAGTTCCTACACAGAGTGTACTTTACCCCCCAGAGATTGGCGCGCATTTATAATCAAAAGGACGCAAATTGTCAGAGATGCAGACAGGAGGTAGGCACCTTTTGGCACATGGTCTGGTCCTGTCCCAAACGTAGACCCTTTTGGTCAGCAGTGGCCTCCACACTGAGCAATGTTACAGGTTTAAATGTACCGGTCGATCCTCAGACACTATTGCTTAGTCATTTGGAGGATCTTGAAGGAGACAGATATAGTAAGTTGTGTCTTACCTTCGCATTATATTATGCTAGGCGTGAAATCTTACTGGTATGGAAACTACCAGAGCCTCCTACTTTGGCATCATGGAGAAGGTCGATAAACATGGTACTTCCCCTGTATAGACTGACATATGAAAGTAGGCAATGCCCAGGGAAGTTCGATAAAATCTGGTCCTCTTGGGTAGACGCCTCTGGGGTTGAACCCCCTACTCCATAATTATTATGCTGTGAAAATCATTGGAGGACATCCTATATCTCATTGCCTACTCTTCTTGTGCTCATTCCCTCTTGCCCCTCCTTCCCTTTCCTTTGCTCCCCTCCCCCCTCCTTATCAGGCCGGATTGAAATTGGTTACTTACATAATTTTATATATGATGGTATAATACTATAATGCAATAAGATATATTGTTAAGTGATATTTCTGACATCTGCACAACTGGAATATCTGATAAACAGAGACTACAGGTTGAAGGTAGATTTTACTGTCATTATCCTCTCTACTTTGAATGTACTAAATTATGTTGTAATGTAATGCTGATTTGTTTAATAAAAATTTTCTGTTAAAAAAAAAAAAAGGGCCCAAAATACATCCCTGGGATTTACAGACCAGTTAGCTTAAAGCGGGGGTCCACCTAGCTATCGTTTTTTTTTTTTTGGAGTTCATTCACAAACTTTTCTTCTCATGATTATCTACTCACATGTTCTGTGTAATAAGTCCGCCTGTGTCCGATTTCGTTGTAAAGAATAACTTATAAAATTCACTGAAGGCGGTTTCCATCTTCATTGTGGGCATTTGAAGCCCACAAGCATGTATTTCCTGGATGCGGTGAATGCTGTGCTCCCAGCATTCACCGAGATGTTGTGATGACGCTGTTGCACAATGCATGCTGGGAAGCCTGAGACTAGCTCCCAGGGGACTGTGGGAGGTCTGGGAGAGGCTAGAAACACGCCTACTCCCATGGGAGGAAAACCAGGAAGTGCTAAGAAGATTAGAAAAAAAAAAGGTAATTACGGCGATTTAAATTTTTTTACACAGCATGTCAGCATCTAGGCAAGGAAGAGAATGCATAGAGATAATGTTCAAAATTTGGGTGGAACCCCGCTTTAACATCAATAGTATGTAAACTCTTGGAGGGGATGATAAGGGACTATATACAAGATTTTAGTAATGAGAACGGTATCATTAGCAGTTATTCATGAAGAATCGTTCTTGCTTTACCAATCTATTAACCTTCTATGAGGAGGTGAGTTGCAATCTAGATAAAGGAAGGCTTGTAGATGTGGTGTATCTGGATTTTGCAAAAGCATTTGACACAGTTTCCCTATAAACATTTACTGTACAAAATAAGGTGCATTGGCATGGACCATAGGGTGAGTACATGGACTGAAAACAGGCTACAAGGGTGAGTTCAGAGGGTGGTGATAAATGGGGAGTACTCGGAATGGTTAGGGGTGGGTAGTGGGGTCCCCCAGGGTTCTGTGCTGGGACCAATCCTATTTAATTTGTTCATAAGCGATCTGGAGGATGGGGTAAACAGTTCAATCCCTGTATTTGCAGACGATACTAAGCTAAGCAGGGCAATAACTTCTCCGCAGGATGTGGAAACCAAAAAGATCTGAACAAATTAATGGGGTGGGCAACTACATGGCAAATGAGGTTCAATGTAGAAAAATGTAAAATAATGCATTTGGGTGGCAAAAATATGAACACAATCTATACACTGGGGGGAGAACCTCTGGGGGGATCTAGGATGGAAAAGGACCTGGGGGTCCTAGTAGATGATAGGCTCAGCAATGGCATGCAATGGCATGCAATGCCAAGCTGCTGCTAACAAAGCAAACAGAATATTGGCATTAAAAAGGGGATTAATTCCAGAGATAAAATGATAATTCTCCTGCTCTGCAAGACTCTGGTCCGGCCGCACCTGGTGTATGCTGTCCATTTCTGGGCACCAGTGCTCAGGAAGGATGTACTGGAAATGGAACGAGTACAATGAAGGGCAACAAAGCTAATAAATGGTCTGGAGGATATTAGTTATGAGGAAAGGTTGCGAGCACTGAACTTATTCTCTCTGGAGAAGAGACGCTTGAGAGGGGATATGATTTCAATATACAAATACCATACTGGTGACCCCACAATAGGGATAAAACTTTTTCGCAGAAGAGAGTTTAACAAGACTCGTGGCCACTCATTAAAATTAGAAGAAAAGAGGATTAACCTTAAACTATGTAGAGGGTTCTTTACTGTAAGAGCAGCAAGGATGTGGAATTTCCTTCCACAGGCGGTGGTCTCAGCGGGGAGCATTGATAGTTTCAAGTAACTATTAGATAAGCACCTGAATGACTGCAACGTACAGGGATATACAATGTAATACTGACATATAATCACAGACATAGGTTGGACTTGATGGACTTGTGTCTTTCTTCAACCTCGCCTACTATGTAACTATGTCATACCCTGCACACTTATCTCCTGTACATAGTGCCCACTGTTATACCCTCCACACTCCTCTCCTGTACATAGTGCCCACTGTTATACCCTCCACGTTCCTCTCCCTCACCTGCACATACTTCCCACTTTTATACCATCCATACTCCTCCTTCCCTATGCCTCTTACCCACAAAAACAGTTCTTTAAAATTATATTAAATAGCCTCAATGTTACCAGCTCTAAAATGGGCACACTGAGAAATCTTCTCAATCCTTATATTTGTTCTGCCCATTATTAGTACTCATTTAATTTTGTGATTACTATTGTGTTGTATAGAGGAACATAGGGGATGTCAGCTACTCTAAATATACTACTGGTAAAAAAAGTGTCCCTGAAAATATTTTTGAAATGTTGGCAACTGTGCACTTGGGCACTGCCCAAGGTCCACCAGGTCAGTAGGGGGCCACATGAGAGGCTCCTGAGATCCTGTGATATTAAAGCAGTAGTAAACTTTGCTAACATTACTACTTTTTAGAGGCCCCGGGGTAGGTTATGCCATAATGTACAAGTATGCACAGCATATTAGCAAATTAGGGTACACTTTTCTGTCAGACTGAGCCTTCCAGCGCTGCACTGTGATCAATCCGGCGGGTCCCGGGCGTTTCCATCTTCACCCGGTCTTCCTTTTCGGGATCTGTGCCTTCGGTCACTTGCCTTGGCCGGGCTGCATAGCTGTCACTCCCACTAGTGACGGCTGGTGCTCAAAATTTTTTTTGGGGGGGGCGCAAACTGAAAATAAAAACCATCAATTGCCGCCACTGTGCCCATCAAACGCAGCCACTGTACCATCAAACGCAGCCACTGTACCCATAAATTGCCACCACTGTGCCATCAAGCGCAGCCACTGTAACCATCAATTGCCACCAGTGTGCCCCATCAATTGCCGCCAATTTGCCCCATCAATTGCTGTCAGTGTGCCCCATCAATTGCCGCCAGTTTGCCTCATCCATTGCCGCCAGTTTGCCCCATCAATTGCCACCAGTTTGCCCCATCAATTGCCGCCAGTTTGCCCCATCAAATAATGCCAATGTCCCCCCCGCCCGGCACTTACCTTAGCCTGATAGGCATCCAATCACAGCGCCTGTCGCTTCAGCCAATCAGGTGACAGGTAACCAGACACGGTGGACCTGATTGGCTGAGAGGCAGGTCAGTGTTAGGGAAGCGATTTATTCGACAATAGATAGATTTATGCAATGCATGAATCTATCTATTGAAGACTGAGGGGTGCAGGAGAGAGGGGGGCGGCGCTCCTGTGCCCTCTATGGACGCACCACCACTGACGCTTACGCATGCTCATGCGCATCCTCTCTCTCATCCCCCCTCCCTTACCCCTCACCCCTCTCTCATCCCCTTTCTCTCTCTCTCGATCATCCTCCCTCTCTCTATTTATTTTTATTTGTTTTTTTTTTATATTTTTTTTAATAAAAAGCCCCGCCAAAATCCTCAGCACCATGCCCATGATGTTCTTAATCTGGCCCTGATCCACAGTGGTACGACTGTCATGTCCTACCAGTGTGAACCTGGCCTTAAAATATTAGGAAAAACTAATGAAGAGATTGGAATGGGATTTTATAGGTGCAAAACCATCAAAGATCATTCATCCAACTAACTGATTAACTAATCAATAATCTTTGATGGTTTTGAACCTATAAAGTCCCATTCCAATCTCTTCATTCGTTTTTTCCTAATAAATTTATAAACGCTGATTATTGTAAGCACCTCTGTCAGTGGTAAATGTATTGTCTCATCCCTTTAATTGCTACATCTATAGTACAGCTTGTTCTGTAGAAAAACAACAGACTTACTGGCAGGATCGCCAGATGAAAATAAAGGAAAGAAAGCCTAAAATAAACAAATGCAACCATCATATCTAAAAATTGGTAAGCTGCAAAATAATAAATGTTTGCTTTTAGGTTTAATGCCACTTACCTTTTGAATGGCACCCCAACAGGCAATCCTTTAGACCCCTTTCACACTGGCAGCGCCTGGCCATTAGAGCTAAAGCGCTGATAGTTTTTGCAGTGTTTTTGCGGTGCTTTTCGGCCGCTAGCAGGGCGCTTTTTACAAGAGGATGGTAAAAAGTCCCATTTTGCGGCGCTTTCAAATCGCTTTTTAGGGGCTATAGAAGCGCTGCCCATTCATTGCAATGGGCAGGGGCGTTTTAGGAGCGCTATTTACAGCGCTACCAAACCGCCCGAAAGACAGTGTGAAAAGACACACTGAAGTGAATGGGAGGCGGTTTTCAGAGGCTATTTCTAGCGCTAAAACGCCTGAAAACTGCCTCAGTGTGAAAGTAGCTTTATTCTTTAGAAAAATAAACATTTTATATACAGTATCTCACAAAAGTGAGTACACCCCTCACATTTTTGTAAATATTTTATTATATCTTTTCATGTGACAACACTGAAGAAATGACACTTTGCTACAATGTAAAGTAGTGAGTGTACAGCTTGTATAACAGTGTAAATTTGCTGTCCCCTCAAAATAACTCAACACACAGCCATTAATGTCTAAACCACTGGCAACAAAAGTGAGTACACCCCTAAGTGAAAATGTCCAAATTGGGCCCAAAGTGTCAATATTTTGTGTGGCCACCATTATTTTCCAGCACTGCCTTAACCCTCTTGGGCATGGAGTTCACCAGAGCTTCACAGGTTGCCACTGGAGTCCTCTTCCACTCCTCCATGAGGACATCACGGAGCTGGTGGATGTTAGAGACCTTGCGCTCCTCCACCTTCCGTTTGAGGATGCTCCACAGATGTTCAATAGGGTTTAGGTCTGGAGAAATGCTTGGCCAGTCCATCACCTTTACCCTCAGCTTCCTTAGCAAGGCAGTGGTCATCTTGGAGATGTGTTTGGGGTCATGGTTATCATGTTGGAATACTGTCCTGCGGCCCAGTCTCCGAAGAGAGGGGATCATGCTCTGCTTCAGTATGTCACAGTACATGTTGGCATTCATGGTTCCCTCAATGAACTGTAGCTCTCCAGTGCTGGCAGCATTCATGCAGCCCCAGACCATGACACTCCCACCATCATGCTTGACTGTAGGCAAGACACACTTGTCTTTGTACTCCTCACCTGGTTGCCGCCACACACACTTAACACCATTTGAACCAAATAAATGTATATTGATCTCATTAGACCACAGGACATGGTTCCAGTAATCTATGTCCTTAGTCTGCTTGTCTTCAGCAAACTGTTTTGCGTGCTTTCTTGTAAATCATCTTTAGAAGAGGCTTCCTTCTGGGATGACAGCCATGCTGACCAATTGGATGCAGTGTGCGGCGTATGGTCTGAGCACTGACAGGCTGACCCCCCACCCCTTCAACGTCTGCAGCAATGCTGGCAGCACTCATACGTCTATTTCCCAAAGACAACCTCTGGATATGACGCTGAGCACGTGCACTCAACTTCTTTGGTCGACCATGGCGAGGCCTGTTTTGAGTGGAACCTGTCCTGTTACATCGCTGTATGGTCTTGGCCACCATGCTGCAGCTCAGTTTCAGGGTCTTGGCAATCTTCTTATAGCCTAGGCCATCTTTATGTAGAGCAACAATTCTTTTTTTCAGATCCTCAGAGAGTTCTTTGCCATGAGGTGCCATGTTAAACTTCCAGTGACCAATATGAGAGAGTGAGAACGATAACACCAAATTTAACACACCTGCTCCCCATTCACACCTGAGACCTTGTAACACTAACGAGTCACATGACACCGGGGAGGGAAAATGGCTACTTGGGCCCAATTTGGACATTTTCACTTAGGGGTGTACTCACTTTTGTTGCCAGCGATTTAGACATTAATGGCTGTGTGTTGAGTTATTTTGAGGGGACAGCAAATTTACACTGTTATACAAGCTGTACACTTTATATTGTAGCAAAGTGTCATTGTCATTATTATATCTTTTCACATGAAAAGATAGAATAAAATATTTACAAAAATGTGAGGGGTGTACTCACTTTTGTGAGATACTGTATATATACATGAACTTTAATGGCATCCCAGTCTTAGTCCGTAGGGTTTCATATTGAGTTGGCCTACCCATTGCAGCTATAACAGCGTCAACTCTTCTGGGAAGGCTGTCCACAAGGTTTAGGAGTGTGTCTATGGGAATATTTGACCATTCTTCCAGAAGTGCATTTGTGAGGTCAGGTTCCACCACCCCAAACTCACTCATCCATGTCTTTATGGACCTTGCTTGGACACACTCCTAAACCTTGTGGACAGCCTTCCCAGAAGAGTTGAGCCCTGATTCACATTGGTGCGTTTTGACATGCGATTTGACATGTCAAATCGGCGGCAATTGCCCGCAATGGCACCGTCCTAATCAGTGTGACGCTGCATTTGCGGCGCCGCACCGATTTCAAAAAGTAGTTTCTATACTACTTTTTGCGATTTCGGGGTGCGATTTTCATTGACACCTGTGCAGAAACCTGCACAGATGTCTGTGAATTCACCGCCGAAATCAAGACTGACATGTGGGAGTGAAATCGTGCGAGTTCAGCTGACTTAGAATGGCTTCATTCCCACAGCTCAGTGTGAACCTGGGCTTAAGCTGTTATAGCTGCAAAGAGTGGGCCAACTGAATATAGAGCACTATGGACTAATGCTGGCCATACACTAAACGAAAAATCGGCTGAAATTCGGTCATTTGGCCAATTTGTTCGTTTTTCGCCCAGTAATGGGCACAAAATCGAAAAATTGTTGGGATGTTTTTGAGTGGAAATAACGAAGGACAAGTTTGGAAATTTTCTGCAGAACAAACCATAAATTGAAAGGTTAATGTGTTTGCCAATTGCCGTCCGAACTGTTTGCACTAGGTATATGTAAAAAAAAAAGGAAAAAAAATGGATTCTTTTATGTACACTGAACAATTTATCGGTCATTACATGATGGCACTATCGTTTGCGCTCACGGCCAAATGTTCGTTTTTCGAAAATGGGTTCGGCCGATTTTTCGTATGGTGTATGGCCAGCAAAGGGTACACACTATAAGAAAATCGGGGAACATTTTCGTCCAAAGAATTTTCGTTCGATTTTCGTATAGTTGTGTACACAACTTTTGACAGCCGTTTCCGAATTCTCTGAAGAAAATTTCCGAAGGGACAAATGCTGGCCATAAACTATACGAAAAATCATCTGAAATTCAGTCATTTAGATAGTTTATATGAAACACATGCAGCGCTAAAAAATGTGCTTATACATTTTGAACGTGTATATGTGATAGAGTGCTGAATTACAAAACTTATGCCAAATAAGTAAAAAGTGTGGTGAGATTAAGCAAGTAGACACATAAAGGAAAAAAGTTCATAAATGTGTAGTGAATCTTATATAAGTCCACAGGAACTGGGGGTTCGTGGACGTATGCGGTGTCACACCTACGCATGGAGTAGGAACTGAAGCAAGCTTTGTGTGCAGGGGAGACACTTTGCATCCAAATCTTCCAAAAATCCAAATCAACACAGCAAACAATAGAAATAGATACCCTTACCAGAGGGGATGGACACAGTCACCGTGCAGTGGAGTGTCATACGGGCTTGTGGGATCCAATGATCCCAGGGATGTCTGGTTGAAGAGATCTTGGCGGGGAGTCTCATCCGGGATGGCAGTCGCTGTTTGGTGGTATGTAGATCCACAGCCAATCAAGGTATCTCTCTCAGATGGAACGTCAGTTAGAAGAAGAGACTGAGGCTCAGCGAGGTCCCATTGATGGAAGAAGGGAAGAACAAAAAATCTCCACATAGGGCATGAATCCGTAAAAAAAGCTTTTATTGAAAAGCTAAAAAGTGCTAAGTGGCACAATACAATGGATAAAATGTGATCACAGAAAGGAAGAAACAAAATAAAATCGCGTGGACGATGGTCCGAAACATGTCGGGTTGCTATAGCCTAGAGATGCCCTGAGACCACGCGATTTTATTTTGTTTCTTCCTTTCTGTGATCACATTTTATCCATTGTATTGTGCCACTTAGCACTTTTTAGCTTTTCAATAAAAGCTTTTTTTACGGATTCATGCCCTATGTGGAGATTTTTTGTTCTTCCCTTCTTCCATCAATGGGACCTCGCTGAGCCTCAGTCTCTTCTTCTAACTGACGTTCCATCTGAGAGAGATACCTTGATTGGCTGTGGATCTACATACCACCAAACAGCGACTGCCATCCCGGATGAGACTCCCCGCCAAGATCTCTTCAACCAGACATCCCTGGGATCGTTGGATCCCACAAGCCCGTATGACACTCCACCGCACGGTGACTGTGTCCATCCCCTCTGGTAAGGGTATCTATTTCTATTGTTTGCTGTGTTGATTTGGATTTTTGGAAGATTTGGATGCAAAGTGTCTCCCCTGCAAACAGAGCTTGCTTCAGTTCCTACTCCATGCGTAGGTGTGACACCGCATACGCCCACGAACCCCCAGTTCCTGTGGACTTATATAAGATTCACTACACATTTATGGACTTTTTTCCTTATGTGTCTACTTGCTTAATCTCACCACACTTTTTACTTATTTGGCATAAGTTTTGTAATTCAGCACTCTATCACATATACACGTTCAAGATGTATAAGCACATTTTTTAGCGCTGCATGTGTTTCATATAATTTTTGTCTCTACATTGCCTACCACATTGTTACATGCTGGCAGCTATTTCTTGCACTACGTTTTTTTTGTAATAGAGCAATTATTGATTTGTTATATTTAGATAGTTTGTTCGTCTAAATGTTCATCATTTAGACAGTTCGTTTGTTTTTTGGGCAGTTAATGGGCACAAAATCGATAATCGTTGGGACATTTTTGAGCTGAAAAAACGAAGGACAAGTTTGGAAATTTTCTGCAGAACGAACGATAAATTGAAAGGTTAATGTGTTTCCCATCTGAACTATCTGCACTAGGTATATGTAAAAAAAAAAACGAAAAAAACAAAATGGATTCATTTATGTCCACTGAACGATTTATCAATCTTTACATGATGGCACCATTGTTTTCGCTCACGGCTGAATGTTCGTTCTTCGAAAATGGGTTTGGCCAATTTTTCCGTATAGTGTATGGCCAGCAAAATGCCAAAATTTTTCTCGTACAGGAACAGAATGAACAACTTTCGTACAAGAAAAATCAGAAAAGAAAAACTGCGCATGATCAGAAACAATAAACAACACAAAAAGCCTTTGCCGCATGAGAATATTCGTAAGAATTTTTGTACGAATTTTCTTTCATCGGTTCCGATTTGCTGTGAGACATTGAGAAAATTCGGACGAACATTCGTCCAATTTTCTTATAAGCCTCGTACACACAATCAGATTGTTGGCCAACAAAACCGTGGAATTTTGTCCGAAGGGTTTTGGCCCAAACTTGTCTTGCATACACACAGCCACACAATTGTTGGCCAACATTTACGAACGTAGTGACGTACTAGACGTACTAAGTGGTTTTTCATCTCTTTAGCGCCACCCTTTGGGCTCCTTCTGCTAATTTCGTGTTAGTAGAAGTTGGTGAGTGTTGATTCGTGCTTTTCTTTTCGCATTTTTCATTTAGAGCTTTTCAGTTCGTGCTTTTCAGGTCGTTTCTGAACGGCCGTTCGTCAACCAGCCATGTTGCGGAATTGGAGGAGATAACATGTTATTTATTATTGGCCTTGGAGTTATTGCTGTGACATTATTTTTTTGGTTGAATAATGATTTGATCTGGTATATTTTCTATATTTTTGGATGCATAGAATGCACTTTTTGGTTAAAGGGGTTGTAAAGGTTCACGTTTTTTCACCTTAATGCATCCTATGCATTAAGGTGAAAAAACATCTGACAATACCGGCCCCCCCAGCCCCCCCGTTTTACTTACCTGAGCCCGTTCACCTGCTGCGCTCGCCCCCGAATTCCTCTTCGCCGCTCAGCCTGGCCGTTGATTGGCTAGAGTGGATGGATTGAAAGCAGCGTAGCCATTGGCTCGTGCTGCTGTCAATCACATCCAATGACGTGGCACGCCGGGGGGCGGGGCCGAGTGATATAGTGGGCGGCTATAGCCGCCGGCTGTATCACGGGATCGCGCCCGCAAGAACTAAACACCATGCGAGGGAGCTCACATGAAGGTGTTTAGTTCTTGTGGGGAGGAGATGAGACAGCCGCCGAGGGACCCCAGAAGACCAGGTTCGGGGCCACTCTGTGCAAAACGAGCTGCGCAGTGGAGGTAAGTATAACATGTTTATTTAAAAAAAATTACCTTTACAACCCCTTTAAGTTCTATTGGCAGATAGCATGTCTAATTTTATTTGTTTTCTTTTTTATGCACAATAAAAAAATTGTGTAGATACTTGGCTATGTGTTTTATTTCAAATGACAGTTTGGGAGTAGGCAGTTACATTTAAAAAAATACAATGTAAAATTAACAAGGGACACCAACATAGTTGTATCTTTGATCTTATAAACTACGGGATAATGGTGTTGTGGTAACTTGACCAAAAAAATAAAAAAACATAATAATATTATTCTTGATATCACTAGAAAAAAACCTTTGAAAATGTGTTTTCAATAACTCCATCAGTATCACCAGCAAAGCAGCTTCATTATTATCCCATTAAAGAAGAAGAGAATTGTGCGCTGCATTTCGAGATTTCATAATTTGCCACGTCACGAATGTTAATTCTCCATTACGAATGCTAGTTTACAAGACCGACCGCTTCTGGCTCGTCCTTGCTTCCGAGCATGCGTGTTTGTACTTTGGACTTTTGTCTGGTGGACTTGTGTACACACGATCGGAAAGTCCGACAACAGACATTTGTCTGCGGAAAATTTGAAGAAATGCGAGCCAACATTTGTTGGCGGAAAATCCGACAACAATTTTCCGCCAACAATTTCCCGATGGAGCATACACACAGTCGGATTTACCGCCAACAGCCTGTCATTATTATTATTATTATTATTATTATAATACAGTATTTATATAGCGCCAACAGTTTACGTAGCGCTTTACAACTTGAGGGTAGACAGTACAAATACAATACACTTTGATACAGTAGGAATCAGAGGGCCCTACTAATCGAACATTTCCCATCTGAAAGTCAGATCGTGTGTACGGCGCTATAGTCGCAGGCGTCCCAGTACTTTTGGTAATATAGTGTATATCCCATAGTTTGCAGATGCTATAAGTTTCACACAAACCAATCAATATACACTTATTGGGATTTTTTTTTACCAAAGATGCAGCAGAATATATGTTGGCTTAAATTTATAAAGAAATGTGATTTTATTGGACATGTTTTACAACATAAAGTAGAAAATATTGGGGGGGGGTTTACCAAAATGTTTGGAATTTTTTCGTTTATATCGCAAAAAATAAAAAACACCCAGAGGTGATCAAATACCACCAAAAGAAAGCTCTATTTGTGGGAAGAAAATGATAAAAATGTAAATGTAAATGATATAAATTGTTGCATGACCGCGCAATTATCATGTAAAGTAGCGCAGTGCTGAATAGGTAGGAATGGTTCGGTCATGAAGGGGGTAAAACCTCCTGGATATGAAGTGTTTAATAAAAGTAAGAACAAAGTATAATGGCAGAACGCAGAACATGGTGAAATAGAGCGCGGCGTGACACAACACAAGCGTTTTCCTGCGCTCAGCGCACACATTGGACTGTGAATGGAACTGAACACAATGTGTACCCGAGATTCACACATTTTCACCCAAGATTCTCTCATTGAATCCTATGCTAAAAATGTCTGAGTCTTGGGGGGAGAAGAATGTCTGGTTGGTAACTAGTTAAAGCTTCTCCCTCAGTGCACAGCCTGTGTATGGCAGACAGACGATGAGCTCGGCGCTCGGCTGACGGCTTGTCACTGACATCTCCTCCATGCCTTCAGTAAGGGGACAGTTTCCTCCGCCGTACATCGATGAGCTCGGCGCTCCATTCACCAGGCGCTCTGCTCTCGTCCAATCCGGTGCCATTTGAGTCGGTGGTAGCGGGAAGAGGCGGGGTCGGCAGAGCGCGGGGAAATCAGGAGGTGGCGGGAGAAGGAGAGCGGAGGTGCTGTGTGTGTCCGGGACGGTGGCGGAGTGTGAGGAGAGGTGAGAGAGGTGAGAGAGATGACACCGGGACCGTCCCCGGGAGGTGTGTGTGAGGGAGACCCCCCCCCCGGGACCAGCGCTAGGACGAGGCTCCCATATCGGTGACCCTCCTATAGAGTGTGCGGGCTGTGTACCCGCTGAGAGGCCTGTGACAGAAATACCAATCCGGGACTACAGGCCTCTGTCACCGCTGTCCTGAGTGACACCGCACAGGGGAGCCCACCAATACCGGGACAGGGGACACTTCCAATACCGGGGGGGGGACACCTCCTATACCAATCCCGGGACGGGGGGGACACCTCCTATACCAATCCCGGGACGGGGGGGACACCTCCTATACCAATCCCGGGACGGGGGGGACACCTCCTATACCAATCCCGGGACGGGGGGGACACCTCCTATACCAATCCCGGGACGGGGGGGACACCTCCTATACCAATCCCGGGATGGGGGGGACACCTCCTATACCAATCCCGGGACGGGGGGACACCTCCTATACCAATCCCAGGACGGGGGGGGGGACACCTCCTATACCAATCCCGGGACGGGGGGACACCTCCTATACCAATCCCAGGACGGGGGGGGGGGGACACCTCCTATACCAATCCCGGGACGGGGGGGGGACACCTCCTATACCAATCCCGGGACACGGGGGGGGGACACCTCCTATACCAATCCCGGGACGGGGGGGGACACCTCCTATACCAATCCCGGGACGGGGGGGGGACACCTCCTATACCAATCCCGGGACGGGGGGGACACCTCCTATACCAATCCCGGGACGGGGGGGGGGACACCTCCTATACCAATCCCGGGACGGCGGGGGGGACACCTCCTATACCAATCCCGGGACGGGGGGGGACACCTCCTATACCAATCCCGGGACGGGGGGGGGGGACACCTCCTATACCAATCCCGGGACGGGGGGGGACACCTCCTATACCAATCCCGGGAAAAGGGGGGGACACCTCCTATACCAATCCCGGGAAAAAGGGGGGGACACCTCCTATACCAATCCCGGGAAAAGGGGGGGACACCTCCTATACCAATCCCGGGAAAAGGGGGGGACACCTCCTATACCAATCCCGGGAAAAGGGGGGGGACACCTCCTATACCAATCCCGGGAAAAGGGGGGGACACCTCCTATACCAATCCCGGGAAAAGGGGGGGGACACCTCCTATACCAATCCCGGGAAAAGGGGGGGGACACCTCCTATACCAATCCCGGGAAAAGGGGGGGGACACCTCCTATACCAATCCCGGGAAAAGGGGGGGGACACCTCCTATACCAATCCCGGGAAAAGGGGGGGGACACCTCCTATACCAATCCCGGGAAAAGGGGGGGGACACCTCCTATACCAATCCCGGGAAAAGGGGGGGGACACCTCCTATACCAATCCCGGGAAAAGGGGGGGGACACCTCCTATACCAATCCCGGGAAAAGGGGGGGGACACCTCCTATACCAATCCCGGGAAAAGGGGGGGGGGACACCTCCTATACCAATCCCGGGAAAAGGGGGGGGGGGGGACACCTCCTATACCAATCCCGGGAAAAGGGGGGGGGGGACACCTCCTATACCAATCCCGGGATGGGTGGGTAACTCCCTATACCACGGGGGGGCACCACCTATACCAATCCCGGGAATGGGGGGGGACACCTACACCAATCCCGGGAAGGGGGGGGGAACGACACCTACACCAATCCCGGGAAGGGGGGGAACGACACCTACACCAATCCCGGGAAGTAGGGGGGACACCTACACCAATCCCGGGAAGGGGGGGGAACGACACCTACACCAATCCCGGGAAGGGGGGGGAACGACACCTACACCAATCCCGGGAAGTAGGGGGGACACCTACACCAATCCCGGGAAGGGGGGGGGACACCTACACCAATCCCGGGAAGGGGGGGGGACACCTACACCAATCCCGGGAAGGGGGGGGGACACCTACACCAATCCCGGGAAGGGGGGGGGAACGACACCTACACCAATCCCGGGAAGGGGGGGGGGGAACGACACCTACACCAATCCCGGGAAGGGGGGGGAACGACACCTACACCAATCCCGGGAAGTAGGGGGGACACCTACACCAATCCCGGGAAGGGGGGGGAACGACACCTACACCAATCCCGGGAAGTAGGGGGGACACCTACACCAATCCCGGGAAGGGGGGGGGGGACACCTACACCAATCCCGGGAAGGGGGGGGGGACACCTACACCAATCCCGGGAAGGGGGGGGACACCTACACCAATCCCGGGAAGGGGGGGGGACACCTACACCAATCCCGGGAAGGGGGGGGGGACACCTACACCAATCCCGGGAAGGGGGGGGGACACCTACACCAATCCCGGGAAGGGGGGGGACACCTACACCAATCCCGGGAAGGGGGGGGACACCTACACCAATCCCGGGAAGGGGGGGGGACACCTACACCAATCCCGGGAAGGGGGGGGACACCTACACCAATCCCGGGAAGGGGGGGGACACCTACACCAATCCCGGGAAGGGGGGGGACACCTACACCAATCCCGGGAAGGGGGGGGGACACCTACACCAATCCCGCTAAGGCGGGGGGGACACCTACACCAATCCCGCTAAGGCGGGGGGGACACCTACACCAATCCCGGGAAGGCGGGGGGGACACCTACACCAATCCCGGGAAGGCGGGGGGGACACCTACACCAATCCCGGGAAGGCGGGGGGGACACCTACACCAATCCCGGGAAGGCGGGGGGGGGACACCTACACCAATCCCGGGAAGGCGGGGGGGGACACCTACACCAATCCCGGGAAGGCGGGGGGACACCTACACCAATCCCGGGAAGGCGGGGGGGACACCTACACCAATCCCGGGAAGGCGGGGGGGGCACCTCCTATACCAATCCCGGGATGGGGGGGGCACCTCCTATACCAATCCCGGGATGGGGGGGGGGACACACCACCTATACCAATCCTGGGATGGGGGGGGGCACCTCCTATACCAATCCCGGGACAGGAAAACAAAACCACCTGCAGGCCATTTTCAGGACCGGTGGTTCTCTGTGGGTTGAACTGGACGGGCTTGTGTCTTTTTATTTTTCAACCAGGCTATGTATGTTTTTTTTTTGTTTTTTTGTTTTTTGCTGTGTGTTCCTGTTGGGGAGATTCACTCTAATTGTCCTGATTACCAATGTCATTTGGAAACAAATGGGTAGTCACCAGTGGTGACTACATACCACCGAAAGAAAGCTCTGTCTCAAAAAAAAGGATAACATTCGTTATGGTATGGCATTGCATGACTGAGTAATTGTCATTCAAAGCACGGCAGTGCTGAAATTGCCTGTGCTGGAAGGGGGTGAAACGGCACCCGCTCCAGCTTCGGCTCCCCCCCCCGCAGCCTTTTGGGACACTTCACAGGTCCCAGAAGACTGCAGCCCATTCAGAGCGTGGCAGCTTCGCTTCGCGCAGTTGAAAACCAGCAGTGAAGCCCCAAGGCTTCACTGCTGGTTTCCCTTAGGATGGTGGCACCTGATACCCGATTGAAGAATCTGCTCAGGTGAAGACATTGTGGGATCCCTGGACAGTTAAGTGCCCTAATAAATGTCAGCAGCTACAGTATTTGTAGCTGCTGACTTCTAATTTTTGTGGGGGGGGGCTGGAGCTCCTCTTTAATGTGTGCAAAAATTCTCAAACGACAGCCTCACGTTCTTTCT
Source organism: Aquarana catesbeiana (assembly GCF_042186555.1). Classification (NCBI taxonomy): domain Eukaryota; kingdom Metazoa; phylum Chordata; class Amphibia; order Anura; family Ranidae; genus Aquarana; species Aquarana catesbeiana. The sequence continues at coordinate 367,834,722 of NC_133329.1, forward strand.
TGTGTATGTTTGTTGCCACCTTCTTCTGGGTCATTCTTTGCTTCTGATCATGCGCGTTTTTTTTTTTCTATTCGATTATTTCTGTACTATAACACATTGAGTGACAATCAGACGTTTTATTCATGTGTGATAAAAAATTTTTAGCTTGCGCCTTTGTTTTGTTTTTTTCGTCCGAACAGTCGGAATTGGCTGTCAAAAGCACTATACTAAAACGACATTAAAGTGCCGCTAAAACTAGCGGTGCTTTACCGCTATTGGACCCGCCGCCCCAGTGTGAAAGAAGCCTAAGATAATTGTTCATTCCTACTGCAGATAACTAGGCCAGTTCTTTTAAACGACTTCTCATTTCTTTTCAGTTTTTTGGGAATATGGCTGCTAATCCAGAAAACGCTCAACTCTCGCCTTTACTAGAAACCTTGGAGGACACATCTACCTCACATACAGAACAGACGGATGCTTATCTCTCGATTGCCAAGTGAGTTAAATTGCATTTTGGAACTAGAAACATTCTAGATTTCTTTCGTGCAAATTATTGCAGTGGATGCAGGGCTTTAATTACTAAGGACTTGGGGCTGATGAGCTAACCAAATAAATGTTGGTGAACAAGGGAAGCTGTTTTCACTATGAATAACTGTGAATACCCACTCTGCTAGGTGAACAGCCTCTTCTTAAAGTGTATCCAGGGCCCAAAAAATGTAATATATTGCAGCCTTCCAGTCCTTGGATGTGGTGGCTGCATTAGTTTTTCTATATTTTGGCTTTTTTTTTTTTGTACCTGTTGATTCCCCAGGAACACAACTCCTGTCCTAGGATAGCATTGTTCATACTTCCTTTTGTAGCAGCAGAAACAAGACATGACTGTGTTATTGTCCATACCAGAGGGGAGTGGTTCTGTAATCCATAGAGATAGCTGTGAACAAAGCAAATGTCAGCAGAGTGCACAGAAAGTTATCTCACAAAAGTTCTAGGACAATCAACAGTTGTTTTTTGCACTTCCTAAGTGGATATAACAAAACACATTTAATGGTATTTTCAAAAGACCAGAGTTGATCAAATAGGAGAGGTCGGGGGTTTGCATACACTTAGTAAATCAAGCCCATGGCGTTTAATCTCCCATTCTGGTCTCTGGACCTTTTTAATGTTGAATGTTGCACTAAATAGAATATCATATTCCGCAATAAATATTTAGGGTGATGTATACCAGTTTTGTGTGTGATAATTTGACATTTGTCCTCTTTGTAGCCGTCTTAGTGGAGAAGATGGGAAAGTTTTCAATGTCTTGGTTGGAAAGCAGTTCTCCCGTCTCATTAAAGTTTTTAAGGTAAGAAGAAAAAAAGTCTTTCTGGGGCGTGCAGCGGTGACCCACTCCTGCAGGCGGAGCCAATCAGTGGGTTCCGACGATTGTTCGGGACATGTAAACAAGGCAGATCGCCGTTCTATGAGGAGGGAAGGTTGTGATTCTGTGTTCCTACAAAGCAGAAACATAGATCTCTGGCTTCCCATAGTACAAGCACCTCCCACCACAGTTGGCACTCCCTAGGCACACAGTTAACCTTTTGATCGCCCCTGATGTTAGCCCCTTCTTTGCCAGTGTCAGTAGTACAGTGCATATTTTTAGCACTGATCACTGTATTGGTGTCACTGGTCTCCAAAAAGTGACACTTAATGTCCGATTTTTGTCCATCGCAATATTGCTGTCCCACTATAATTTGCTGATCGCCGCCATTACTATTGTAAAAAAAAAAAAAAGAGAATTCCGTAAATCTATCCCATAATTTGTAGCAGAATACAAATTGGCCTAAATTCATTAAGAAATCTTTTTCTTTTTTTGCTGTTTTATAGCGGAAAGTAAAAAAAAAAATATATAATATATATATATATATATATATATATATATATATATATATATATATATATATATATAAATTTTTTTTTTTTTTTTTTTTGTTTATAGCGTTAAAAATACAGCATCGCACAACCGCGCAATTTTCAGTTAAATTAACTCGGTGCCATATCGCAAAAATTGGCCTGGTCATGAAGGGGGGGGTAAACCTTCCGGAGCTGAAGTGGTTAAAGCTGAACTTCAGGCTTTAGTAACCTTTAAATAGTTCATTTGGACCAAGCTAGTTCAAATGAACTTTTTACTTCATTAACAGATGCAGCACCTTTTATAAGCTGTACCACACTACGTTTCCCGGAACACAATACGGAATTTTTACATAGTGGGCATTTCTCATGGCAGTGTCCGTGTAAACAAACACTGTCTGCTGTGCAGGGAAAGAGCCTGTTGTTGGGGTGACATACGTCACTTTGTCCTTTTGGGGTATTCTGGGGAGGCAGAAGTGTAGTCACTGCACTGAAATGTAAAAAAAAACTGTTTTTAATGGTAGGTAGTGACACTTTGATGTACATGTAAACAGATGCTGCTCTAGGCATGTAGCTTTACTCTGCTGCATTACAGTTCAAATTTATAGGGTAACTCCACTTCAATATAGCAGCCTGGAAGGGCTGCACTAAATTTTAGGCATCTGCTGCAACACAAAAATTTGTGTTTTGGTGAGATGCTTCTAAAGGAATGTAGGCCTCGCCACTGTCCTCATTAGTCGTACAAGTGCATCAGCTTATCAATAATAAGTCACTCCCATTCAGAATCGTTATCCAAAAGACCTCTTTGGAGCAGAATCGGGGAGGACTCTGCGACAAAGGTTGATAAATCCTTACAATGTACATAGATCACCCGGATGGAATTGATTTTTTTTTTTTGTTCCTCAGCAAAAGTGGAGTTACTCTTTAAAGCGCAAGTAAACCCATCGATTTTAATAAAGTTTAAAAAAAAACTGATTTCCCAGCATGCTGGCAATGCTAACTGTCACATCACGCTCAATCAAACTGTCAAACCATCCAATGACTGGTGTCATAACTAATCACATGTGCAGCAAGATGGCAGCTTCCTTGGCTGAAAATGATAGGTTTTACTGCCACTTTAAAATTTGAGACAAAGTTTTACTCCTATTTGTAATACATTTTCATTTGTTCGCAGTAAATACCTTTTTTAGTTTTTCAGGATTCTATTTGGTTTTCTTTCACATGCCCTTAACATAGCATTTTATTTTGCAGACACACATTTCTCACCAGAATTCAGACCTCAGTAACGCAGCACTTCAAGCAATGGGATTTTGTGTATTTTACAGTAACATAGCATCCAGCTTATCAGGTATTAGTTACTGGTAATGATATTTTTTCTCCTGAGGGAAGTTTATTGCTTTTGTGTTTTTGATATTTTCTCAATACCATAGGTTTTATTACTATCATTTTTGTGCGGGGGGGGGGGCTTGTTTTGGGTTCTTAACTTTGATCCTGTTGATTTTACCTCTCCCTGGCCAAAAAATGAGGCGAGTGGTTGTCACTTCGACAATAAGACAGACAGTATTAATCCAATAGTTTGAAAGCCTTCCTCATTTTATTTTATGTGTGTTCCTAGAAAAAAAAATGCCATCCCTTCCTTTTCCAACATTTGAAGATTTCCCCAATAGGGACACAGACTTCAATAAAACCTGACAGGCTCTATACTGTCTTCTGTGCAAAACCTGGTAAAAACAAGTTGGGCCTCATTGAAAAGGTTGCTTGGAAAATAATGTGCAATCACCTGTACATGCTGTACTTCAGCAATAAGCAAAGGAAATGGAGAGAATTTTTCAGACTAGCAATTTAACTGGGGAGGCACCAATGCTGTTTTTTATCAGCAAGTACGCGTATTGATACATTGCGGTGTGATTTGCATCCATACAAAATGAATGGGAACAAATTGCACTGCAAGTAATTGCATGCAATTTGAACAAGAATGCGTTGTGATTCCTGTCCGAATGGCATGCAGGTTTCCTCGCCGCTCTAGTGTGAACCCCGGCTTGTCATAGTGTTTTCAGGCTTGGTTCACACAGGAGCAGTGCGGCGAATAGCATCGCATTCTTGTTTAATTCTGATGCAAAGTATCGGGAGCATTTTTACAAGTATCGGCACCGATATCAGTATATCTGTATCCCTGGATTTAACCATTTATAATCTTGCTAAATAGAAAATGTTGTGGACCTTATTGGCCTTCATCAGATATACAACTCCCCAAACAGTAAAAAATGTAGCCGCCACAGTAAACATCAGGCCCATTACTATACAGGTTATCTGTGTTTTGACATTTTAAATAGGAAGCGGTTTCATTTTTCTAGATAAAGAGAAACCTTGCAAGCCACAATGATATGTTGCCTCAAGAATAAAGAAACGCCTAGCTCCCTGCGTAGAACACGTCTCATATACCGTGCACCACTATAGAGAAAATTAAATATGCTGCGCTAAAGGTGTAAATACAATAATGTCAATAGTGTACATAAATGATCCAAACAAAATAAGAATAACGTAGTGTGACGTAGTACTATAACTACGTACTTATACTAATAACGTGGTATGCTATAGAGTTGTATTGTTAAATCAGTGCAAAATATGCGTATAAATCAACAAATACCACTGTGACATCAGTGCAAAATATATAAATCAACAAATGTCAATATACATAATAAACTTAATCAATAGACATAAAGTGCCATGTGCAGTCAATCTACAGCAGTAGATATATGTGCAATATTCAAAAAAAGTGCCAAGTGCCACACAATGGTGAAATATACAATATCAAAAGTTATGCTGAATGATCCGTGTTCAATAATATGGGTGTATGAAAAATGTCCATAAAAAAATCCAGCATGCTCCAAATATTTTTGTGCTTAAAAAAAACATGCTCCAGTGTACATTCTGTTAGCAGTGTTGTACTCTCATGCTGTCATAAACCTTTTGGCTCTTGGTGTACTGCATTTTAAAACATGTCCAAGTACAGTAAATGTGCTTCCTTTTAGTTATATTTACATACTGAGCTTCTGAATAGCTTATTTCATGGTGTATGATCAATGATTGCAGTTTAACTGGAAACGTCCTATATCTAGAATTAGGGGAATGTAGTTGCAGAGTACATTTTTAGCTCCCTTCATTGCTAGGTCAATGATTGAAATGACCTAAAAGGTGCCATTCTAAACCATTCCTTCCGGGTCTTTTCTTTGCCATTTCTCAGAAATTCCATCAGATGTTTAAGGATAAAATGTATGGTTCTGCACATCCCTGGAACCGGGGTGTGTGTTCAGCTGACTCAGTTTGTTAGTTCACACATTCCTTTTGAAAGGAGAGGCCTGTATGTTCTGTGCACGTTTAGATACATTCCTTAACCATTTTATGCATGTTTTTCTTTTAGCAACTGAGGTGGAAGAGTTACTGTCTTCACTTAACAGTATTGCTGTAAAATCAGCTGATAAAAACACATGCACAAGAGCACTTTGGGTGATTTCAAAACAGCACTTCTCTGCAGAAGATGTTGGAAAGGCGGTGAGTTCTCCAAAAATGTATTTAGCCAATCCACCATTGCACAAAAAGTTATATTGCTAATCTTCTTTTTTTTTTTTTTTTTTTTTTTTTTTCTTTTTGATTGAGTCCCCTCAGTAGAGCTGCACGATTCGTCAAGAATAGTTATCGCAATCCCCCCCCCCCCCCCCCCCGCCCCATTGCAATCTTGATAAAACTGTTTCACGATTCTTGCTATGCAAAGAATTCTCGCTGCTCTTCTAAAGCCACAGCCATCAAAAGAAAGGAAGAAAAAAAACAGGCAGTCTGCCAAGAATCAGAACTTTATCAGTTGAACTAAGTGTAAACATTGTAACAATTTTTTGCTAGAAAATTACTTAGAACCCCCAAACATTATATATATATATATATATATATATATATATATATATATATATATATATATATATATATATATATATATATATATATATATACCCTAGAGAATAAAATGGTGGTTGTTGCTTTATGTCACACTGTATTTGCGCAGCGGTCTTTCAAATGCAATTTCTTTGGAAAAAAATACTTTAATGAATTAAAAAAAAACTAAAGTTAGCCCAATTTTTTATGTATAGTGTGAAAGATTTTTACATCGTGAGAATCGTGATCTTTTTATTCTAAGCAAAAAAATCGTGATTCTCATTTTGGCCAGAATCGTGCAGCTCTACCCCTCAGAATGTCTTTTAATGGTTCCTTTATAAGCCTGCCTCCAAACTCATACCCCAGCATTTGACATCGATCTGTTTAAACCTGCTGTATAATTTGAATGTTGACATAGTTTTCTTGTTTTCCAGGTACCGTCAATACTTTCTACATTAGAAAACGTATTAAATAAAGATGTGCAGTCAGTTGTCATTGCCTATGAAGCACTAAATGTTGTTATAAGGTAAGAAAAAAAAATATCAAAGGGGTGTTTAACAAATGGTTATTTTGCAAAATGCAGAGTAAAGAATAAGTTCACCTTTGAAAATAAATGCCCCTCTTCTTGTTTTTACCTGAGGAAAAAAAAAATGCGTTTATTTTTTTTCCTCAGCAGCTTGCAGAGCATTGCTCCTGTAATCTGTGGATCACCGATGCAATGTCAGGCTCCTGCACAGTCCAGCTTTGTGCCTATATCCCCTTACAGGCTTTCAGTCACAAAGCTTGAGGAAGAGCGAACGGGCTAAGAGGGTGTCATCACCATCCTCACAGTCCATTGAGAACTACAAGCCATCTGCTGCTGTGGCAGACAGGTCTTGTAGTTTTTGTTTTTTTTTGTTTTTTTAATTCGGATTCCTATGAATGATGTGGCTGTGCAGGTGGAGCTGCTTTTAAAATGTCACAGTGGGGAGGTGATTCCCTGCCTGGGGAGGTGGGCACTGTGTAACTTGTAATATGTTACTAATAGTGTACTTATCCTTTAAAATGATCATACTAGACCTTTGATACAAAGATTTACAACAGGCTCTAGGACTGCTAATATTTATTTTTGCTGTGATGTCAATTGGGATTAGGTTCAGTGCAATTTTGTAATGTTTGCAAAAGAGCTTTTGTAGGTTGTGTTTGTACCTAACCATAGTGGAAGTGGTCTTATACTCAAATGCTGTGTGACCAGACGAGAATAGGTATAGTAATAGGGTAAAATGTCTTTCCTAGAAATCTTAGCTGTTTTAGGGATGGGCTATTCTCTGCTAAATGGGATAATCAAAGCTGAACTTTGATCTACACCTTCATAATGCCTTTGCGTTTTGGCCACACGAAGAACACTGAACGTAGCCTGGAACAGATTTTTCTTAGAAAACTGTGCGTTGCAAGATTTTTATTTTAGCCATTCTGAGCAAAGACCCTTTTATCATTGTTTAAAGAAGATAAGTTAAGAGAATCTGAACTCTTTTAAATGATATTTTTGCAAGTGTATGTAATGTCTCTTTAAAACAAAGCTGAATTTAAAATCTTTTTTGGTTTTGTTTTTTCCCCTAGACTGGTGGAACAGACACCTGCTCAAATGACAGATGAGGCAGTCCGATGGGCAAAGATTATTATCCCATTGGTTGTCCACTCTGCACCCAAGGTTCGATTAAGAGCCGCAACCGCATTAGAACTCGGTGTGCCACTCTTGCTTCAGAAGCAACAGGAGGTGGCAGCCTTAACAGAACAGCTCATGACCTCTGTAAGTATATCTACATAGACTGTGGTGCATGCTTGTAAGTTAGTGGTATTTAATCCTTTTTTTACTTCTGCCTCTGGAAGTATTAGCTTGGCAGTAACTGGATGTAAACAAATTTGCACACTTCTTTTTTTTTTTTTTTTTTTTTTTTAATCTGGCTCTGTGCTTGCTGGAAATGGTGGCATAAAAAAAAAATGGAATTTTCATTTCCAGTGTTACTATGTTGGGTACAAACCTTTTAACTCATTTCATTTTTTTTTTTTTTCACACATTAAAATGCACCTTTTGCATATTGCGTTTAGTGCGTTTATGGGTTTGGAAATTCTAGCATATTCTAGATAATGTGTGAGAGATATGCAGCCATCTCTAGGTGCCTACTCTTTCTGCAAGTCTGCATTCACACTAAAGTGTTTTCATAAATGTGCACAAATTTCCTGTGGGTTTATTTTTATTTTTTTTCATACATTTACAAAACGCACAAAAAGTGTCGCACTTGCAGTGCCCTTCATTGTTAATGGCACCCGAACATGGCAAAAAGACATGTAAATTTTTTGTGCAAAGTTCTAAAAGGGTGCATAGGCTACATTGCTCTGTGTAGGGATGCCCTATGCATGTGGCACGACGACAGGTAAAAAATGCCCATATGAATTTGCATGCATTGATGAAATGTTATAGTTCTTGTCCATAAATAAGAGAGGCTGGAATAAATAGTTCAGTCGCAATGTGATTGAGTGGGTGGGCTATACAGCTACCCGGATCACTTTCTCTTTACCGCTGAAAGCCGGCTGAAGAAAATGGTGCTACTGTGACCATGAGCTTGTGCTTAACCCTTCTGTCTTTGGACATAACTACTTTAGCTCTTTGGATATATGTAGTAAAACTTATTTTCCTTGGAGAAGAGGCGCTTAAGAGGGTATATGATTGCAATTTACACATTTTTAAAGGGGGACTGTAGCATTGGTAGAAAAATATTTAGAGGCCAATTACGGACAATTTTTTTTTTTTTTTTCTATCCCATGCAGTTGGGCTGTGCCCACACTGCGTGGGTTAACTGCTTGTTTTCTGTAGGGATGAACACAGCACCTACACTTGACCCTTTGGAAAATGGTGCTCACCCACATCCAGTGGTGGACTGTTCCTGATTCTTCACGTTCAGGGCTGGTCCATGGGTGTAATGTCAGGAACAGTCCACTGCTGGACCATGGGGGGTTGGAGCCAAAGGGACCGGACTTGTGCCGGGAGGATTAGGCGAGTATGTCTCGGCTCTCCGAATCCCCTAGACTAAAACGAGCAGGTAATCCATGCTGCCCCACTGCATAGTTAAAAATTACCCAGCGTTCTGCTTTAAACTAAGGTCTCTAAAGAAGACATGTGGCCACACAATGAACTCTGTTAACTCTTAAACTGTTTAAACAGTTCTTTACTGTTAATGTGATAAGGATGTGGAACACCCTTCCATAGTTGGTGGTGTGAACAGCGAGTGTAGAGAAATTCAAAAAACTTTTAGATGTGTTTCCTGGTGAACATAGTGTACAAGGATATTGAATATGGTAGACACACACACACACACACACACACACACACACACACACACACACACACTCACACTCTGGCCTGGTGTCTGTACTCAGCCTTACCAACTATGTACTGTAACTATATTGTGAAAGCAGTCTAAGTTTAGTAAGTGAGAGCCCATTTTACTTATGTGATTTTTCAGGCGCATGGTTGTCCAAGTTGTTTCCCTGACCTCTTTTTTTTTTTTTTTCCCCACTTAATATATTTTCGCTAAATACTTTCAGTTGGGGGGAGGTGGTGTTAAAGCAGGGTGTGGGTGCCTGCTTTTTAACTTGCATTAAATTTATTTGTGATCACTTAGAAGTTAAACTCCCAGGTAATTGTGTTTACAGACCCCCATTGCTAAATCCTCAATTTTGATTACATATTAATGCCAGTAGGAATTTGAATGTATTCTTTCCTCTGCTCTTAGAAAATTATTGGAGAACTCAACAAGCTGTTTAGTAACAAAAATGAGACCTACGTTTTGAAATTGTGGCCTTTGTTCGTCAAGCTGCTTGGCAAGGTAATCTTACAGTATCCATATGATTATATATGATTTTGTGGGCCTTTGCCTGTTTTCTCACAAATAATTTAATGCCTTTGCAGACATTGCATCGCAGCGGCAGCTTTATTAATTCCTTGCTGCAACTTGAAGAGTTAGGTTTTCGAAATGGATCCCCTGCAATCAAGAAGATTGCATTTATTGCCTGGAAAAGTCTCATTGATAACTTTGCACTAAACCCAGGTACATTTTATTGTATCTAAATATTCTGTAGAAGTTTTAGTGGATCTACTGTGCTTTATATAGATATGTAATTTTGGTGTGGTTTTTTTTTTTTAGTTTTGCTTCACTCATTTTTCTCTTTTTTGTGATGTTTATTCATACTACCCTGAAATTGTCAAAGTAGTACAGCCAAAGCTTATTTGGCTGCACTTCTCCTATGGATCCCAGGAGTGCAGTTCGATATACACTCCTGTGACCCGTTTTCAGCAGACAGTGGGCTGAAGCCCGCTGTCGGCTGAGGTCACAAAACCTGTCCAGGCTTAGGAAAGATTGCGACCATATGGTTGGGATCCACCCACATGCCTGGACCTGCATCCGGCTCAGCCTCTCAGCGATCCACTGAAAGCCTGGGCTAGCCGCTCCCACCCCCTCCACAGCCCAGCGCTCCAGTGAGCTTAGGGGGGTTTGGGTGCAGAGCAGACAGCGGTGGTTGACGGTCACTAGTTCTCTGCTCAGGGAGCCCTGAGAACTGAATGATCAGTGGTGTTTAATTGCTCGGTTCTCAGTCTTAGAGACGGTGGACAGATGCAGCATCAGACCAATGCGGCATCCACCTAGGTAAGTATGATTCCAAAACAAAAAAATCCCATTTTTTCTCATAAGACACTTTAGCACAATGTAAATCTTGCAGGTCTTGAACGTTAAAGTTTATGTTGTAAAGCATTAGGCACAGTTCTGTGCTAAATACCAAGTGGGCTGCACTTTAGTTAGTGCCTATTTATGGATTTAAGCCCTGGTTCACATTGCAGCATGTCAAATTGGCAGCTGTTGCCGGCAATGGCACCTTCCGAATCAGTGGGATGCCGCATTCGCGGTGCCGCACTGATTCCCAAAAGAGCTCCACACAAAAGGGAAGCTCCGCTTGCTTGCGCCCCCCGCGCCCCCCCCCTTCTGCCATATTTGGAACCTTTTGGGGGAGCGGATACCTGTTTTTTGACAGGTACCTGTCCCCACTTCTGGGAGACCTTAACAGGGCGAGATTGCTCATAAGTTCAGGCCCTCCTCCTTTCACCACAGCCAAGCCATTCAGAAAGCGCAGCGAGCTTTGCGCAGGCGGTTTCCCTCACAAGGAATGGCAGCGGCAGCACCCGAGGGCCAACTGAAAAATTGTCTGGGATGCCGACATCGCAGTATCCCTGGACAGGTAAGTGTGCTAATAAAAGTCAACAGCTTCAGTATTTGTAGCTGCTGACTTTTTAATTTTTGGAAGCGGGTGCTGGAGCTTCACTTTAGGCTAATGACTATTTTTAAGTACATACCTTGGTTTAGTTTACAGTTTAGGTTGTGGTGTATACATTTTAAATACATATGCAATAGATACACCAATAATGATCTAGTCCTTAACAAGCAATGGCCTTATGTGTCCACAGACATTTTGTGCAGTTCAAAGAGACTAAAACTCCTAATGCAGCCATTGAGTTCTATCCATGTAAGAACAGAAGCTCTGGCTTTGACTAAAGTAGAAGTGTGGTGGTATCTCTTGATACGTCTTGGATCTCAGCTGCCAATTCACTTTGAACAGGTATTACTGTACAGTATGGGTTTGTTAACTTTATTTTACTTTTTTTTTCTATGTCTGATTTTCTGTGTGATATTTGAAGATGAGTACTTTGAGTTAAAAGTACATAAACAAATTGTGAAGGCTGTTTGTTTGTCTGCAGGTTTGTTTACCTTTGATTCAAAGTGCTTTATGTGTAGATGCAGCTTCACCCCAGGCACATCAACTGCGTTCTGCTAACCTGGTTGCCTCTACACCCGCACAGAAAGGTATAGTGTGATTCTTCATTGCAATTTGATCATGGATGTTCACGCCACTCTCTTCTCTGCTGCAGTACATTTTTTGCATTATATTATAGTGTCTCATATTGTCAATCTCAGTACTGTGCAAAAGTTTTTAGGTAGATCTGAATAAATGCTTTTAAATTTATTAATGCTTGCAAAAATAGTGTTCTCAATTAACAAAATGGAAAGTAAATGAACAGAGAAATCCTAATCAAATTGATATTTGATGTGACCACCCTTTACTTTCAAAACGGCATTAATTCTTCTAGGTACACTTGCACACAGTTTAAGTAACTTGGCATGTAGGTTGTTCCAAACATCTTGGAGAACTAACCACAGATCCTCAGTAGAAGAACCCATATTTCTGTCCTAGTGGATTTACTTTAACCCTTTTGCCACCAGGTCCGTACGTCGTACGGACCTGACAGTGGGGGGGGGGGGGGGGGTGTATTGCACACAACCTGTGTGTGAAACTGACAGGCAGACTCCTGTCGGTCAGGTGAGAGAATTTGTGCGGCGCTGCTGCTGCCTGATTTCACTCACACCTCCCACCCGGTACCGGTGCATCCCGCCATGCTTCCTGAGCTTCGCTTTTCCATCGGCGGGCCCAGGAGCTCCATGGCGGTTGCTGGAGGGGGAAGAAGGGGAGCAGACACACGTCCGCTCTCCTCCCCTTCTTGTTGTGACCCGGAAAGCGACATCTCTGACGTCACTTCCGTGTCCCTGGCTAGCTCAACCAGGAAATAATGTTTTGCAGTGCGATCTGCATTGCAAAACATTTAGTGGAGCAGAGGGGAGACATGCAGGGTGCATATCTCAAAAAAAAGAGAACCTGTCATTTTTTGTCCCCTATGTGATGAAAAAAAAGTTAAGTATAACATTTTTGTTTTGCAATAAAATTGCTACACCCAAGCCCATAAAATCCGCCCCCCCCCCCCCCCCCCCCCGAAAAAAGTAGATTGCAATATACATGTTACATAATTCTACCACAAGACCTCCTCTGTAATCCTAAACTGATACCTATAGGGGGCTTTTGAAGCATCGTCTATAGAAAATATAGGGTACTGAAGTTTAGCGCCATTTCACGGGCGCACAAAAAATTAAGGTTAGGCATGTTGGGTATCTACTTGGTGCAACCTCGTTTTACCGAAAATGTGGCTAATTTATTGCGTTTGTTTGCCCTAAATTTCACGGTGTGTTTTCAGTTAAAAAAAAAATTTGCGTTTCCTATACTGTGTGACATAAAAAATTGAAACTGATTGTATTGTATTCTCTAGGGTATCTGCTTTCAGAAAATATATGTTTGTGGGCTTTGTGTAATCTTCAGGCCTAAAATTATTTTTTAAAAGTGTGTAAAAAAAAAACCAAAAACGTTTGCCCCGCTTACCTGATGGTGCTATCTGGACATTTCAGATACTTGCCCATCCAGTGGATCCTGCGTTGACCCACTGAGATGATTGCCCGTCCACAGCTCCGTCTTGTGCTGCCATGGAAAGGCCAGTTGGCTCATCCGGGTTCAGCTAGCGGGCCACTTGATGATGTGCCAATAGGCCCACCCTCTCCTCCTGTTCTTGAATGAAAGGCTATGCCTCCTGGGATATGTGATGTAAACATCCCAGGAGGCACAGCAGGCAGTGTGCATGTCATTCGCCTAAGGCAAGTGATGTGCATGGAGAGGCGAAGCTGACAATACATAAAAAAAAAAAAAAAATGATGTCCTATTCCTGCAGAGGAGGGATCATCCTAGGGATGGTGAAGGTCCACTTTAACATTATTTGTCCAGCCTTTGTAGTCTTGGCTGATAGGCATGTTGGAGCTGAAGGCAGTCACAAAAAGGCTTGAGATTGACTATAGATTAAGGACGAAAACTTTTCAAAATGGCTATAGCTTGATTAGCGCGTTCAATCCCAGAAAACTGCAGCACTCTACAACCTGATGCCTTGCATTCTCACTCCTTCACGTATAACTTGGTATAAATGGAAAGCCATACACCAATGTCTTCAGAGGCTTTATTCAGCCAACAAACTTCCTCAAATGGTTCCACCCCCATGACTACTCCTCTGATATGTTACACCAATGGGCTTAATCATGGAGGATTAACTAGCACAATTATACTTTTTTTTTTGGCTTGCAGGAAGTTTGTCATTTGCCAATCCAGTAACTCCAATGACTCCAAAAATGAACTTGAACTCCAGTCTCTTGGCATCTGTAGCATTTCCATCTGTTCATCTTCTGGGTATAGAGATGATGCTTCATTTCCTCCTGGGTCCAGAAGTTGAGCAGTTTGCCAGTAAGCACAAGCTTGTGCTCAGTTTAGGTATGTTGTAATTCCCTTTGTTGTGCATTATACTGTATTAAGAATACATTAATAATCAGGTCAACACGTATACTATTCTGCAGAGCCTCTCCAACATCCCTTGATCAGCAGCTCCTCTTTCTTCAGTAAACATGCCAGCACTTTGCTGAGTGCAGTACAAGATGGATTTATTACCATTGGAAAGGAAGCTTCAGGTAAGCTTTACTAATGCATTGGGGGAGGGGGTTGGCTAATAGTCTGGATCTACTACACACCCCCTGCACCAAAAGCATCATGGTACAAAAAGGTGGTTATAATTTGCCATACTGACATTTCTTTTCCTAGGTGCTGTGCTTTATGCTGTGTGGAAAGACATGATAGAGTTTGTGAAGGCAGCTATGGAGACAGGTAAATTAAATGTGCAACAATTATGGGGTTGTGGTTTATTGAAAGGGGAGGATCCTTAAGTGTTAAAGCGGATTTACACTGCATCTGAGCACCACAAACACCATTTCATTTGTAACCACCTCCCACTGTATTGTTAAATGACGGGGCACAGGGCAGCTCTCCTGTTCTGGGACGATGTCCTATGATGTCGTCCAACTCATGCGGCGATTGGTGGTGGGACATGGTGCATCACCGATCTCGGTAAAGAGCCCATGGTGAGGATCTTTACCCATGTGATCAGCTTTGTCTGATCACATATAAACAAGGAAATGCCGGTTATTGGCATTCCTCTCCTCACTGACAGCGTGTGAGGAAAAGAGAGCCAATCAGCGGCATTACCTCACAGGGGAGATCTGCACAGATAATTGGGGCACTAATCATCAGTGCAGCCCCAACAGTGCCCAGCAGTGATGCCAGTCATTGCTGCTGCCTTTCAGTGCCTATTAGTGCCTCCTCATCAGCGCCCATCGGTAAAGGAGGAAAGTTACTTATTTATAACCAACTAACATATCTATATATATATATATATATCTATAACTATATATAATTTATTATCTCTCTATCTCTATATTTATATTTTTTTTTTTTTTTTTTTTTTTGGGGTGGGGTTTTGCTAAAAAAAAAAATAACCCGGTAGTGATACCACCAAAAGAAAGCGCTCTTTGTGTGGGGAAAAAATGATAAAATTTTTTTTAGTTTGAGTACAGCGTTTTATGAGCGTGCAATTGTCATTCAAAGTAGGATAGCGCTGAAAATTGGCCTGGCCAGGAGGGGGGTAAAAGTGCCCAGTAGGCAAGTAATATAAATATTTAATGCAAACTGCCCCATCCATGTCTCCAGGCTTTATTTTGTTGAGAAATCACTTTGAAAAACAACCCCTCAGTATTTCTGGCTGTGGCCATCTTGAGTAAAGGCAAATGATTCATGTAGCATTTACTTCCTGGAATCCATCTGCCCTTATCTCAATGATGGCATTTAAAACTTTTTTTTTTTTTTTTTGTACAGATTTAAAAATGAAAATTTTTTTGAAAATTGTTGTTCCTTTCGCAGTTTACTTTGGGTGTCTAAGTACAAATTTGCATGTGTACAGTTAACACAACAGTTTGAATCCAACCTTAAACTTGTGTTGTATATCCTTTTTAGGTAGTAAGAAAGAACGGCAAGGCTCAGAGGTTTTGACCTGCTTGCTGCAAACTTTGAAAATTATAATTGTTTCAGATTCTCTTCAGGTGGAGAAGTGTTTGGTAAGTACATGGCAATGGTTGAGTACAGCAGGGGGATATTTGTGTTAATGGGAATGTTTGTATTTTCATGGTGATTTTGCTTTCTTTAGAGTCTTCTGGAGTGCACCGTGAAAGGACTACCTCAAAAAGTACTGGGATCTGCAGCATATCAGGTGGCAAATATGGATCTTCTTAATGTAAGATTTAATATAAGATGTTTGCCACTGCAGCACTAAGGTGCTGGGATTAATCTTTTGCACTTCTGCTTAAAGACCTGTAAATCTAAAATGCTATGTTGTGGTTTATTTTTCTAGGGTTAGGTCATATTTTTAGTAAGCAGGGTTTCTGTAAAGGTGTCGGTTGGGATAGGAGACGGGCAAATACTTATGAAATGCTTGTTTCTGTGACCGATGGTTCCATGTTTGACTTTTTGAAGGAATAAGTGATAATGAGTGTTTATAGTGAGTGTCAAATGACTGCTGTCAACACATTTGAGTTGATTGTGGCTCCTCAATAAAATGGATCATTCTCTTTTTGTATGGGTCATTGTCCAGTGGTATTAAGGAGTAATTGTTTGCTGTAAATTGGCAAACAACTGGGTATTTGCAGTTTTACACAATGAATTACATTTTTTTTCTTGTGTTTTACTGGGTCACACAAGGCTTCTGGGGAATGCATACTGCCTAACATTGGGATTAAATCTCAATCTGTTGCTTACCATTAAGGTTTTTTAACTTCATTTTTAGTAGATAGTTACGCTATGGGCTTGTGACAACCGGCTTCAAGCTTGTGCCAGTGGCATGAGTTTGAGATGCTTCTGGGGTAATTCAGAGTTTGACAGGTGCATTAACCTGTTCAGGTCCGCCCCGTAGCAGTTTTACTGCAACAGGGTGGGGCTTGTGCGCACACGTGATCCACCTCTTCTGGGTATGGCGCAGGTACAATGGACACTGTCTGCTGGCACCCGCCAATTGTTCAGTACGTAGGCAGAATGTAATGTAAACAAGGCATATAGGGAAGGCATAGATCCTGTGTTCCTGCAAAGCAGGGACATAAACCCGTGCCTTTCCCTAGTAAAAGCACCTCCCCCACAGTTCACTAAAACACTGGCTAGGCACACAGTTAACCCTTTGATCGTCCCTGATGTCCCCTTCCCAGTCAGTGTCATTAGTACAGTGACAGTGAAATGTTTCTTTTGGCACTGATCACTGGTCCCCTAAAAGTGTCAGTGTCCAAATTGTCCACCACAATATCGCAGTCCCGCTATAAGTCGCTAATTGCCACCATCACTAGTAAAAAAATAAACCTATCCCATAGTTTTATAAATGCTATACTTTTGCGCAAACCAATCAATATACGCTTATTGTGATTTATTTATTTTTACCGAAAACATGTAGCAGAATACATATTGCCCTAAATTGATGAAGAAATTTAAATTTTTTTTTTTACTTAACTTTTTTTAACCACTTCAGCGCTGGAAGGATTTGCCCCCTTCCTGACCAGGGCATTTTTTCCGATACAGCACTGTGTCGCTTTAACCACTTAAAGACCGGGCCTCCTGGAAAATTATTTAGAAACCCCAAACATTATACATTTTTTTTTCTAACACCCTAGAGAATAAAATGGCGGTCATTGCAATAATTTTTGTCACGCCGTATTTGCACAGCGGTCTTACAAGCGCACTTTTTTTGGAAAAAAATTCAATTTTTAGAATAAAAAAATAAGACAACAGTAAAGTTGGCCCAATTTTTATATTGTGAAAGATAATGTTACGTCACGTAAATTGATACCCAACATGTCACGCTTCAAAATTACGCCCGCTCATGGAAAGGCGTCAAACTTTTACCCTTAAAAATCTCCATAGGTGTCATTTAAAAAATTCTACAGGTTGCATGTTTTGTGTTAGAGGAGGTCTAGGGCTAGAATTATTGCTCTCGCTCTACCGATCGCGGTGATGCTTCACATGTGTGGTTTTACCGTTTTTATATGCAGGCGCTACTCACGTACGCGTTCACTTCTGCGCGCGAGCTTGTCGGGACGGGCGCTTTAAAAATTTTTTTTTTTTCTTATTTATTTTACTTGACTATTTTTTTCACTGTTTTTTTTTAAAAAAAAACACTATTCCTATTACAAGGAATGTAAATATTCCTTGTAATAGAAAAAAGGCATGACAGGTCCTCTTAAATATGAGATCTGGGGTCAAAAAGACCTCAGATCTCATATTTGGACTTAAATGCAATAAAAAAAAAAAAAATTTTTGTCATTTTGAAAAAATAACAGAAAAATGTGCCTTTTTAAGACGTATGGACGGAAGTGACGTTAAGACGTCGCTTCCGCCCTGCTATAGTATGGAGACGGGGGGGCCATCTTCCCCTCACTCTTCTCCATACCCAGCCGTGGACAGGTCCCAAACGCTGTCGACGGCTCCGGTAAGCGGTGGAAAGCGGCGGGAGGGGGGTGGCCCCTCTCCCACCGCGGATAACGGTGATCTCGCGGCGAATCCGCCGCAGAGACCACCATTATCCTAAACAGAACCGCCGTCCAAAAAGATGGAAACATCGGTTGTGGCAGCAGCTGCTGCTGGTACCGAGATATCCATCTTTAAACTGCCGACGTATATGTACAGGAGCCGGTCGGCAAGTGGTTAACTGACAATTGCGCGGTCGTGCGAAGTTGTAACTAAACAAAATTGATGTCTTCATTCCCCCCGCCACAAAAAGAGCTTTCTTTTGGTGGTATTTGATCACATCTGCGGTTTTTATTTTTTGCGCTATAAACAAAAAAGAGCGACAATTTTGAAAAAAAAACACTTTTGTACTTTTTGCTATAATAAATAACCCCTCCAAAAAAGTATACAAATTTTTCATCAGTTTAGGCCGATTTATATATTCTACATCATTTTTGGTAAAAAAAAAATCACAATAAGCGTATATTGTATTACCAATATGGTACACAGGTAATCCGCCCCTTCCTATGTGCCAAACACTGCGCTTATGGGACTAAAGCCTCACACTAAGCAGCCACGTAAATATTCAGAACTGTGCAAATTAATAATAAATGATTCACTATAAACTCGCCCTCACCAATAGTGAAATCAAATAGCGGCGCTAAAAAACTACAATTACCTCAAAGAAAATGTGTGTGATCACTAAAATGTGATAACCTAATTAACAGCTGTTTTTAACAGCACAATGTGAACTTGTGTTTCTAATAAACAGACATTGTGTAAACCATCTGTGTAATAAACTTATATCAAAAGCTAATAATAAACATATAAAGTCCAAAGATGAGTGAAACGTAGTGATGTAAGTGATGGTACATAACATCAAATGAAAAATCTTCAGTGATAATATCTTCCACCACACCGCTGTGATTTGTGACTTCCACTCCCCTTCAGCGAGCAAACTCGCCAGCTCTTTTTGCCTTACACTCTCGTGTTCGGCTCACAGGCTTTTCCCACACAGTAGGGGGCACAGTAATAACCTCCAATCAATCCCCGTTTAGTGTCCAGAGTATATATACAAACGCTCTATGTGGATATGAAAATCGTCATCAAATAGAAGAACAACCTGTGGCACCGGCCGGATGACCACAGGTAGCCCGTCCTGCTGGGTATACAGCGACAGTGGGAGGTGGCGCGATGATGCCGCTCAGCCCCTTATTTATTGTTTTTCCTGCTCCGCCATGACAGCTGTCCTCCTATTCAGCTGCTGTCTGGGAATGGAGATCGCCTGGTGTGAGTTAAATGACATGTAAACTACAAACCCCAGTGTGCAAAGGGTTTGTAGTTTACATGTGCAAACCCCAGTGTGCTCCCTTTGCACACTGGGGTTTGTAGTTTACATGTCATTTAACTCACACCAGGCGATCTCCATTCCCAGACAGCAGCTGAATAGGAGGACAGCTGTCATGGCGGAGCAGGAAAAACAATAAATAAGGGGCTGAGCGGCATCATCGCGCCACCTCCCACTGTCGCTGTATACCCAGCAGGACGGGCTACCTGTGGTCATCCGGCCGGTGCCACAGGTTGTTCTTCTATTTGATGACGATTTTCATATCCACATAGAGCGTTTGTATATATACTCTGGACACTAAACGGGGATTGATTGGAGGTTATTACTGTGCCCCCTACTGTGTGGGAAAAGCCTGTGAGCCGAACACGAGAGTGTAAGGCAAAAAGAGCTGGCGAGTTTGCTCGCTGAAGGGGAGTGGAAGTCACAAATCACAGCGGTGTGGTGGAAGATATTATCACTGAAGATTTTTCATTTGATGTTATGTACCATCACTTACATCACTACGTTTCACTCATCTTTGGACTTTATATGTTTATTATTAGCTTTTGATATAAGTTTATTACACAGATGGTTTACACAATGTCTGTTTATTAGAAACACAAGTTCACATTGTGCTGTTAAAAACAGCTGTTAATTAGGTTATCACATTTTAGTGATCACACACATTTTCTTTGAGGTAATTGTAGTTTTTTAGCGCCGCTATTTGATTTCACTATTGGTGAGGGCGAGTTTATAGTGAATCATTTATTATTAAGCGTATATTGATTGGTTTGCGCAAAAGTTATAGCGTCTACAAAATAGGGGAAAGATTTTTTTTTTTTTTTTTTATCAGGACTGCGACATTGCGGCGGACAGATCAGACATTTTTTTTTTTTTTTTTTTGGGACCGTTGACATTTATACAGCAATCAGAGCTAAAAATAGCCACTGATTACTGTATAAATGTCATTGGCAGGGAAGGGGTTAACCCTAGGGGTTGATCAAGGGGTTAACTGTGTTGTCTATTTCTGTAATCGTACATCACGGGACGGAGCCATAGTAATTACTATGTGGGTTATAGTCCACCTTCAGATGCTGGACACTGGCACACCCTAAACAGGAAGTTGCCTCCCTATATAACCCCTCACATACCCGGAGCATCTCCGTTTTTTCACCAGTGTTGGTCACAAGTGAAGATGTTCTTTGCTGAGCTCCACTGGAGCAATCCTTGCTGGGGCTAGCTATGCAGCTGGATCTATTCAAAGTATCTTTTAGGCCAAATTGAATGGTACCC
The DNA here is from genome assembly GCF_042186555.1 of Aquarana catesbeiana. Taxonomy (NCBI): domain Eukaryota; kingdom Metazoa; phylum Chordata; class Amphibia; order Anura; family Ranidae; genus Aquarana; species Aquarana catesbeiana. The sequence goes on from NC_133329.1 coordinate 367,855,456, forward strand.
CCTGGGCCTCGTGTCTGAAGAAACAAGGTCTTTGCTTGTAAACGCTTCTCTTTTTAGAGAGCTGGACCCCGGGATTCAGTACTTTTTGGTATTAAGGCCATAAAGTTTTACTGCTGGGGTGCTATGGTCCAGGATTGTGGGGTTCCCGGTTCCTGACGGTTTGTTAACCACTTCCCGCCCGCCCTATGGCGGATTGACATCCGGGAAGTGGTTCTGTTATCCTGACTGGACGTCATATAACGTCCAGCAGGATAACATGCCGCCGCGCGCCCACGGGGGCGCGCATCGCGGTGATCGGTGTGTCAGTCTGACACACCGCTACACCGATCCTGGTACAGAGCCTCCGGCGGAGGCTCTTTACCACGTGATCAGCCGTGTCTGATCACGCTGTCAATATGAAGAGGCGTTGATCGGCTCTTCCTCACTCGCGTCTGACAGACGCGAGTAGAGGAGAGCCGATCGGCGGCTCTCCTGGCAGGGGGGGGTCAGCGCAGCCCCCCCTCAGATCACCACACTGGACCACCAGGGAAGGGGCAACATGTGGATGGCCAGGTATGTACCCCATGGCCATCCACATGTGCCCAATCAGTGCCCACAAATGGGCACTGATTAGCACCATTATGTTGCAGTGATGCCCAACAATGCCACCCTTAGGGGCATCACTGCAAATAACCAGTGCCACCCATCAGTGCCCACCTATCAGTGCCCATCAGTGCCACCCATAAGTAACCATCAATGCCACCTATGAGTGCCCATCAGTGCCATCTCATTGGTGCCACTTAATCGGTGCCCATCAGTGCAGCCATATCAGTGCCAGTCAGTGCAGCCATATCAGTGCCAGTCAGTGCAGCCATATCAGTGCCAGTCAGTGCAGCCATATCAGTGCCAGTCAGTGCAGCCATATCAGTGCCAGTCAGTGCAGCCATATCAGTGCCAGTCAGTGCAGCCATATCAGTGCCAGTCAGTGCAGCCATATCAGTGCCAGTCAGTGCAGCCATATCAGTGCAGCCATATCAGTGCCAGTCAGTGCAGCCATATCAGTGCCAGTCAGTGCAGCCATATCAGTGCCCGTCATTGAAGAAGAAAACGTACTTATTTACAAAAAGTTTTAACCGAAACAAAGAAAAACTTGTTTTTTTTTTCAAAATTTTCGGTCTTTTTTTGTTTGTTGCGCAAAAAATAAAAACCGCAGAGGTGTTTAAATACCACCAAAAGAAAGCTCTATTTGTGGGAACAAACTGATAAAAAAATTGTTTGGATACCATGTAGCATGACCGCGCAATTGTCATTCAAACTGCGACAGCGCTGAAAGCTGAAAATTGGCCTGGGCGGGAAGGTGTTTAAGTGCCTGGTATTGAAGTGGTTAAAGGAACCCACCGTGATCAGTGAGGATAGGGTCTGTTGGTTTTACCACAGAAAACCCTGCGGCGGGAAAGGCAAGTTGAGTTTTCTAAGGAATTTTTTAAATTTTCTTATGAAATGTCTCCTTTAAAGTAAATGTTGTCATGCCTAAGTGTCATTACTGGGGGCTGTATGGAGCACGTACCGTCTCATGCTTTGCTCAGAGTCACGCTTTGTCACAGAAGCAGCAGACTTTTTTTCCTGAATATAGCCGGAAAGCGGTAAAATATATATATATATATATCTACATTTTTTTTTTCCAAAATTGTCAGTCATTTTTTGTGTAAAGCGCAAAAAAAAACGCAGAGGTGATCAAATACCCCCAAAATAAAGCACTATTTTTTTGGGGGGAAAAAGGACATACATTTAATCTAGGTACAGCATTGCATGACCACACAATTGTCAGTTAAAGTAATGCAGTGCCATATCGCAAAAATGGCCTGGCCAGAAAGGGGGGTAAGTCTTCCGGAGGTGAAGTGGTTAACCTGCATCAAGTAACAGATTTGTTTTTATTAGCCAAAAAAATGTGTACATTTAACCCCCCAAAATGTATGGTAGTTTACAAAACCTTTGATGGGGCAACTGCATTAATTTTCTGTTCAGGCTTGTTTTATCCTTTTATATTCAACTGGTGATTCTGCCATTAACACACTTCTAGATTAAAGCAGGCCATACATGGTCGAATTTAGAAAGAATTTTCTTTTGAAAATCAGAAATTTCATGCATTTTGGGATCCGATGATGCCACCATTGATTTTGAAATTCGACCAACCAAGCCTTCAATTTCACCTCATGTTGCTACAGAAAAGAATTTGCGTGGCTGGGAATCTTTTCTTTCCGGGAATTTTCTTTAATTGAACATGCGCATTTCTTTTTGGCTTCTCCCATCATTGATTAGAAAATAGTTTGTTTTTCAAAACATCTCCAACATGCCCAATTACTCAAATTCGATGTCCACACAAAAATCAGCTGTTACTTGCAGACACTAATGGTGCGAAATTCAAACAAATTCTTAGATAAGATTTTCGAGAAAAAAAAAATGTATTTCGAAAATCGACCAGTGTATGGCCTGCCTGACACTTGTTCTAGCACTTGAGTGACAGTACTTACTCTAATGTATCTGTGGAGAAGCAACGTTATTACCCAAGGGCAGGACCACAAATGCCTCCTCTCTGCCATAGAGCGAAGGACTCTGCAGGAAAATGCTAACTAATCTGTATTATCAGCTAACAAGACACACTGAGGTTTATTTACTAAAGGCAAATCCACTTTGCACTACAAGTGCACTTGGAAGTGCAGTTGCTGTAAATACGAATGGTGACATGTAAGGAAAATAAACAGCATTTTTGCTTGTACATGATTGGATGATAAAATCAGCAGAGCTTCCCCTCATTTCAGATCTTCCCCTCGGATTTACAGTGACTGCACTTCCAAGTACGCTCTCTTGAAAAGTGCATTTGCCTTTAGTAAATCAACCCCTGTGTGTGTGTGTGTGTGTGTGTGTGTGTGTTTTGTTTTTTTGGAGGTGTGAAAAAATGCTGTAAATTAGGAATGCTTTCGAAGGTGTTAAGAAGGTGTTAAGTTTATTAACCTTACTTAAGCAACTAAAATGGAAAGTGAAGCAACATTCGGTGCGACCAAACCCCCCCCCCACCACCACCATTGGCCACGAAACAGCATCAGTTCTTCTAGGTACACTTGCACACAGTTTTTGAAGGAACTCGGCAGGTAGCTTGTTCCAAACATCTTGGAGAACTAGGACATGAAATTGAGGCTAAAACTCCACAATGGAGCAAAACCTAGGATCTGGGGTGCAGAAAGATGACAGAAGGTGCTCTGGACTGATGAGTCAAAATGTGAAATATTTGGCTGTAGCAGGAGGCAGTTTGTTAGCGAAGGGCTGGAGAGTGATACAATGAGTGTTTGCAGGCAACAGTAAATCATGGTGGAGGTTCCTTGCAAGTTTGGGGCTGCCTTTCTGAAAATAGAGTTGGAGATTTGATCACGATCAGTGGTGTCCTCAATGCTGAGAAATACAGGTAGATATACTTATCTCATCATACCATATGGCAGGTGTGTGGCTCCAAATGTATACTGCAGCAGGATAATGACCCCCAACGTACAGCCAATGTCATTAGGAACCACATTCAGTGTAAAGAACAACAAGGAGTCCTGGAAGTGATGGCTTGGCTCTCACAGAGCCCTGATCTGAACGTCATCCAGTCTGTCTGGGATTACATGAAGAGCCAGAAGGATTTGAGGCAGCCTACATCCACAGAAGATCTGGGGTCCGTTTTCCAAGATGTTTGGAACAACCTACGTGTCGAGTTCCTTCAAAAACTGTGTGAAAGTGTACCTAGAAGAATTGAAGAACTAATGCTGTTTTATGGGCAAAGGGCGATCACACCATTATTGATTTGGATTTCTCTTCTGTTCATTTACTTTCCATATTGTCGATTAAAAAATAAACATGGAGAGAGCGAGAATTTCAATTTGTTGCTAAAATAAACTTCTATTTCTGAAAGCATTCCTAATTTACAGCATTTTTCACACCCGCCTAAAACTTTTGCACAGTACTGTGTGTAATTTACTAAAATTATATATAATTTTTTGGAAATGCCTATAGTATTTTAGATGTATTGGTCTTTAAACAGAGTGCTATGTGGCTTTTTTTTTTTTTTTTTGTGTGCATTAACCTATTTAAGCATGTTGACCTATTGAAGTGTCATGCATGACAGATCATCTGATTTAGTATCTTTTTGTTTACCTAGGGAACTCCAGCACTCTTTCTAATACAGCTTCACTTTCATGCTGGAATTCTGGAACATGGCGTTACTGAGGAAAAGTAATTATTGTAGTCTCTAGTGCATTACATTTTATTAAAGGAAACCATGTATTGCAGTTTAGTGATTTTTTTTTAATTGGTAATTTCTTCTATTTTTGTGTTTGTTTTTTTTTCCCCTGTACTGAACAGATTCTTTGTAAACTTTGAAGCGCTTGTAAGTTACGTCTTCTCTGGTCCTACCTCACCTTTGGCATTTTGCGAGTCTGTTCTTGGTGAACTGAATCAGGGTGCCAAGTTGCTAGAAAACAAAGAATTGCTTTGGCGCATTTGGAGTATTCTGATTAATCCACTGACTGAAAAAGTTAATCAGGTAAAATCTAATGGTATTCTCAGCTTACAGTTAACTTTTGGTATCGGGGTTAAAGTGGAATGCATACAGTATTTTTGAGTTATCCATGTATCTATCACTTTGTTACTTTGCCTGGATTAGATGGCTTTTTATATAGTTGTATTGTTACTTGTCTGGAAATCAAAATCATAGTTTTAGTGTTCATGCTGACTTGGTGCATGGGAAGTCAGATCAGTAGAAGTCTGCTTTAAATTTTTAGTATGTGCAACCTCAGGAAAATAGCCCCCTGACATTAAGATGAGCATTACTTGTAGAACTGACTAACCTAATTTTCAAATGATTGGCACTTTGGGGCTGTGTTCTTCCCCTTTTTTTTTTTTTGACCTGCGGCAGGTTAAGTGCCCATTCACACTGGGAACTGCATGTGAATCGCTCAGTAACGCTGTGCAGTTCCTGTGTAATTCACATGCAGTTCTGTGCAGTCCGATTTCAATCCATTTGAAAGGAATGAGCTGAAAATGTACTGCACTAAAAGTAGTGCTTGCACTGCTTTTGGAAACTCACTGCAACTGGATTGCATCTATTAAACCATGCGGGCAGACACACTGCGTTTGCGACTTGCATTGCATTTGGGGTGACTTTTTGCACTGACATCTGCTGATCGCAAAAGCATTGCAGGAAACCGTCAAGGAAGGAGGGCCTCCTGCTCCCCGTTCTAGTGTGAATGGGCCCTAAATTCTTGGCTTCTCTTTGCAGAACAGTACTGCTTTTGAAGGGATGAACAGAATGCAGATAATCTGAAGCAGGTGCCTTTTTTTTAGTTAAGTTCATTTTGTGGCTGGGCAAAATTAAATACCAAATTAAGTGCATATCTACAACGTGCAAATTTTTCCCATGTTTTATCCATTTTAAAAATGCTGCAAATACATAAATACCAGTCTGCCAGGAATCTAGTGTGCCTGTTTGAGGTTGGATCCTTCTCCATCACGTAATGAGAAGGTTTTCTGTAGTTAACCCTTGCACTAGGGACTGAAAGTACTCAAATATAGGTTGCGCCAAATCTAATTATCAAAGGAGGCTGACCATGTGGTTTTTAGAACGGAGTTTTATTCAGGGAAGGGATTCACTGGCCATCATACACAGAATTATGTAGGGATTCAAATGAAGTTGCTGTCTCTGTAGCTGTTCACACATTTTCCTTGTTGGCCAAAACGAGTTTTGTGTATGGGTATCAAGTGTGTAGCAGGGTAGTAAAACCTGAGAATTTAGGAACGCTACGCCGTCCATCTATGGCTGAGAGAGACATAGCACAGAAGAGTTGGCTAATACATATATATGTGTAGGTGGAGTGGTGTTTTTTTTTTTTTTTGTTTTTTTTGTTTTTTTTGTTTTTTTTTTGTTTTTTTGTTTTTTTTTTTTGTTTTCGTGTTTTTTTTTTTTTTTTGTTTTTTTTTTGACGGTTCAACCTTCCTATGAGCTAATGGTGCGTTAATCAAGTGTCAAGTGCACTGGAATTGGATCGCATGGGTGTTCACACCCATGCGAGCCCGTTATTGTCCTCCGAATTCTGAGTTCGCACTGCGATCTGTTCTGGGGGTGTCATTAATGTTGTATTGACACCAGCAGCATTCGCCGAGCGCAGCGTGAACTGCATGCGAGGGAGATGCGATGTCGCGCTGGTTCCCGCATCACAATAGTGTGAACCCAGGCTAAAGCATTCATGGGGGGTCGCTTCATTGAAAATGAATCTTATTGTATCAATCTCCAGGGAAGCCATCCAGGCCCTGGGATTTCTAGGGATGGAGGGTGGCAATTGCATTTGCAGTTTTGTCCCTAGTCAGGGAAGCCTCCATTGTTAATCACCAATAGGTAGGTAATTGAGAAATCAATTTTAGATACATATACACTTAATACCTAGAGGTCTCCCAAGAGTGTTCTCATATATTGCTTAAAATATTTAAAGTGCAAGTTCACCTTTACAGAAAATCTGTAAGTTGAACTTACACTGGATCCCCTTCCCATTGCACCTGGTCCCACTAACCTGGAGTCCGGCGATTATCTGCCCCCCCTAGCACTGACAGATCGTATAGCCGCTGTACCGGTCCAGGATTTGAAATCCCCGTGGCTTTTTCTCCTCTTCGCCTGTGGTGACAGGATGGGCTGTGCAGGTTCTGATTGGTCGGCACAGACCAATTAGAATGCTTCTAAACGTACCTCCTGACAAGGTACATTTTGGAGATTAAGCTGCGGGGGATTTCTAAGCCCCGTACCAGTGAGGCGGTGACCAGATGTCTTCTAGCAGATGATTGCCATGCTCCAGGTCAGCTGGACTGGTGGGGATGAGGAGGTCCTGTGTAAGTTCACCCTTCAGATTTTTCTGTAAAGGTGAACTTGCTCTTTAAACATTTTTCTGCTGGCACGCCGCTGTAGTTTGTGTGTTTTGTGTGTGTGTTTTTATTTTTTGTCAGTTTTCATAGAAATAATAAAATGTTGTTCTGTTTGTTCAGGTCCAGATCCTAATTACATTAGTAATTGTGTGTTGTGTTTTTTTTTTTTTTTTTGTCAATTTCTTGTCTTGCTTCAGACTAATGAGGTAAACCAAGGTGATGCCCTAGAACACAATTTTAGCGCCTTGCTCAGTGCTTTAATGCTCCCTATAAATCACATCTTCCCAGTCTCGTCCTTTCCACAGGTAAGTGGTACAATACATTTCGTATTAAGTGAAAACATCAGCTGGTACACTTGTCATGATACAGGAAGTAAACTGACCTGTTGATCACTCTTGCAGCCCACTGTGAAGACTCTGATGCGCACATGGTCTGAATTGTATAAAACATTTGCCCGCTGTGCTTCATTAGTTACTACAACGGATGAGAATGGGTGCTGTGAGGAGCTCTGCTCTCGGATACTTACAGCACTTGGGGATCAGCCAGTGGTAAGTCTGATGTAATTATCTTTTCTATTTGTATTGATGCACAACCATGTTTTGGTGTAATATAGGACAACTTCTATCTACATAAGTGGGGTGTGTGATTTTGAATTTGTGTATTATGGTTTAATTAATGTAAACACTGATCAGGCATCTCTTATTTTTTTTTTTTTTTTTTTTTTTTTTTAGGGATTCTTCATGCTGGAAAGGATTGTTCAGGTTGTTACAGTTATTGTAGATTCTGTCAACTTCTCCCCTTATAGCACTAAATTCCAACCCAAAACAAAAGGTGAGATCTGGCTTCATGCAGTGGCCTCCATAAAGGCTAAAGAGTTGGTTTTGTTGCTGCTTGTATTCTAGAAACCCTAATCTGCGGAACACGGGTTGATTTACTAAAACTGGAGAGTGCAAAATCTGGTGCAGCTGTGCATAGAAAGCCAATCAGCTTCTATCTTCAACTTGTTCAATTAGGTTTTAACATTAAAAATGGAAGCTGATTGGTTTCTATGCAGAGCAGCACCATATTTTGCACTCGGCAGTGTTCGTAAATCAACCCCACAGAGTACAGAAATGGAGATCTTAGAGCTGCACAATTTTTTTTCTTAGAGTAAAGATCACGATTCTCGGTGTAACATCTTTCACATTTCTACTGTTTGTGGGGTTTTTTTTGTTTGTTTTATTCACTGAAGTGTATTTTCCCAAAAATGTATTTTGAAAGACTGCTGAACAAATACAGTGTGACATAAAATATTGCAACGACTGCCATTTTATTCTCTAGGGTCTCTGCAAAAAAAAAAAAATTATATATATATATCTCTCTCTCTCTCCTAATTTTATTTATTTTTTTTTTATGCATGTACGTTTTGGGGGTTCCAGGTAATTTTCTAGCAAAAAATATTGATTTTAACTTGTAAGCAACAAGTGTTAGAAAAAGGCTTAGTCTTTAACCATTTAAGGACCAGGCCTATTTTTCAAACACTTTCTAGCAAAAAAAAAAAAAAAAAAAAAAGTTACTTGGAACCCCCAAATATATATTTTATAAATTTTCAGCCACCCTTTAGAATAAAATGGTCACTGCAATACTTTGTCGCACCGTGTTTGCATAACGGTCAAGCGCAGGTTTTTTTGGGGAAAAAATACATTTTTTTTTAATTAAAAAAAAGACAACAGTAAAATTAGCCACATTTTTCATCTATAGTGTGAAACAAAATGTTATGCCAAGTAAATTGATGACTAACGTCATGTTTCAAAATTGCGCCCACTCGTGGAATGGCAACAAACTTTGGCACTTAAACATCTTCATTGGCGACGTTTAAAAATTTCTACAGGTTACCAGTTTTGAGTTGGAGTGCTAAAATTATTGCTCTCGCTCTATCGCAGCGTTTTTTGCATGTGCGTTTCCTTCTGTGCACGAGCTCCACAGGATCTTTCTTTCTTTCTTTCTTTCTTTCTTTCTTTCTTTCTTTCTTTCTTTCTTTCTTTCTTTCTTTCTTTCTTTCTTTCTTTCTTTCTTTCTTTCTTTCTTTCTTTCTTTCTTTCTTTCTTTCTTTCTTTCCTTCTTTCCTTCCATGACAGAACCTCTTTAATGTTAGATCTGGGTTCAAAAAGTCCTCGATCTCACATTTACACTTAAATGAAATAATAAAAAAAAAAAAATGTATTTTGTGTTTTTCCAAAAAAAATACAAAAAATTCTCCTTTAACACAATTGGGCGTAACTGACGTTTTGACATCGCTTCCGTCATCCAATAGTATGGAGCCAGAGTGGGGGCCATCTTTTCCCATGCACTCAATGCTACTGAGGGGAGAGCATCAGAACGTCCCCACCGATATGACCTCTCCCGCCGCTGATGAAAGTGATCTTGCGGCAAATCCACCCAGAGACCACTATTATTCTAAAAAGGACCGCCCGCCATTTCAGAAAATACTGGAGTTATGGCAGCTATATGCTGCCATAACCCCGGTATTCTATGTCAAAGTACTGAGGTACAGCTTCGACGGTTTGCGGTAAGTGGTTAAACTGACCATTTACAGACCAAAGTTCCTTCCTTTAATCTAATAGAAACAAATGATATACAATGTTTCTTTTTATCTCTCAGCACCGAGCAATGTTGTGAAGCTTTGCTGGCTGCATTTTTTTTTTTTTGACCACCGAGCAGAGAATGGCTCTCCATTACATGCATCCTGGAAATTCCGGAATTGAGATCACAATTTAATGATTAATCGCGCAGTTCTAGGCGATCTATAAAATGTTAATCTTGTCTAATTTCAGCTCCTCACACTCCAACTGATTGGGCGAAAAAGAAGAAAGGGCCTCTGGGAAATCTAAATTCTTTAATGCAACTACTTGTGAGAGTAACTGAAGAATTTCACACTTTGTGCTCTGATCAGTCCCAGATTGAGGCAAATGCTTCAACGTTGTCTTCCATGGGATCTTCTATTCTGAACACCTTGTCTGTCTGCATCAGCCATGTCAGTTTACCTTCCATACTAAGGACAGTATTTTCACTACTGACAAAGCCTATTGCTATGTTCTATGCAAAGACAAAGTGAGTGCAATATATATTGTGCTTAATCTGGTTAATATTGGTTTGTGCTTTGTTCTTTAAAATGTAGCCGTAAGAAATTACACAAAGTGTCCTGTCATCGGAAACTTCTGTAGTTTGACACTCCGTACTTTTCGACTTCCACTGATCACCAGTAGCCTTGTGTTTTGACAGATAACCATTTTTTTTCTGAATGTCTGGTTTAGTAGAAAAGCTAGTTTTCCTTAACCACTTGCCAACCCGGCTCTTAAGTCGGCAAAGTGGTTTGTTCCCGCGAAACCACGTACCCGTACGTCAGCTACCTTAAGAGGCATAGCAGGCACGCCCACTGAATGGCGGGGGGGGGGGGACTTGATGCGCGTGGCCGACGAGCACAATCTCCGCCAGCCACCCGCGATTGTGGGCACGAGAGCCAGAACAGGGATTTGTATATGTAAACGCACAAATCCTCCTTTCTAACAGAGAAGAGACAGATCTGCTGTTCGTAGTAATTACAAACAGCAATATGTCTCCTGCCCCAGTCAGTCCCATCCCCCCACAGTTAGAAACACTCACGAGGGAACACATTTAACCCCTTGATTGCCTTCTAGTGTTCACCCCTTCCCTGCCAGTGACATTTATACAGTAATCAGTGCATTTTTATAGCTCTGATCGCTGTATAAATGTCACTGGTCCCAAAAAAGTGTCAAGTGTCTGATCTGTCCACCGCAATGTCGCAGTCCCGTTAAAAATCGCAGATCACCGCCTTTGCTAGTAAAAGAAAAAAAAGTATAATAAAAATACCATAAGTTTGCTGTCAACCTTCAATATCTGCAAATTATCAAAATAAAGCAGACTCACAGCTCAGGATCTGTTGAAATAAGTATATTTTGTTAATGCATTCATTTGTCAAAATATCTGTTTTTCTATAGGTTTTGTTCTCTAACTAAATTGTATCTGTTTTTTTTTTTTTTTTTAATAGGTCTTGCTCTCCAAAAGTGTACAGTTCTCTAGGCAGTAAGGTGAAGTGCTATTGTTTGTTTCTCTCTGTTGGACTAGTATGTCTGTCATTCATGATCTTATAAGAAGCTCCAATATTTTGTAATCGGTGTACTTAATGATATCTTCATTTCTAGTTGGATAAACTTCTTAGTGAGTTGCTGTCCTGTTTGGGCTCTCGATACACTGGATCCTATGACAACGATCTGCTTGAAGCGCTCTCACCTTTGCTCTGTGCCATATTTCTACACAAGAACAAGCAGTTCCGCACTCAGGCTGCACAGTTTTGGAACGGGTCGTTTGCTAAGGCAGCCACGTTGGTTTATCCAGATGAACTCAAGTAAGCATTTTAAGAGCTGCTTCTCACCAGCTTTGTTGAGCAACATTGCCAAATGCAGCCCTAACACATAGCCAAAGCAATTTGCCTTCTGTTCTATTGTGTCAGTTCACATCAACAAGCGAAAAAAGACAGGTTGCATGCTTGCGCAACTCCTTTTGATGCGCTAAATTTAATTCTAATGGTCTGCCGACCATGAATGTCTTTCTCGGCTAAGCACACCCTCTTGCATGCAGGCTTGGCCTAAGGGCAGATAGATTCCAAGATGTTAAATCCTACATGAATCATCTGCCCTTAGGGCAATCCTGCATGCAAAAGGGTGTGCTTAGCTGAGAAAGCTCCTCCTGAGGATGTATGACAATTTTGTTTAGTCTTGAAACTAGGAAGTCACTGAGAAAAATGTAAAAACTGTTTAAAACAATTATAATATACCTTCCTATATTTGACTAATGCAAGCCGCATAAGGATTAAAAATGGTCAATGTTGATCGTGGTGCAGTGTAAGACTCCTGGGCGGTCTTCCTCTTGCTTTGTGCCTGTATCCTCGTACGGACTTTCTGTTACAAAGCTAGGGGAAGAATGAAGGAACTATGAGCTTACTGAGCAGTGCTATTGTAGACCCATTCACACTACAAGTACGTCTACTGCAATGGTAGACAAGAATTTGTTGTTTCTTAATTCTCACAGAGTGGGTGGAGCCCCGCACAGCCGCACTGTTTTGAAAAAGTGACAGTGGGTGCGGGGAAAGGTTCCCCTGCCTGTTGTCGTTACCGAAGGCGAATTTATTCTTTATAGTAGTAGGTCTTCCAAAGCTGTCATCCCAATGTAAATACACTTATTAAAATTGTTTAAATGATATTATTATTTATTTATTTTTTGAATAGACCTGTTTTAAGTCAAGTTAAAGTAAAAACTCCCCTCCTGTTACCCGGCTTCACCTTTACTACTACAGCCGAGGAGTCAAGTGGCCCCTATTCTGATAATGTAAGTATTATATTGGTATATTGTCATATGTTCTATATGAACTGCCTGTTCAAATGTTTGCCTTATGCAAGCTAGCCATGTAGTGGAATGCCTAGTGTATCCAGCACCCTTGTGTACACTGATTTAAATTGATATTCCATGCAGTAAGGTTTACTGCTTTTTTTTTTTTTTTTTTTTTTTTTTTTTTTTTTTTTTTTGTAGATGGAAAACTCTCAGCTGGGAACAAAGGTTAGCGGTATTGAGGTGAAATCCACTGGGAAAAGAGACTCCTTACTGGCCAGAGCAGAAGAGCTTAAAAATAAAAGCACTCCAACAAAAATTCCACATGCTAAGGTAAGGCATGTATATTTTTATTGGTCCATGTTCTGTTTTGCTGACAGACTAGAAAGAAGTTGCAAAGATACAGTCCCTGCATAGCATTTACACACAAGTCGTAAACCGTACAAATTCATTGCACAATAGAGACAGGTTTCATTGTCTGTGTACAGGGTGAAAAAGTGGTTAAAAACAGTTTCTACAAAGTAAGATCACTGGGCACTTGATGAATCGTTGAATTTGCCTGCCTCAAAGAACATTCCACAAATGCACTTGTATACAGTATTTGTATATTTTATTCAAATTGTAACCCAGGTTTATCCGCTTTGCTTGCCAAGATCCTGGTTTTGTTAGTGTTTTTAAACTGTGTAGTATTACATACGGGGGGGGGGGGACAAAGGAATAAAAGTGCTTTTTCATTAAAGGGGAAAAAAAATGCTGCTTCTTATATGTGATGCATGCATTTAGTATATTTGTTTGTTATACTGACTTAGTGGTTGTAAACCTCAGACATGAAATATAAACAAAGCATATCCCGTCTATAGTGTGTACTTGTCTCAACTATGAGCACTAAGTGTCATTTTTGTCTGCTGCTTTGTCCGTCTGCTATCCGCATGAATCACTTCTGTCAAATTATCCTGACACCAAGAGAAAAAAGGTGACGGGGAGGACCTGCAGCTGATTGACATCCTCAGCTCTGTTCCTGTGAGCTGTGTAGAAGGGGTTTGTCCTATCCCTCCAATTAGATGTCGGACCTCTCCTCACTGACCTCTGCAGAGTAACTTCAGCTCTACACTCTGACAAGACTTATAAATTCCACACTTTGAAAGCATGTAGAGAAGACTGTAGATAAACTGGTACAACATATGTAGGAGGATTTGTTTCATCTCTGTGTATCACCTGAGGCCATTCACTTCACTGGGTATATATAAGGTTTGACAACTACTTTAATGCAGTGCTTTGAAACATTGACCCAGTATACAAATGTAGATGTGATTTCTGACGTTCCTGGTAGGCATGCTTGTTTTAGGAAAGTGGCTTAGACAGTTCAGAACCAGAGGGTCAGTATAGCAGCCAGGCAATGAGTATTTTCAAAAAAGCCTGCAATTTTCTTTTAGAATAGGGACTGACTTTCACCTACTGACTCTGTTTTAAACCGATTGCATTTTATTTTAAATAGTTAAAACTGGAGTTTTCATCTCCGAATACCAAAAAGAAAATCTTGGAAGAGGAGCAGTCATGTGACTTTGTATTTATCCCTCCTGAAGCTAAAGAGAGAGTTCTTACAGAACATCAGAAGGAAGTCCTTCGCACAAAAAGGTTGGTTCGTGGTATATGGAAATAAACGTACATGTGAAAACTGGTATGCAGAATTCTGCAGTGGGGCTGATTTATTAAAAATGGAGAGTGCAAAAATCTACTCTGCATAGAAACCAGCTTCCAGGTCTTTTTTTTTTTTTTTGTCAAAACCTAATTGAACAAGCTGAAGTTAAAAGCTGATTGGCTACTATGCAGAGCTGCACTAGATTTTGCACTCTCCAGGTTTTGGAAATCAACCCCTATGTGTCATGCCAAACTAGATTCTGTGAATGCATCACAGCAGCTAGCCAGGTTCCAGTGCTACCTGTTTTCCTAGGTTGGCAACTTTTTGTTTTAAGTGGCCATTTTTTCACTGCACTTTCTGTTCATTCTATGGTCATGTAAAGAAATGTAAGTCTTTTGTAGGACATATATCTAGATTTTAGTGTAGGTTGTTTCAAAAAATGTTATGGGTATTTACCATTGCTATGATGTTGCCCACTGCAACCATTTTCTTGCCCTTTTTCAAAAAGGTTTGCATGGCAGGCTTGAACAGAATGTCATATAAATATGCCATTCAGATGATATATCTATAAAGGGTTTGTTTTTTTTATTTCATTTAAACATGAGAATGTGTTGAGGGGCGGCACAGTGGTGTAGTGGGTAGCGCTCCCACCTAGCAGTAAGAAGGGTCGCTGGTTCAAATCCCAACCATGACACTACCTGCCTGGAGTTTGCATGTTCTCCCTGTGCCTGTTTGGGTTTCCTCCGGGTACTCCGGTTTCCTCCCACACTCCAAAGACATGCTGGTAGGTTAATTGGCTTCTGTCCAAAAATTGGCCCTAGTATATGAATGTGAGTTGGGGACCTTGGATTGTGGGCTCCTTGAGGGTACCCACACTCAGTGAACTGGATGGACTGGTGTCTTTATTCAACCTTACTATGTAACTATATGTTGAACAATGTTGCCTTAACCTCTCTTCGATTTTACCAGGGTGGACATACCGACCATGTATAACAATTTAGATGCATCGCAGGACACCACTTTGTTCACGCAATATACTCAGAGCCAGGAAAATTCATTGTAAGTACAGTTGGTTTACTGCTAAACTATTAATTTGACATAAAATTGTCAGCTCCAATTTTGCCATTCATTTTTTATTCTAGGGACAAGCCAGAAGTAAAGGTGGATGCTACAGAAAATTCTGCTCAATTCAAGGTAACAATATCATGCTTTCGTGTTAAGTCCTGGCCCACCTTATAATTTGAAAATAGTTTGTTACACGGATATTATTATGTTGCTTGTTTGTAACTATTTGCAATTTAGCTATGAGTAATACTTGTATAACCAAAGAACAATTAAAGTGGTTGTAAAGGCTTTTACTTTTTTTATGCATTGTATACATGAAGGTAAAGATCACCTGTGTACAGCAGCCCCCCCCCCCCCCCATATTTACCAGAGCCTAATCTAGATCCAGCGATGTGCATGAGAGCAGAGGCTCACCTGGATCTCTCATCCCTCATTGCCTGAGACACAGCAGCCAGAGCCATTGGATGCTGCTGTTAATTACAGGCAGTGTGGAGGGGGAGCCAGCCACACACTGTCTTACGGACACACAAAGGCAGCTTGAGAGCGCTTTTTTTTTTTTTTTTTTTTGAGCCTTTAACATCACTTTAAATATATTAAAAAAAAATATATCATAATGATGATAGCATGGTTTGGTGTTTTTAGTTCGTAATTGAGCTAAAAGCCATCAGGGAGCATTTATTGCTGTCTGGGCGATTGTTGGAGACCGACAACTCCTGGCTTTTGCAGACTTGGCACTAATAAGTTTTTTTTTTTTTTTTTTTTTTCTACAAGACTTATTGGCACTAAACTAATTATTAGTTTTTTACATATTAAATGAACAGTATTTATTTATTTTTTTGGTTTTCCAGGAAGAACATACGCCTCAAAAGGAAAGAGACGTAAAGGAAGATGAACCCAAAGCGAAAGAAGTTGCAGATATTGAAATGTTGGAGGATAAAGTCGAAGAGCCAAAATCTTTGAATGACTCTTCTGTGTTAAACACTTCAAAAGAAGTGCAAAACACCTCAAACGTCAGCAATAGTTCTACCTCGTCGGATATGGTGTTGGGAACACCGCCGCAGCCAATGAGCAGGAGACAGTCTTTTATCACTTTAGAAAAGTTTGACAGCTCTGAGAATCGCTCTTTTAGCCCTTTATCAGAAGCAAAATTTCCAAAGGCAAAAGAGGTTATTTTAGTGCCGGACAGTCAAGAAGTAAAGGCTACAAACCCAAAGCGCAAGGAAAAAGAAACAAAAATAAATAAATTACAGGCAGAGACTGAATCGCAAAATGATAAATCAAGACCTGCATCCAGAAGAAGATCAAGATCTTTACGTCAAGCTGAAGACACAGAGCAGAAACTTGAAGCACCTGAACAACCTAGTGTGAAATGTGGAAGTGTTGCTGGTGCGGCACCTGCAGAGGAAATCCAAGACAGTGAGTGTGTTCCAGAATCTCAGCCTCCTCAGCAGGAAGAAAATATTGTGGACCACGATAAGGAAAATTCAGCACCAGAGAATATTACAGACTTCAAAGAAAACACTCCACCAGAGACTAGCACAACAGTAAAGGAAGACTCTCAACTGCCTCAGAAAGCACCTGGTAATCCAATTGTGTTGAGACGCTCTTCCAGGAGGCAATCGGAAATATTGGAAGCTGTTAAGGAGGCTGCAATAGAAAAATCCCAGGGGAAAGAGCAAAAAATAAATTTGAAAAAGGTTCCTCCATCTAAAGAAACTCCTACTAAGCAACAAAGTGAAAAGCTTGTGAAAGTGGTAGAAAAGGAAGATACTGATTTTGCCAAAAATCTTGAAGAAAGTTCACAAGTTAATAAAACATTAAACAATGATAATGATGAGGAACTTCCAGACTTCAACGCCAGTGAGAAGATGACAAGAGGCAGATCTAGATATCAGACACGAAGGTCTCTGCAGGCTCTTCAGACTGCCAATGAAAATTCAGAGTCTGATCATTCAGAACCTCGTGAACCAACAGGCAAGCGAAAACGAGGTAGACCAAAGAAAATGGATGGATCTGAAAAAGAGGAAAGCTCTCAGGAGTCGCAGATGAGTGATATAGCTAATTTTGACATGGAACCAACTAAAAGTGAGTCCGTTTCTGATGTGGTCTCTGAGGTGGATTCCCAACCAGAAATAGATGGAGAAACCTACATGATTTCTACAGATAACACTGCATCGCGGGCAAAGTTTCCAAGGTTGGAGGATGGCAGGAATGCAGAATTGGGCTCTACTATGGAAATCAACAAAACATATGAACTTGGCAGCACGGCGCAAAGCTTAATGACTGAACCTTCTGCTGGTGACTTTTCCACTGCAGTTTCTGATGTATTTAGAAATTCTGAAAGCACCTCAGCATTTGACTGTCCCCATAAAAGAAGTCGGAGAGTCAGAAGGTCCAAGGGTTGTGACTGTTGTGAGGCCTTAGGAAGGCAAGAAAAGTCTTTCACGGATTTAAAATCCGAAGAAGCGGAAAGTAAATGCAAGACTATCAACTCCTCTTCTGACATGCAGTTTAACTGTACTTTCTCAGGGCCATGCGCTGTTAGCACACCACTTGTTCCAGCAAAACAGCAACCATTTTTCAAAGTCTCTGCAATAGAGATTAAATCAGATACTGAGTCGGAGCTTGAACAAACAGTTCAATTTAGTAAGAGTGAGACAGAGGAAGTAACAGAAATTTATGTTCAAACAAAAACAATAGAAGCTTTGGAATCCTCAACGGAACCTACTACAGAGGTGACAGAAATTCAAAAATATGCACCTGACAGTGTAGGCATTGAGAATCAATGTGTTAAAGAACCAAGTGCAGAATATAAACAAAATGTTGAGGCAGAAAAAGAAAACATCTGCATAACTTTTGATATAGAGACCATTGAAGCATCTACAAAGGACAAGACCTGTGCAAAACCAGAGGAGGAGCTGGAAGATGCGCAGGTTATAGTAGATGAGGGTAATGATGTGATTGAAGTTGAAGAAAAAGATCATTCTACCACACCAAGCCAGGATTTTCCTGAAGAGAACAAAGTGGGGGTGGTCAAAGCTCCTGCTAAAGATACTGAAATGGTAGACAATTCACCGGCAGAGATTAAGTTACCTACTGCTGAGGAAACTGAAGCAGAGGTGGGCAGAGCTTCTGCAGAGGAGACTAAAGCAAATGTGGGTAAAGCTTCTACGGAGTTGACTGAGCCCAAAGAAGCTATTGCTGAGGTGACTAAAGCAGAGATGGGCAAAGTTCTTTTTGAAGAAACTGAAGGACAGGTGGAAAACGTTTTTGCAGGGGAGACTGGTGTAGAGGTAATCACAACTCCTGGGAAGTCTGAAGCAGAGGTGGACAAAGCTTCTGCTGAGGAGACTGAAGCAGAGGTAGGCAAAGTTCCTGCTGAGGAAACTAAAGCAAGGGTGGATGCTGCTTATCCTGAGGCGATCGAAGCTGAGATGGACACAGCTGCTCCCAATGAATCCGAAGCAGTAGTAGACACAGTCCCTCCTGGAGAGAAGGAAGAAAGCACTGTCTGTTCGGAATCAAGGGTAGATAAGGTTACTGAGACTTTAGCAAAAGGGAAAACTTTGAACATAAATGAAGGAAACATTCACCTTGAGGAGGAAAATTCACAGAGGACTGGGGAGAATGCAGAAACTTGTATGTTGCCATCTGCTGAGACATTGCCATCTGCTGACACATTGCCATACAAGGTCACCTTGACTGAAGGAGCAAAAGTGGATGAAGATCTGACAACTGCTGCAGAGAAGTGTGCTGCTCCAAGAGGATCTGAAAATATGCAAATAAATTTGGGTGAAGGACATTCCAGCACAGATTCACCACCTAAATTAAAAGGCTTGACATCTATGGCTCTAGCCAATGACAGCCCCAGTGGAAGCTTCAGCTGGTCTCCATCTGCATCACCTTCAACCAGCATTCTAAAGAAAGGGCTAAAGAGACAACAGCAGGAAATGGACTCCCCCTCTCCGCTTAACAAGGTATACTTTCATATCAGTCAGTTGCATCTTAGTCATAAAATTGGAAGTATGTTTAAATGCATGTTAACATTGTACAGTTTTTCATTCTTCACCACCATGGTAACTGGTTTACTTTTAATGCTATATTTGTATGTATCTTAGATTGTTGCTGGAGTTGAGGGTGACTTGCTTGAAGTTGCTAGTGCATTTTTTGTGTGTGGATTTGTATTTTTTAATACAAAAACTATGTGTTTTTTTTTTTGTTTTTTTTGTTTTCTGTGAGCAGATTAGGAGAGTATCGTTTGCTGATCCAATATATCAGGAAGGATTGGCAGATGACATTGATCGCCGTAGCCCTGTGATTAGAAGCAATTCAAGTAACTCCCCATCTTCAAGAAGTCTTAAAATGTTAACGAGTACTCAGCCAAAGGTTAATATTACAATGCTTTTGACGTGTGTTTAGAGAGGTTGAATTTTAGTAGCTGCACGTTTTGACTGTACCTTAAATTCACTAGATAATCACCACCCCAACCAAAGGATTTGTCTCTCCTGGGTCTCGTGTTCTTGGATTTAAGAGTTCAAAGAAGAGTTTGGTAAGCCCAGATCATCACTTGTCATAACGGGTCCTTTTTTTTAAGCCCCCTCCCTAGAAGTTTGGACTGGTATTAGGATTTAGCTTTTTATGATTTAAAATTGCTAAATGATTCTAAACTTTTTGTTTAGATTTCAGAAATGACCAAAGAGTCCATGCCATCTCCTAAAGAGAGTGTCTACCCAGCCCTAATGAACTGTGCAGCGTCCATTGATGTCATTCTTCCACAGATTACCTCCAATATGTGGTGAGATATTTGCTTATCACATTCTGTAGAGAAGATGGATAGATATACAGTGGGGACGGAAAGTATTCAGACCCCCTTAAATTTTTCACTTTGTTATATTGCAGCCATTTGCTAAAATCATTTAAGTTCATTTTTTCCCCTCATTAATGTACACACAGCACCCCATATTGACAGAAAAACACAGAAATGTTGACATTTTTGCAGATTTATTAAAAAAGAAAAACTGAAATATCACATGGTCCTAAGTATTCAGACCCTTTGCTCAGTATTTAGTAGAAGCACCCTTTTGATCTAATACAGCCATGAGTCTTTTTGGGAAGGATGCAACAAGTTTTTCACACCTGGATTTGGGGATCCTCTGCCATTCCTCCCTGCAGATCCTCTCCAGTTCTGTCAGATTGGATGGTAAACGTTGGTGGACAGCCATTTTTAGGTCTCTCCAGAGATGCTCAATTGGGTTTAAGTCAGGGCTCTGGCTAGAGCATTCAAGAACAGTCACGGAGTTGTTGTGAAGCCACTCCTTCGTTATTTTAGCTGTGTGCTTAGGGTCATTGTTTTGTTGGAAGGTAAACCTTCGGCCCAGTCTGAGGTCCTGAGCACTCTGGAGAAGGTTTTCGTCCAGGATATCCCTGTACTTGGCTGCATTCATCTTTCCCTTGTTTGCAACCAGTCGTCCTGTTCCTGCAGCTGAAAAACACCCCCACTGCATGATGCTGTCACCACCATGCTTCACTGTTGGGACTGTATTGGACAGGTGATGAGCAGTGCCTGGTTTTCTTCACACATACCGCTTAGAATTAAGGCCAAAAAGTTCTATCTTGTTCTTATCAGACCAGAGAATCTTATTTCCCACCATCTTGGAGTCCTTCAGGCGTTCTTTAGCAAACTCCATGCGGGCTTTCATGTGTCTTGCACTGAGGAGAGGCTTCAGTCGGGCCACTCTGCCATAAAGCCCCAACTGGTGGAGGACTGCACTGATGGTTGACTTTCTACAACTTTCTCCCATCTCCCGACTGCATCTCTGGAGCTCAGCCACAGTGATCTTTGGGTTCTTCTTTACCTCTCTCACCAAGGCTCTTCTCCCCCGACAGCTCAGTTTGGCCGGACGGCCAGCTCTAGGAAGGTTTCTGGTCATCCCAAACGTCTTCCATTTTAGAGATTATGGAGGCCACTCTGCTCTTATTAACCTTAAGTGCAGCAGAAATTTTTTCCTTGGCCAGATCTGTGACTTGCCACATTTCTGTCTCTGAGCTCTTCAGGCAGTTCCTTTGACCTCATGATTCTCATTTGCTCTGACATGCACTGTGAGCTGTAAGGTCTTATATAGACAGGTGTGTGGCTTTCCTATACAAGTCCAATCAGTATAATCAAACACAGCTGGACTCAAAGGTGTAGAACCATCTCAAGGATGATTAGAAGAAATGGACAGCACCTGAGTTAAATATGAGTGTCACAGCATGGGGTCTGAATACTTAAAACCATGTGATATTTCAGTTTTTCTTTTTTAATAAATCTGCAAAAATGTCAACAATTCTGTGTTTTTCTGTCAATATGGGGTGCTGTGTGTACATTAATGAGGAAAAAAATGAACTTAAATGATTTTAGCAAATGGCTGCAATATAACAAAGAGTGAAAAATGTAAGGGGGTCTGAATACTTTCCGTCCCCACTGTAGAGATTTCTATCTATATTATTATTTATTATTATTATATTTTTTTATTATTATATAGGGCCAGAGGACTTGTACAGTTCATCCGTGCTAAAAATATAAAAACAATTGGTGACCTCAGTACACTTACACCTTCTGAAATTAAGACCTTACCAATCCGTTCACCAAAAATCTCTACTGTGAAAAAAGCTCTGAGAACCTACCATGAGCAGCAGGTGAGTTAGTTATGACTAAGTTTGGGCAGTTATATGCCATAGCCTTTGCATCGCTTACACAATCATCTTCCTATTTTTTATTTTTTATTTTTTTATTGGTTATAGACAAAGGCTAAAGGATTTGATGAATTTGCTGCCCTTGATGAAGCTGAAAAGCCAAATAATGGGCTTGATGAGAGACCGATATATGCTGAAGAAAAACTTGAAACAGGTATTGTCTTGTTCTCTGGGACGTCTGTGCTTTTATTTTCCTCTACCAGCTACCATATAGCTTTCCTTTTTCACCTACTCCATACCTATAGATATTTATATAGCATATATCACAAAGTGCAGCGCTAAGAATTAATAAAAAGTCCCAATCTTGAGAGAATATGAATATCTCAATAAAAACAGTGTAATGGGTCTAAGTCCACACAAAGTAAAGTGCTGGGAAGTATCTGTTACCAAGAAGGAAAAGTTCACACTCTTACCCCAATGAGTGTACTACTTATTCAAATGCAAACATGCTTGAAAATCCTCCACTTAGATTTCACCATACACATGGGGAGATGGATTGCATGAACACCAATAGGATCCACCTTAGACACATCATTTCAGGACATCATGTAAATGGGTATAAAAAAAGTAATTGCGCAGTATTACTGACAAGTACATTTTATCAAGAGTTCAGCAAAGGCCAGAATAATCAATGCAGTAAAAAGCGCATTTCAATACAATAAAAACAATAAATGTTTCCATCCAGTGTAATGGCGGCTGTTGAGCTTGGCAGCGCCACTTAACCCTACTCCTCGCTCCGAGTTGCGTCATAACCAAACATCAGGGGCGTGGTTATTATAGCATAAGAACTCTTTGTGACAGACCAACCCAGTCTACTAAGAACATACCCAACTCTTATTAAGGATATTTTTCTTCTTTTACTGCTAAAATTGTATTTCTTCAACTGATTACACTCGGCACAGAGGGAGCACAGCGTCTGTGATCACTATGGGTTTATTCGTAACCGCTATCACATGGTACATGGGCCAACCACAGTACCCTGTACCATGTGATTGACTGAACCCAACCAGAGATCAGTAGTGACCCATTCATGACCGTTGACAACTTTGCTGTTCAATGCTCAAGGTAAAAAAAAAAAAAAAAATCCCTGATCACCCCCATAGTAGTACAGTGTTACTATGGTACTCTGATGAAATTATGTGCAAAAACTGAAAAAAAAATGTATTTTTTATATACATACTGTCAGTCCCTGTTCACCGCTACACCAGTTGTCTGATGTACTGCACTGGTGACAGTATGCGTAACCACTTCAGCCCCGGAAGGATTTACCCGCTTCCTTAGACATTTTTTGCAGTATGGCATGGCTTCTCTTTAACTGACAATTGCGCAGTCGTGTGACATTGTACCAAAATAAAATTGACGTCCTTTTTTTCCCAGAAATAGAGCTTTCTTTTGGTGGCATTTGATCACCTCTGGTTTTTATTTTTTGCGCCATCAACAAAAAGAGCGACTATTTTGAAGAAAAATTATTTTTTGCTATTAGTATCCCAGATTTTTTTTTTTCTTTTTAAAACAAATTTCTTCAGTTTATGCTGATTTATGTATTCTACATATTTTTGGTTAAAAAAAAAAAATCACTAAGCCTATATTGAATGGTTTGTGCAATAGTTATAGCGTCTACAAAATAGGGAAAAGATTTTGTCCTTTTTTTTTTTTTTTTTTTTTTTTTTTATAGTAATGGCGATGGCTAGCGATTTCTAGTGGGACTGTGACATTTGCGGCGGACAGATCGGACACTTGACACACTTTTTGGACTTTTGACATTTATACAGTGATCAGTGTTATAAAAATGCACTGATTACTGTGGGGATGGGCCTGACTAGAGAAGGAGCCAGATCGTTGTTCCTACTTAGTAGGAACAGACTATCTGTCTCTCCTCCCCTGTCAGAATGGGGATGTGTGTGTTTACACACACATCCCCATTCTGGCTCTCATGCCCGCGATCCTTGTGCCAGCCGGCCATGCGCTGTGCAGCGGGTGTGCGACCTGCTACGGCTCTTAAAGGAGCCGCAGTATGGGTATGGTGGTTCGCCCAGCGGTGCCACTTATATCGGCGTGAGTTCGGCAAGTGGTTAAAAAAATAAATGTATTCAATTTCTTTGTTTTCAAAACATTTAAAAAAAAAAAAAACGTTGCCATGTCTTTAAATGCCTGACTGTCTACTTTCCAAAAAGGGGTTATTTGTACTGTGCATTTAACCATTTCAGCCCCGGAAGGATTTACCCCCTTCCTCATCAGAGCACTTTTTGCAATTCGGCACTGCGACACGTTTTAACTGACAATTGCGCGGTCATGCAACGTGGCTCCGAAACAAAATTGACGTCCTTTTTTTTTCCCCCACAAATAGAGCTTTCTTTTGGTGGTATTTGATCACCTGTGATTTTTTTATTTTGCCCTATAAACAAAATAAGAGCGACAATTTTGAAAAAAAACGCATTTTTTGTTATGATAAATATCCCCAAAAAATATATTAAACATATTTTTTTTCCCTCAGTTTAGGCCGATACATATTCTTCTACATATTTTTGGTAAAAAAAAATCGCAATAAGCATTTGATTGGTTTGCGCAAAAGCATTTACAAAATAGGGGATAGTTTTATGGCATTTTTATTAATAATTTTTTTTTTACTATTTTTTATTGTGACTGCAACATTATGGCGGACATGTCGGATATTTTTGGGACCATTGTCATTTATACAGCAATCAGTGCTATAAAAGCATGATCCCGCTCCCTTCGGAGACTGGGCCGCAGGGCAGGATTCCAACATAACAACCCCAAACACACCCCAAGACGACCACTGCCTTGCTAAAGAAGCTGAGGGGTAAAGGTGATGGACTGGCCAAGCATGTCTCCAGACCTAAACCCTATTGAGCATCTGTGGGGCATCCTCAAACGGAAGGTGGAGGAGAGCAAGGTCTCTAACATCCACCAGCTCCGTGATGTCATCATGGAGGAGTGGAAGAGGACTCCAGTGGCAACCTGTGAAGCTCTGGTGAACTCCATGCCCAAGAGGGTTAAGGCAGTGCTGGAAAATAATGGTGGCCACACAAAATATTTACACTTTGGGCCCAATTTGGACATTTTCACTTAGGGGTGTACTAACTATTGTTGCCAGCAGTTTAGACATTAATGGCTGTGTGTTGAGTTATTTTGAAGGGACAGCAAATTTACACTGTTATACAAGCTGTACACTCACTACTTTACATTGCAAACTGTCATTTCTTCAGTGTTGTCACATGAAAAGATATAATAAAATATTTACAAAAATGTGAGGGGTGTACTCACTTCTGTGAGAGTGTGTATCTCTATCATCTCATAGTTTGTAGACGCTATAACTTTCATAAAAATCAATTAATATACACTTATTGGGATTTTTATTTTTATTTTTTCTACCCATGACATGTAGCAGAATACATTTTGGCCTACATTTATATTTTCATTTATTTTATTGGATATGTTTTATGACAAAGTAGAAATGAATATTGTGGGTATTTTCCAAATTGTTCTCTTTTTTTGTTATCGCTAAAAACTAAAAAAAGAGAACCTCAGTAATGATCAAATACCACCAAAAGAAAGCTCTTTTTCTGTGAAAAAATAAGTCTCATTTGGGTACAGTAATAAATGACAGCACGACTGCCAGTTGAAGCAGCACAGTACTAAACAGCAATAAATGCCGTGGTCATGAAGGGTGGTAAAGCTACTCAAGTCTAAGTAATTTAACTTGCTGCCCTTTCCTTGTTTTGCTAAAAAAAAATTGAGACCATGTTTTCTTTTGGTGGTATTTAATCACGACTTAACTTTTTGCTAAACATAAAGACCAAAAAAACGAAATAGGCGCCAATGAGGGATCGCCTATGATTACGAGCAGCAATAATTATCAGTGTAAACGTTGACAGACTTTCCGGTTTTCCTTTCCTCCCACAGACATAGCATGAGAGGAAAGGACTGCCGATAACAGGCAAGTCTGTTTACATGTGATCAGCTGTAATTGGAAACCGCTGATGACATGGTAAAGGGCTGCTGTGATTCGACCTTTACCCCGTTCTGTGATCAGCTGTCTCTGAAGAACACAACGGTCACAGCACGCCTGATGCACGCAGCAGGAGGTGCACAGATGCGGCGTTCTGGGAGGACACCCGGGACGGCAAGTGGTTAAAGATTCGACATTTTACCTATTCTGTTATTTTAGTTCCATCTGATTCAGGCTGCATAATGACATACATTCTGAGCCTGCAGAAATGCAGCAGATTGCTACAATTTTGGTTTCACCGTTCCTCCCAAGCTCTTCTCATTCCTACATTTTCCAGTTGCCAGTTGAGGCACGTATGGTGGTGCTGCGCAAGTATCACTGATATTGTATTACAGCTGAGACTTTCCCATTAATGGCTTTTGTGTATCTAAATTTTATTGCACAGTAAGATTGTAAGGGGTATGGCAACCCCTCGAGTACTGGCTTTTTCCATGAGTTACTACACCATAACTGTAATCCTTCCTTTTTCAGACCTGCCTGAAGCATCTGCCACAGCACCTGTGGAAACTGCTGCAGCCACGCCAGACCTTCCAGCACAGATTAATACACTTTCTTTGCTGGTGACTACGGAGGAACTCGGAAAATATTCAGGAAGCCAGCTTTTTGAAATGCAGGAAAAACTTGGGACAATATCAAACAGCATTCTGCGGCATCTGCAGTCACGATGGAGTTCGCCACCTCACAATAGCTCTGTTTAGTTCAGCTCCATTATCATTTACAGGACATTTTTACTTCCTATTCTGATGAAAAATTTTTTAATACAAAGACTACCAACATTTTTAAGAGATCCATCATGTGGTGGTCATCTTTACTTTGAATTGTACTTCTC
Organism: Aquarana catesbeiana; assembly: GCF_042186555.1. Classification (NCBI taxonomy): domain Eukaryota; kingdom Metazoa; phylum Chordata; class Amphibia; order Anura; family Ranidae; genus Aquarana; species Aquarana catesbeiana. The sequence goes on from NC_133329.1 coordinate 367,882,060, forward strand.
TATACACAGCTTCAACTAGATGTTTAAACATAACTTTCATTATTTTTGCATTTTTAAGTACCAGTCTTGCTGTATAGAGAACAGGTTTGGGGGTGCAGAATGCTGATATTTCTATGGCACCGGTAGCTCTGTGATTAGTCACCCTCTGGGAGAGTATTTAGAAGTGGAAGAAAAGATGCATTTGCACGTCCAGAGCGACCACACTGATGTCACTTGGCTTTTTCAAGGTTCAAAGGTGAAACTTATGGGCAATATGGTCCATTGTTTCTTCCCTTCAGTTTTATGAAATTGTAGTATACACTGCTATTTTTAAATGTCCACTTTTTGACCACCTTGGTTTTCTGCTTATGTACGTAATATTGTAAATTCCTTTTTGATGTGTTTTCTTATGGACTGGAAATAGTATTTTTGGTAGCTTTTGCCTCTGAAAGCTTAAAACAAGTCTCAGAGAATACCACAGTATACTAATTTACATGTTGTCTGTGTTGTATCGATACACTTTGTCCTTTTTTTTGTGTTTTTTTTTTTTTTGTTTTTTTTGTAAATTCTGTATATAGCCTCACTGCAGGTTACTAGTTTTGATAGTAATCCACTCTGTACATATAATTTAAACCGTTGGTTCCTCCAGAAATCTTAATATTCACTTTGCTGCATGTGCTCCTTTTTTAGATCTTAAATGTAAAATTAAAACTATTAAAGTACCTTTTCAAGTTTGCAGTAGTAGTGTTTTTTCTTATGAACTGTTAGTATGTATTTGTGGTGTGTGTAAATGGGTGGCTTTTAAACTGCTTTTTTTTCTTCTTTTTTCTTTCTTTTTTTTTTTTTTTTTTTTAACACCGAAGAATGCTATATACAATTTCCATGTGACTAGGACTTTGCAAATGGTGGTGTTAGTTGAGAAAATTAATATAAACCTGCAAATAAACCTGAACTTTGTTTTAAAAGACCAACAGGGAGATTCAAAACCCAGCTAAGTTAAACTTTAATAATAGAGTTTGTGATTTGTGCGTGTATATAGCACTCCTGCTTTGTAGCACTGTGAGCCTCAGATTGAATCCCACCCAGGACTTTGCATGGAATGCGCCTTTTTCATATGCTTGTGTGAATTTCCTCTGGGTAGTCTGCTTTCTTTCCGCACTTCAAAGAAATGCTAGTTAATTGGCTCCTGTCTAAGTTGGCCCCAGTATGTGTATATGTATAGGGACCTTAGATTGTAAGCTCTGTATGTAAAGTGCTGTTAATTGTTGCTATATACAGTCATTGCCAAAAATATTGGCACCTCTGCATTTATTGTCAGATAATGCACCACTTCACTTAGAAAATTGTTGAAATTGCAAATGTTTAGGCACTTTCATGTTTTTCTTTTTGTTTGTATTGGTATGACACAAACAAGGGGAGAAACAAAAAGCTAAATCTGACACATTCCACGCAAAACTCTAAAAAATTGAATGGACAAAATTATTGGCACCTTCTCAAAATTGTAAGAAATGATTGCATTCCAAGTTTGTGATGCTCCTGTAATTTGTAATGATACTCACCCGTTTCAATGCACTGGTGCTGACAATATAGAAATCACACCGTCAACCAGTTAAAATTGGTGAAAAATTTTACTCAACCTTTCTGGTGTCTGTGTGCCACACGGAGCATGGAGAAGAGAAAAAGCAGCTAAGAATTGTCTGAGGATTTGAGAATAAAAATTGTGGAAAAGAATGGACAATCCCAAGGTTACAAGTCCATCTCCAGAGATCTTAATGTTCTGGTGTCCACTGACCACAACGTTGTTAAGAAGTTTACAGCCCATGGCACTGTAGCTAATCTCCCTGGATGTGGACGGAGGAGAAAAATTGATCAGTTTTCCAAAATTTACCTGAGGAAGCCAAAATCCTTTTGGGTGAATGTGCTGGGGACAGACGAAACAAAATTACAGCTTTTTGGTAAAGCCCATCATTCTATTGTTTTAACTGCTTGCCGACCAGCCACCGTCTTATATGGCGGCAGGTTAGCACTGCTGGGCGAATCGCTGTAGCTGTACGGTGGCCGCTTTAAGAGATGTAGCCGATGCGGGTTGTCGGCGGCCATAATGTCTGCCGGCGACCCACGATCGCTCCCCATTGCCAGAATGGGGATCTGTCAATGTAAACAGACAGATCACCGTTCTGTTGGAAGTAGAGAGAGATCGTCTGTTCCTACTGATCAGGAACAGCAATCTCTCTGTACTCCCAAGTCAGTCCCCTCCCCCCCAGAGTTAGAAACCTCTCCCTAGGGCACACCTAACCCCTTGATCGCCCCCTAGTGTTAACCCCTTCCCTGCCAGTGACATTTACACAGTAATCAGTGGCTATTTTTAGCTCTGATCGCTGTATAAATGTCAATGGTCCCAAAAAAGTGTACGATCTGTCTGCTGCAATCCCACTAAAAATGGCTGATTAATGCCATTGCTAGTAAAAATAAAATAAAATACTAATGCCATAAAAATATCCCCTATTTTGTAGATGCTATAACTTTTGCAAAAACCAATCAATATACACTTTGTACATATTTTTGGTTATAAAAAAATTGCAATGAGTTGGTGAGGTTGAAAAGACACAAGTCCAACCTTTTGTGTGTGATTATATGTCAATATTACATTGTATATCCCTGTATGTTGCGGTCGTTCAGGTGCTTATCTAATAGTTTCTTGAAACTATCATTGACCACCACCTCTGGAAGGGAATTCCACATCCTTGCCGCTCTTACAGTAAAGAACCCTCTACGTAGTTTAAGGTTAAACCTCTTTTCTTCTAATTTTAATGAGTGGCCACGAGTCGTCTTAAACTCCCTTCTGCGAAAAAGTTTTATCCCTATTGTGGGGTCACCAGTACGGTATTTGTATATTGAAATCATGTCTCTTCTCCATCGAGAATAAGTTCAGTGCTCCCAACCTTTCCTCATAACTAATATCCTCCAGACCCTTTATTAGCTTAGGTGCCCTTTCTACTCGCTCCATTTCCAGTACATCCTTCCTGAGGACTGGTGCCCAGAATTGGACAGCATACTCTAGGTGCGGCCAGACCAGAGTCTTGTAGAGTGGGAGAATTATCTTTTTATCTCTGGAGTTGATCCCCTTTTTAACGCATGCCAATATTCTGTTAGCTTTGTTAGCAGCAGCTTGGCATTGCATGCTATTGCTGAGCCTATCATCTACAAGGACTCTACAGGTCCTTTTCCATCCTAGATTCCCCCAGAGGTTCTCCCCCCAGTGTATAGATTGCATTCATATTTTTGCCACCCAAATGCATTATTTTACATTTTTCTACATTGAACCCCATTTGCCATGTAGTTGCCCACCCCATTAATTTGTTCAGATCTTTTGCAAGGTTTCCACATCCTGCGGAAAAGTTATTGCCCTGCTTAGCTTAAAGAGGAGTTCCACCCAGGGGGTCCATTAAAAAAAAAATTAAAAGTCAGCAGCTACAAATACTGCAGCTGCTGACTTTTAATTGGACACTTCCCCTGTCCCTGGGTCTAGCGATGCGGGGGATCGAAGCCCCGCTCGTCTCCCCCTCCGTTCAGCGGCGCCGGCATTGCAACTGTGGGCGCCAGGCTGTGGCTTCACAGCCTGGCACCCACTGCGCATGCGCGCGCCGTGATTGGCCGCTCAGTCACCTGGGACCTGTAATGGGTCCCAGATGATTGACAGGAGGGAGGGAGCAGAGCGGAGCCCTTCCTGTGCTGAGGGGGAAGTGATGTCACCAGCCCAGGCACTGGAAGGGGCAGACTACCAGGGACCCCCTAGCAACAGGCATTTAGAGGTAAGTTAAAAAAAAAATATCCAAATTTTTTTTTGTTTGTTTGTTTTTTTTTTTAGGATTTTTCATGTATTTTTGGGTGGAACCCCACTTTAATATCGTCTGCAAATACAGAGATTGAACTGTTTACCCCATCCTCCAGGTCGTTTATGAACAAATTAAATAGGATTGGTCCCAGCACAGAACTCTGGGGGACCCCAATACCCACCCCTGACCATTCCGAGTACTCTCCATTTATCACCACCCTCTGAACTCGCCCTTGTAGCCAGTTTTCAATCCATGTACTCACCCTATGGTCCATGCCAACAGATTTTGTACAGTAAACGTTTATGGGGAACTGTCATTCTTTTGCAAAATCCAGATACACCACGTCTACGGGCCTTCCTTTATCTAGATGACAACTCGCCTCCTCATAGAAGGTTAATAGATTGGTTTGGCAAGAACGATTCTTCATGAATCCATGCTGATTACTGCTAATGATACCGTTCTCATTACTAAAATCTTGTATGTAGTCCCTTATCCCCTCCAAGAGTTTACATATTGATGTTAGGCTAACTGGTCTGAATACATATTGGTCTATACTGATATATATATATATATGTTTTTATTTATTTTTTTAATGTTATTGCGCAAAAAATAAAAACTGCAGAGGTGCTCAAAAAATGCCATCAAAAGAAAGCCTCTTTGTGGGGAAAAAAAGGATGCCAATATTGTGTGGGTATAGCGTTGCATGACTGCGCAATTGTCAGTTAAAGTGCATGTAAACCCAATGTCATCCTTTCTAAACTACTGCCATAGGGGTTATCTATAAGGATATACATGCCTCCTGCATGTATCCTTACCTGTCAAATGTCTCCTCTCTGTCTGTTATGAGACTTGAAAAACTGCATATTCTGTGGGCGGGTCTGTTGTCTGGAGCTTGGTGGGTGGAGTCATGATCTCAGTAGACTCCCCGCCCTCCTCTACACTCCCCTTGTCAATATGCATTTTCTCCTGTGTATTTCTTACACTGAACTTCTGCTATGATCTCTAACATCCAGTGAAAAGACAGGAAAGTAACCACATGACTTCAGCATGCCAAATCATTCTGAGGTGTGGAACAGCCAATCCTTACAGAGTGCTGAAGAAAGGAGTGGGGGTGGGAACTAAAAAATAATGCATGTCTCAGGCTAGTGCACGAGATATGTAAATCACCTGTCACTCACAGCAAGGGGGAGGATTTGACAAAGTTTTTCTCAGTTTGTCAAGATTTTTCTCACTGAACAATAAAAGAGGATTGCTCAGAGATGGAGTAATGCTGTGTGGCAAGACTGGGCTCAAATGATAGGAAATCTTATACTCTACAGTATGATATAAAAAAAAAATAAAAAATGTTGGGTTTACATCCACTTTAACCACTTGCCGACCGCCTCATGACGATATACGTCGCCAGAATGACACGGGCAGGCAAAGTAACGTACAGGTACGTTACTTTGCTCCCGCGGGCGGGGGGTACAATCGGACACCCCCCCCCCCCCCGGTGCCCGAAGCGGTCGGTATTTCTCCACCCGGCGATCGGAGGTGAGGGGAGGCCATCCATTCGTGGCCACCCCCTCGCGATCGCTCCCGGCCAATGAAATCCTCTGCTGCTGTAATGTAAACAGTGGCAGAGGAAGTGATGTCATCTCTCCTCGAGGCGGTCTTTTCGTTCCGGCGCCGAGGAGAGAAGACATCCAAGTAAGTGCACCAACACTACACTAACAGTAGAACACTCTAGGCACACTTTTCACTCCCCGATCACCCCCCTGTCACAGTGACATCAATAGCAGTTTTTTTTTTTTTTTTTTTTTTGCATTGGTGTCAGTTTGTGACAGTTATAAGTGGTAGGGCAGTTAGGGTTAGCCCCCTTTAGGTCTAAGATACCCCCTAATAAAGATTAACCCCTTAATCACCCCCCAAAGCCAGTGTCACTAAGCGATCGTTTATCTGATCGCTGTATTAGTGTCACAGGTGACGCTAGTTAGGGAGGTAAGTATATAGGTTCGCCGTCAGTGTTTTATAGCGACAGGGACCCCCATATACTACCTAATAAAGGTTTTAATCCCCTGATTGCCCCCTAGTTAACCCTTTCACCAGTGATCACCGTATAAGGCCTCTTTCATACGGATGATCCGTATGTCCGTTTTTCATCCATCCGTTTTCGGATGAAAAACGGACATACAGTCATCCCTATGGAGCGTCGGATGTCAGCGGTGACATGTCCGCTGACATCCGACCCGCTCCGATCCGAAAAGTGTAACGGAGGAAAAACCTACTTTTTCCTCCGTTTTCGGATCGGATCGGATGACGACGGACACTACGGACCGTCATCATCCGATCCCCCCATAGGGGAGAGCGGTGCTCTGACAGGTCCGTCGCTGCACAGTGTGCAGCGATGCACCTGTCATCTTCCTGCTCAGCGGGGATCGGCGGAGCTATCCCCGCTGAGCAAGCGGATGTTCACGGGGCGGATCATGACTGATCTGCCCCGTGTGAAAGAGGCCTAACTGTTACGGGTGACGCTGGTTAGTTAGTTTATTTTTTATAGTTTCGGGGCACCCACCATTTATTACCTAATAAAGGTTTAACCCCCTGATCGCCCGGCAGTGATATAAGTTAGGTTTTAGGGTCAGATAAGGTCTGCGTTGCCCCAGGCAGCATCAGGTTAGTGCCAGTAGCGCTAGCACCCACGCATGCAGCATACACCTCCCTTAGTGGTATAGTATCTGAACAGATCAATATCTGATCTTATCAGATCTATACTAGCGTCCCCAGCAGTTTAGGGTTCCCAAAAACGCAGTGTTCGCGGGATCAGCCCAGATACCTGCTAGCACCTGCGTTTTGCTCCTCTGGCCCAGCCCACCCAAGTGCAGTATCGATTGATCACTGACACTTACAAAACACTAAACACACATAACTGCAGCGTTCGCAGAGTCAGGCCTGATCCCTGCGATCGCTAACAGTTTTTTTGGTAGCGTTTTGATACAGTCGCTAACAGTCAGGAGCTTTTTTGCCTGTGAGTCTCACTAGTGTACCACTAAATTTAGAGCCCAAAATGGCAAATCGAAGGTACACTAGTGAAGAGGCCTACACGTTTCTGAGCATGACATATAGTGAAGAGGAAGTCACTCATTTGTCAGATTCAGGCCCAGAATACGATCCTGTAGAGGACAGCGGCTCCATGACAGATAGCTCTGACGACAGAGTCGTGGTCCCTGCCAAGGTCAGGCGTACCCGACCCCGAACTTCTTCTTCTGTCCTTGATGTGCAAGAACCGCAGGTCCCTCGTATGGAGCAGAGAAGTACTAGCGCTGCTATTCCTTCTGATGAACTGGCAAGCACCAGCGGCCTAGTACACCCTGGTCGTACATCCAGCACTGCAGTAACACGTGGTGATGTGGCGAGTCCCATAAGTGCAGTTCAAGCTGGCGAGGTGGCAAGTACAAGTAGTGTCCCGCTGCCACCAAGAAGAAGACGAACACAGGCATGTTGTGCCCATAGTGCCCTTCCTGCTGCATTCGCCAATCCGAATTGGGAACCCACTACTTCTGCAGCACCCGTACTTCCCCCATTCACTGGCCAACCCAGCATTCAGGTGGAAACAGTTGATTTTACGTCACTGGATTTTTATTCGCTGTTTTTCTTTCTTTTCAATCTTAGTTTATTTCAAAAGCAAGAAAATAAAGGATATAACAGAGAAATACTGTTCTTTACAATATAACAGCACAAACAGTATACATAGAGTAGCGAAGTGTACCATATCTATATATATACAGGGGTGATCATTCTAACATGTATCTTTCGGTGGATTACTGGTCTATCATATTGTACTTATAGATTTTTGATATAGGAGAGGAATAACATGCAAGTGGGAACCAACATATATTAACCACTTCAATACCGGCGTATAGTCATATGACGTCCACAGATGGGATCTCCCATCCTGGGTGGACGTCATATGACGTCCTGGGATTCCCGGCCGTCTAGGGGGCGCGCGCGCCCGCCGTGTTCCTCGGGACCCTGTGCGTGTGCCCGGCGGCCGCGATGTCCGCCGGGCACCCGCGATTGCCGTTAACCGGGCCGGCATGTGGATCTGTATGTGTAAACACACAGATCCACAGCCTGTCAGCTCTGAGGAGAGCGATCTGTGTTCTCAGAACAGAGGAACACTGATCGGTCTCCTCCCCTAGTGCATCCCCTCCCCCTTCAGTTAGAATCATTCCCTAGGAAACATACTTAACCCCTCCCCGCCCCCTAGTGGTTAACCCCTTCACTGCCTGTCATATTTACACAGTAATCAATGCAATTTTATAGCATTGATCGCTGTATAAATGTGATTGGTCCCAAAAATGTGTCAAAAGTGTCTGATGTGTCCGCCATAATGTCGCAGTCACCAAAAAAAAATCGCGATCGCCGCTAAAAAAATATTTTTTTATAAAAAATGCCATAAATCTATCCCGTATTTTGTAGACGCTATAACTTTTGCGCAAACCAATCAATATACGCTTATTGCGATTTTTTTTACCAAAAATATGTAGAAGAATACGTATCGGCCAAAACTGAGGAAAAAATGTGTTTTAAAAAAAAAAAATTGGGATATTTATTATAGCAAAAAGTAAAAAATATTGTGTTTTTTTCAAAATTGTCGCTCTTCTTTTGTTTATAGCGCAAAAAATAAAAACCGCAGAGGTGATCAAATACCACCAAAAAAAAGCTCTATTTGTGGTGAAAAAAGGACGTCAATTTTTTTTGGGTACAACGTCGCACGACCGCGCAATTGACGTTTAAATTGTGACAGCGCTGAAAACTAAAAATTGGCCTGGGAAGGAAGGGGTGAAATTGCCCTGTATTGAACCGGTTAAATCTTGCGGTTTCGTGTGTTGGTGTTGTCCGAGGTCTCCTTTTCATCAAATTAGTATGCTGTAAGGATCATGTATTCACCTATTATATATATATTCAAATCGTTTAACTATTCTGGGTATAAGATCTTTAGTTACATGTATGAATTATTAGTTCAGTACTTAATAGGAAAAAACAGAAAGTTGGAAATGAGGTCGTGTGTAGAAGTAAGGGATGGTTTCTGAGGTGATAGGCACCCAGCATGGCTAATCGGTGGGTAAGGGTGGGATATCTCTGACCCATAGGGAGAAGTCATCAGAATAGCGAAACATTGACCACGAGGTCCAGGTGGTGGAAAACTGTTCCTCCTTCCCCGCTTCCTGCGCCAACAGACGCTCCAGATCTCTTATCTGATCCACTTCAACAGCCCATTCTCCCAAGGAAGGCACATCTGCCGTTTTCCAATGTCGTGGGATCACTGTCCTAACTGCTGCCAGAAAGTGGCGCAGTACATCTTTTTTAATCGACTTAAGGGGGCCCGGGAGTATAGATAATAGGGCTATCTCTGGTGTGGGCTTAATTGACGTCGCCATCAGCCTGCTGTATAGGTCAAATACCTTTTGCCATAGTTTCCGGATTGGAGGGCAAGCCCACCAGATGTGAAGCATTGTCCCGCTAGAGGACAAGCATCTCCAACAAATGTCTGTCAAAGAGGGGTTAAACTGTTTGATATTCACTGGACATCTGTACCACCTCGTTAACAACTTAAACCCTTTTTCTTGGGTCTTAGTTGCCAGGGAAATCCTATGTGTTAGGATAAAACTTTTTTGCCAATCAGTGGGGGAGATGGAGTGCCGCAGTTCCGTTTCCTATTTCTGTGTATATGTTGGGAGGTCAGGGGCAGATACGTTCATTAGTAGGGAGTATAACAATGATACTACATGTGTTGGTGGGTCAGGTTGTAGGAGCAGCTCGTCAAAGTCTGATGGGTCATCTAGGATCTCTGAGATGGAGGGGAAAGTGTGTATGTATGACATTATTTGGCTCCTTTGTAGCCACATTGTTGAGGGCCCTAAGTCCGTCCGAGAGGATATGTCCGTTCTCAAGGATGGGTCAGCGCGTAAGACCTGTGCCAGACGTCTATGGCTGTCCCTACTCCAGGGTCCAAATCTCAACTTATTTGCTGCTGGGGAGAAGGCCGGAGTCCCAAAGAGAGGGGTCATTGGGCCCTGAAGTTTAGACAGTTTACCCGCTGAGATCAGGCGGTCCCAGATCTGGAGAGTTTGACGAGTAAGAGCAGTAGAAAGTAGGCCGTCTCCACGCCGAGCCGCAGGGGTCCACGGCAGCCCCGTTAAGATATTTCTCTAATTGAACCCAAAGTTTGGAGGAAGAGTGATGGAACCAATCCACTATACGTACGAGTACCGCTGCCTTATGGTATGTAGAGGCATCTGGGACCCCCGCACCCCCCCCTGACCTTCGGGAGAATCATTGTGTCATATTTTATCCTGGGGCGATGTTCCTGCCATATGAATTTAGAAAAGATCTGGCGGAGCCTTTTGAAGAACGAGGTGGGGATAAGGATAGGGATGGTCTGGAAAAGGTATAGGAATCGAGGGAGAACATCCATTTTCAAGACATTCACCCTACCCAGCCTGGAGAGCTGTTTAGAGGCATATGTGGCCAAGTCTGCTTGAGTTCTAAGAAGCAAAGGGGTGAAGTTGCTGGAAAATAGTTGAGACGCGACTGTTGGAATATGGATTCCTAGATAGCGAATAGATGTAGAGCTTGTCTTAAAAGGGAAGGAAGACGCGAGCTGTTGGAGAGCTGCTGCTGGGAGTGAGATGTTGAGGATTTCCGACTTATTAAGATTAACTTTAAAGTTACTAACCTCTCCATACCTCTGAAACTCCTGCATGATGGAGGGTAGGGAAGCTTGTGGTTGAGTTACAAATATGAGTAGGTCATCAGCAAATAGGGCAATTTTAGTGTGGAGGGGGCCTATACTAACACCATGAATAGCCGGGTTATTTCTAAGGGCAACGGCTAGATGTTCCATAACAATCACATAAAGAATGGGGGACAGGGGGCACCCCTGCCGCGTTCCATTGTGTATGGTAAACTTTGGAGATAGGGAACCGTTTAGTCTAATCCTAGCGGAGGGAGATGTGTAGAGGGACATTATTCTGGAAATCATGTTTTGGCCTAGACCTAGTTGTTGCAATGATAGGTGGAGAAATTGCCAGTCGACGCGGTCGAAGGCCTTTTCCGCATCGACTGTGAGAAGGCACAATGGGATATTGTGGGCTCGAGCATACTCCGCAATGAGAAGTGTTTTCAGGGTGTTATCTCGCGCCTCTCTTCCGCTCACAAAGCCAACCTGATCTAGGTGTATTAAGCGGGGTAATAATGGTTGCAACCTATTAGCCAGCACCTTTGCATACACCTTTAGATCTACTCCTATTAGCGAGATAGGTCGGTAATTGGCACAGTCAGGTCTTTGTCTGGTTTGGGGATGAGGGTGATATGTGCCTCTAAGGTTTGTGGCGGGAACACTGATCGCTCAGAGATGGAGTTAAATACTTGTGTTAAGAAGGGAGTAAGGAGGGGAGCAAATTGTTTGTAAAATTTTGGGGTAAAGCCATCAGGACCCGGGCTTTTACCAGATGGGGTAGAAGCGATGGCGCGGGCAACCTCGTCTTCCGAAATCTGGGGGCCTCAAGGTCCTCTATTGCTTCGTTATCTAGAGTGGGTAGTGCAGTTTGCGCGATGTAGGAGGCTTGTGTTTCCGCTGCAGTAAGGGGAGATTCAGTGGGGCTTGCTGTAGGTATATTATATAGGGATTGATAGAAGTCCCGGAACACTTGTCCCATCTCAGATGGTGATGAGACAGTTTTCCCAGAACTGTCCCGTATGAGGGGTATGAAGGTGTTAGGTTGTTTGGTATGTAGGGTGCGAGCCAGGGATCTGCCACATTTATCTCGGAATTTGTATTGATGAAAAGCTAATTTGTTCGCAAACGTGCGGGCGGATGCCTCATATAACTCTCTAAGCTGAGTGCGAGCGGAAGAAACCTCCGCAAGCACTTCCACCGTCGGGGAGCGCTTATGAGTAGTTTCTAGTGTTCTTAGCTTGTGTATTGCCTTAGCTATTGCAGCTGAGCGTTCTTTTTTCATGCGGGCTCCCATTTGAATAAACCTACCCCGCAATACTGCCTTCAATGCCTCCCATTTAATGGGTGGTGAGGTGTCATCTGAAGTGTGATCTGTGAAAAAGTTTGATATCGTCTCCGCTATCTGTGTATCAAACCCTGGTTCAGTCAAGAGAGAGTTATTTAACCTCCATGTCCATTCTTTTATTGGAGTAGAGGGGATTGTAAGCGTCAGGAATATAGGTGAGTGGTCGGACCAAACCATAGGGTCTATTTCGCTATTGGGGGACCAATCTAGGCAGCCGTGATCGACTAGAAAATAATCTAAACGACTGTATGATTGGTGTACGTTGGAGAAATGTGTGTAGTTTCGTGAGTCCGGGTACAGTATTCGCCATACGTCAATGAGATGCATGTTGTGGATGGCACGTTTTAGGACCCGTATTTTCGGGAAGGATATAGAGGAACGGGATGTCGATGAGTCCAAAAGTGGCTCCAAGGGGATATTGAAGTCCCCTCCGAGTATGATCTTGCCCTCCGCGAAACCCGCCAAAATCTTAAGGTACTGCAAGGCTGATGGGACTTTGTGTGTATTAGGTAAGTATACGTTAGCTATTGTCAATTTAGTCCCACATAAGGAAATTTTTGCAAAAACATATCTGCCCTGGGGATCTGCCACATGATCGAGCAGCTCAATAGGGAGTGTTTTATGAAACGCAATAGATACTCCGTTAGATTTTTGTGTCGGGTTGGTGCTGTGAATCCATCTATTAAAGTATCTATTGGAGCAGGAAGGAGTGGAGTCAGAATGGAAGTGGGTCTCCTGTAGCAAAAGTATGCTGACCTGTCTTTTGTGCATCTGATATAGAATTTGCCCACGTTTCGACGCGACGTTAAGTCCGTTTACATTATACGAACAAAATTTCAGGTGGGGGCATAAAGTCACCGTGTGAGCCATGCTGGAGTGCCAAAACTGTAAAGGGGAGAGAGTAATAGAATATGGAGGAAAGGTATAGGGAGCAAAAAAAAAGAGAAAAAAGAAAGAAAAAAGAAAAAATGAGGGGGGAAGAGAAAGAGAAAAACCAAGGAAAGAAAAAAGAAAGGGGATGGGGGAGAGAGGAGGAGGAAATAAGAAACAAGCGTGTGGATAATGAAAGAAGTAAGGTATAAATGAGAAGACACCTAGAAAGATGTGTCTGGGAAACTAATGTGTTCGCTAATGCAAAACACTGCGTGAAAGATCACGCTTTAGGCACAAACCGTGCCTGTCCTATTGCGGGGGAAAGATTGAGATGAATGGACCTGAGCCGTGGTCCCGACAGCAGACCAGGCATGTAAGTAATATGTATGGCACATTTAACATTTAATACTAAACGAGTGTGGGGCATAAGGCAGCTTAACAGCAACAAGTGGTAACAGTCCACCAAATATGTGCATTGGATTTAAATGATTAACCCTGGGGTAAACATAAAACAATTACAGTGGCTCTGGCATATAAAGAAGGTTATGGAGCCAAAACAATATTGTGGGTACATGGAAGGTATAAGGTGCGGGGGGATCCCCCTGAGGGGGCAATCCTCTGCCCCATGCGTAGCGCCCCTAATGCCGCGTACACACGGTCGGACTTTCCGGCGGACTTGGTCCGGCGGACCAGAGTGTGCCGGACAATCCGCCCATGTGTAGGCGCCAGCGGACTTTTCCGGCGGACTTTTTCCCCAAAGTCCGCCAGACCAAGATTTGAAACCTGTTTTAAATTTATCCGCCGGACTCAGTTTCGGGCGGAAAGTCCGCTCGTCTGTGTGCTGGTCCGACGGAAAGTCCGCTCGTGTGTATGCTGGTCCGACAGACCGGATACGACGCGAGGGCAGGGTATTGCATCTCGCGCTCGCTGCAATAGGAAAAACAGATTTTCCTATTGCGGTGAGCGCGGGGCATGCCAGGCCCTTAGGTCTGGTATGGATTATAAAGGGGAACCCCCTACGCCGAAAAAACGGCGTGGGGTCCCCCCTAAAATCCATACCAGACCCCAATCTGAGCACGCAGCCCGGCCGGTCAGGAAAGGGAGTGGGGACGAGCGAGCGCCCCCCCCCCTCCTAAACCGTACCAGGCCGCATGCCCTCAACATGGGGGGATGCTTTGGGGGAGGGGGGCGCCCTGCGGGGCCCCCCACCCCAAAGCACCTTGTCCCCATGTTGATGAGGACAAGGGCCTCTTCCCGACAACCCTGGCCGTTGGTTGTCGGGGTCTGCGGGCGGGGGGCTATCGGAATCCGGGAGCCCCCTTTAATAAGAGGGCCCCCAGATCCCGCCCCCCCACCCTATGTGAATGAGTATGGGGTACATGGTACCCCTACCCATTCACCTAGGGAAAAAGTGTCAATAATAAAACACACTACACAGGTTTTTAAAATAATTTATTAAACAGCTCCGGGGGGTCTTCCTCCGGCTTCGGGGGTTCCTCTGGTTCCTCTTCTCCCGGCGTCCGGTTGGTTCTTCTCAGCTCTCTTCTCCCGGTGTTCCAGTTTTTCGGCCGGCTCCTCTGCTGTCTTCAGGTAGCTCTCTTGCCAGCAGAGGTCCGGGCTTCTGGGCTTCTGGGCTTCTGGGCTTCTTGGCTTCTTCCCTCTTCTCTTCTCCAGATGTTGACACGACGCTCTCTCCGGCTGGACTGCTCTCTGAGGGCTCCGTTGTGACTTATATAGGCGGAGACCCCGCCCCCTAATGATGTCACAGTCCCTGGGCATGCTGGGACTGTGACGTTTTAGGGGGCGTGGTCAATATCGCCCGGTGACCACGCCCCCTAAAACGTCACAGTCCCAGCATGCCCAGGGACTGTGACATCATTAGGGGGCGGGGTCTCCGCCTATATAAGTCACAACGGAGCCCTCAGAGAGCAGTCCAGCCGGAGAGAGCGTCGTGTCAACATCTGGAGAAGAGAAGAGGGAAGAAGCCAAGAAGCCCAGAAGCCCAGAAGCCCGGACCTCTGCTGGCAAGAGAGCTACCTGAAGACAGCAGAGGAGCCGGCCGAAGAAATGGAACACCGGGAGAAGAGAGCGGAGAAGAACCAACCGGACGCCGGGAGAAGAGGAACCCGGAGGAACCCCCGAAGCCGGAGGAAGACCCCCCCGGAGCTGTTTAATAAATTATTTTAAAAACCTGTGTAGTGTGTTTTATTATTGACACTTTTTCCCTAGGTGAATGGGTAGGGGTACCATGTACCCCATACTCATTCACATAGGGTGGGGGGGCGGGATCTGGGGGCCCTCCTATTAAAGGGGGCTCCCGGATTCCGATAAGCCCCCTGCCCGCAGACCCCGACAACCAACGGCCAGGGTTGTCGGGAAGAGGCCCTTGTCCTCATCAACATGGGGACAAGGTGCTTTGGGGTGGGGGGCCCCGCAGGGCGCCCCCCTCCTCAAAGCACCCCCCCCATGTTGAGGGCATGCGGCCTGGTACGGTTTAGGAGGGGGGGCGCTCGCTCGTCCCCACCCCCTTTCCTGACCGGCCGGGCTGCATGCTCGGATCGGGGTCTGGTATGGATCTTTCGGGGAACCCCACGCCGTTTTTTTCGGCGTAGGGGGTTCCCCTTTATAATCTATACCAGACCTAAGGGCCTGGTATGCCCCGCGACGGGGCTCGCAAGGTGTCAATCTTGCCGATAAAAGCGGCAAGATTGATTTCCTTTTCTAGTCCCGTCGCACATGAGTCACGTTCAAAATGAACGGACTTGTCCGTGTGTGGGCAAGTCCGTTCATTCTGAAAGTCCGCCGTACCTCCGGCGAAAGTCCGTCGGAAAGACGGGCGGACTTAGCCCGCCGGAAAAGTCCGGTCGTGTGTGGGCAAGTCCGTCCGTTTTAAAGTCCGGCGCACCTGGCGGACAAAGTCCGTCAGAAAGTGTGCCGGACCAAGTCCGCCGGAAAGTCCGACCGTGTGTACGTAGCATTAGGCTTGTATAATCTAAAGCAGAGACTGTGTAAAGCCAGGTGCCAGACCCCCCCCAGGGCAGCACCCCCCACCCCCGCCACACATCCCCCACTGCATATAATATCAGGAGAGGGTGAGAGGAATCAGTCTGAGACAAAACAGAACATCTTTAAAGGATAACAGAAAAAGAGACATAACATTGGTATACATTCGCTTTACCTGACGTTCGTCAAAGTGAAAGGCACAAAAGTGACTTCAATCTATGTTCTCACCCGAACCCCAGCCAAATAGTATATTGGCAAAGAGCAGGGAAAGAGCCAGTAGATCCGAACCCTGTATTCACTATTTCTCCTACCAGGTTTACTGGAGGTCTTAGCTTTCAAGTAGAAAAAGCACAGTTGAGGGATCAATAAACACATCATGCCGCCTAAAAAATGCAGCAAAACTACCGGGAGTCCTTGGAAATATAATTGGCATGGTAAGACAAGGCAAGCCATCAGTCACCAGTTAATCTTCTGGAGAAGTAGGTCTTCTTATCCCTGGGCCGGAAGAGACTGATCTAGACCTAGGACGTCTGCGGCGCTGTGGAAGTGGACCAAGTCCCAGCTGTCTTGATCTATCCTCTGGAGGGTCTAACCAGTTTAAAACGTCTACTGGTTCTTGTTCAATAAAGAGAAAAAGGTTGGGCAGTTGATCTGGATCAGAGAGCGTGAACCTGCTGTCGCCCCGTGTCACCTTGATGCTGAAGGGGTGACCCCAGGTATAGGTAGCTCCGGCTTGCCGTATAAGGTCAAGTAGAGGGCGCACCACTCAACGCATGTACAGCGTGTTGCGAGATAAGTCAGGGTACAGGTGGATAGGGGCTCCAAAAAAGTCAACAGAGCCCAGGTTCCATGCCTTTCGCATGATCTCTTCTTTTAAGGTGAAATAGTGGACCCGACATAAAACATCGCGGGGGCGACCATCTCGGGCCCCTCCTGGGCCTCCCACCCTGTGAACACGATCCAATTCAATTGGTGATGCTGCCTCTCTTCCCAGAACTTTATTGAGGATAGTTATGACAGTGGGTTTCAATTCTGCTCCAGATGTTGCCTCCGGTATGCCTTGCAGTCTGATGTTATTTCTGCGACTGCGATTTTCGCTGTCTTCTATGCGGAGTTGCTGGTGGCGTAGGCGCCGCATATGCGTCGCGGATGAGGATTCAAGGGCTGTTATACGTGCCTCATGGTCATCTTGAGCATTGGTTAAGACCGATACTGCTTCCTCATTAGCTGTGACTTGTTGCCTCAGAGCGTTCAACTCCACATGTAGGGAAGCTTCCATTTTGCTAGCCCATGATTCAAAATCAATTCTGAAAGCAGAGAGAAGAGCAGCAGCTTCCGTTCTAATGGGTTCTCCTGATAAGGGATGCGTAATTGACTGAGATTCCCTGGCGCCTGTGTCAGGTGGTGTGGCTGACCTCGCAGAGGAGGCTGATGGCTCTCCCTTGGAATTCTGGGGTTTTTCATTATTGTCCTCTGCCGTGTAGGCTGCTGCTGTAACGGAAGTGGGAGGCTTGGCCTTCCCCGGGTTGCGGCCGGGCGCCATCTTGTCTTTGGGAGTCCGGGGATCAATCGGCGCTGTTCTAAGAAGATACCTCTGTATGGTGCCTTGTTGGGGGTCAGTAAGCTCCGTGGAGTGTGAACTAGCTGCCGCCATGTAGTATGCAGGTGTGTTATGCTATGGAAATAGCCTGTAGCTGTCGGGATAGCACGGAGCTCAGGGGCGTGGGTCCTCAGCCATCCATATTCGGACACTCCCCATCAAAACCCAGCCTCTATAGGGGCAAGGGGGACTGGGGAGGAGGGGCAGGCCTGAGGAACAGCGGCGTCACCCTGCCAGCATGGGCGCAAAGCTGACACACTGTGCGTGCGGGGGTTCGCAGGGGGAACCACTGTCCAGGTAGGGTACAATATCTGTGGGTGCAGGCCCGTCTTGTAGGCTAGGCCGCAAGATGGCGGCCGTCCCTGGATGTCTCTGAGAGGACCTTTTCTGAGGTTTCCGGGGTCAGTGAGGGGTCTGTGCAGGCTATCAACTTGCCGGTTATGCCCAGGGGGTGGTCGCTGTATGTGGGGGTGAGTGGAGTGTCCCCCTTACCTCCGGTTGCGGCACCAAGGATCGGTGATGCTATAGGCCTCACAGGCCTCGGGCCTGCCGTAGGCCGTGGGTGTCCGGGCCTGCTTTCCCTATGTCATCTGGGGTCCCCTCGCGGTCCGGTCCGCTCCTGATGCAGCGCTCCTATCCGCAGGCCGTCCGATCAGCTTCCGTACCGCCGATCGCGGTACTCGAGGCCGGGGATTCCGTGTGTCCCGTAGGCCGCAAGATGGCGGCCGGCGTCTGTGGAGTGAGGCCGGCCGCGGCCTAAAAACAGCCCAATCCGCTGGCCAATTTATTCAAGAGACCCCGGGGGAGACTCTGCTTGTGTCCAGTGGCCGTCAGGTAGAGATTGGGGCAATCTTAGAAGCTTATATGCTCCGGATGGCTGTAGATTGCAGAGGGCTAAGCGGAGCTCCTCTGCAGTGCATCCATTCACCTCAGCGCTCGGACACGCCCCCCTATTCGCTGTTTTTCACCGAAGATCTCTATAGATCTTTTGTGGACCAAAGCAATTTGTACGCTGGTCAACACATCGCCACTATTCCCCAGTCCTCCCTTGCCAGAGATTGGAAACCAATTACGGTTTCCGAATTTAAGATCTTTCTGGGCCTTTCCCTCAACATGGGCATAACTAAAAAGAGTGAGTTGCGGTCATATTGGTCCACTGACCCAATTCACCATATGCCCTTGTTCTCTGCCTCCACGACCAGGGCACAATATGAGCAGATTTTGCGGTTCATGCACTTCAACAACAATGAACTCCGTCGTCCTCGTGGAGACCCTGAATACGATCGGCTCTACAAAATTCGGCCCCTCGTAAACCACTTCAACGTTTTGCAGACTTGTTTACTCCCCATCAAGTTGGCTGCATTGGTGAGTCCCTGATTACATTTTCTGGCAGCTTGTCATTCAAACAGTACCTTCCCAGCAAGTGTGCCAGATATTCAAATCCAACATTAAAATAAAAAAGCCTATCAAATTAAAATTTGGAATGATCTGAAGGGCAGATCGCCGATTCTACCAACAAAATGGCGGCATGTTGGGTTCTGAACATTGCACTGAAAGTATTTGAAAGAGGAACTATCTGTTACTCATGGCAACCAATCATGTCCTATTTACATACGGTATGAATGGCAATTGCTGACTGGCTGCCATAAACAGCACAGAATCTGCTCAGACACTTTCACTCGTGAGGTTGATTTAATAAAGGCAAATCGACTGTGCACTCTGCAAGTGCAATTGCTCCAGAGCTTAGTAAATAAGGAAAAGCTTCACACTGCAAAAAGTACCAAATCACATGCAAGGAAATGTTTTTTTTTTAAAACGGCATTTTTGCTTGCACATGATTGAAGCAAGTCAGCAGAACTTCTACTCATATTCTAAGTTCTGGAGCAACTGCTCTTGCAAAGTGCACAGTGTATTTGCCTTTAGTAAGTCAACTCCATGGTTTATTTGTTTTTTCGCACTGCATACATTTGTTTTTGGGCCATTGGCCATCTTCAGTGCAGGGAATATAAACCTTGAGGTTGATTTACTAAAAGCAAATACACTGTGCACTGCAAATGCGGTTCCTCCAGAGCTTAGTAAATGAGGTAAAGCTTCACTTTAGAAAGAATACCCAATCACATGCAGGGAAAATCAGCAGAGCTTCTGTAATCAGCAACTGTACTTGCAGTACACAGTAAATCAACCCCCATGTCTTCTATGGTATAGGACTTGGAGACCAACGGTAAAGGAAAATCAAGACCATACGAAACTGGGAACATGCTATATGAGGCTAGTATAGATCAATACTTTTAACGTAATCAATAATTTTGCTACAGACTGCTGAGGTCCGAGGGCTGAACATCATATACCGTACCTAAGAGTCTCATGTGGACCTTGGGCCACAGGTTGGGAACCAGGGCAATGTCTGAATGGAGAGCCAGCAGGGGACCCAAGATGAGGATCTGGACTGCTCTGTGTAAAACCATTACACAGAGCAGATACAGTGGGGACGGAAAGTATTCGGACCCCCTTAAATTTTTCACTCTTTGTTATATTGCAGCCATTTGCTAAAATCATTTAAGTTCATTATTTTTCCTCATTAATGTACACACAGCACCCCATATTGACAGAAAAACACAGAAATGTTGACATTTTTGCAGATTTATTAAAAAAGAAAAACTGAAATATCACATGGTCCTAAGTATTCAGACCCTTTGCTGTGACACTCATATATTTAACTCAGGTGCTGTCCATTTCTTCTGATCATCCTTGAGATGGTTCTTTACCTTCATTTGAGTCCAGCTGTGTTTGATTATACTGATTGGACTTGATTAGGAAAGCCACACACCTGTCTATACAAGACCTTACAGCTCACAGTGCATGTCAGAGCAAATGAGAATCATGAGGTCAAAGGAACTGCCTGAAGAGCTCAGAGACAGAATTGTGGCAAGGCACAGATCTGGCTAAGGTTACAAAAATGTTCTGCTGCACTTAAGGTTCCTTAGAGCACAGTGGCCACTTAACCACTTCAGCTCCAGAAGAATTTACCCCCTTCCTGACCAGAGCACTTTTTGCGATTCGGCACTGCGTCGCTTTAACTGACAATTGCACGGTCGTGCAACGTGGCTCCGAAACAAAATTGACGTCCTTTTGTTCCCACAAATAGAGCTTTCTTTTGGTGGTGTTTGATCATCTCTGCGATTTTTATTTTTTGCGCTATAAACAAAATAAGAGCGACAATTTTGAAAAAAACGCATTATTTTTTGCATTTTGCTATAATAAATATCCCAAAAAAAATATTAAATTTTTTTTTTTTTCTCAGTTTAGGCCGATACGTATTCTTCTACATATTTTTGGTAAAAAAAAAAAAATCGCAATGAGCGTTTATTGATTTGTTTGCGCAAAAGTTATAGCGTTTACAAAATAGGGGATAATTTTATGGCATTTTTATTAATATTTTTTTTTTTACTAGTAATGGCGGCGATCAGCGATTTTTATTGTGACTGCGACGTTATGGCGGACATTTTTTACACATTTTTGGGACCATTGTCATTTATACAGCAATCAGTGCTATAAAAATGCATTGATTCCTGTATAAATGACACTGGCAGTGAAGGGGTTAACCACTAGGGGGCGGGGAGGGGTTAATCAGTACTAGGGGAGTGTTTTCTAACTGTAGGGGGGATGGGCTGTGTGTGTCACTACGCTGATCACTGCTCCCGATGACAGGGAGCAGTGATCAGTGACACTTGTCACTAGGCAGAACGGGGAGATGCTGTTTACATCAGCATCTCCGCGTTGGTCCTCTCCGTGAGGCGATCGTGGGTATCCCCGCGGCGATCGAGTCCGCGGGACCCGTGACCCAAATCACGGAGCTCGCGGCAGGCGCGCGCATACGGCGGCAAATTCAAAGTAACGTACAGGTACGTTACTTTGCGCAGCTGTGCCATTCTGCCGACGTATATGTACAGGAGCCGGTCGGGAACCGGTTAAATGAAAGACGTTTGGGACGACCAGAACCCTTCCTAGAGCTGGCCGTCCGGCCAAACTGAGCTATCGGGGGAGAAGAGCCTTGGTGAGAGAGGTAAAGAAGAACCCAAAGATCACTGTGGCTGAGCTCCAGAGATGCAGTTGGGAGATGGGAGAAAGTTGTAGAAAGTCAACCATCACTGCAGCCCTCCACCAGTCAGGGCTTTATGGCAGAGTGGCCCGACGGAAGCCTCTCTTCAGTGCAAGACACATAAAAGCCCGCATGGAGTTAGCTAAAACAACACCTGAAGGACTCCAAGATGGTGAGAAATAAGATTCTCTGGTCTGATGAGACCAAGATAGAACTTTTTGGCCTTAATTCTAAGCGGTATGTGTGGAGAAAACCAGGCACTGCTCATCATCTGTCCAATACAGTCCCAACAGTGAAGCATGGTGGTGGCAGCATCATGCTGTGGGGGTGTTTTTCAGCTGCAGGGACAGGACGACTGGTTGCAATTGAGGAAAAGATGAATGAGGCCAAGTACAGGGATATCCTGGACGAAAACCTTCTCCAGAGTGCTCAGGACCTCAGATTGGGCAGAAGGTTTACCTTCCAATAAGACAATGACCCTAAGCACACAGCTAAAATAACGGAGTGGCTTCACAACAACTCAGTGACTGTTATTGAATGGCCCAGTCAGAGCCCCGACTTAAACCCAATTGAGCATCTCTGGAGAGACCTAAAAATGGCTGTCCACCAACGTTTATCATCCAACCTGACAGAACTGGAGAGGTGGGGTGCTGTGTGTACATTAATGAGGAAAAAAAATGAACTGAAATGATTTTAGCAAGTGGCTGCAATATAACAAAGAGTGAAAAATTTAAGGGGGTCTGAATACTTTCCGTCCCCACTGTAAGTATAACATGTTTGTTATTTTTAAATGAAAAAAAACCTGAGACTTTAGTATCACTTCAAATAGTTTTATTTTCGTAATAGGACAGATCCACTCACAAGAACTATAAAGATATATATTTTTATTATTTCCTGAAATGAAAAAACATACAAGAGCCTAAAAAAAAATAAAAAAAATAAAAAAAATCACAAAGCAGTGTTATTTCCGCACTTAAGAAAGTTGCATATCCTCATTCTTCCAGCAGTGGCAGTAAGCAGTCCTTCCATTATATTGAAGGGGTTTCCTATGAGCACCATCCAGTGTTGTCATACTAAAGGGCTTGTTCACATGTCCATTGAGCTGCATACCTCCACACATGTATAGTATGAGCAGGCCCCATAGGAAACAATTGTTTTCTATGTGTCCTGTTCATTCACATCATGTATGCATGTTGTTGTGCAGTAAACAGATACGGTGTGAAGAAGCTCTGTGCTGGTTCACACATAATAGGGTGACTGGCATTTTTCTGCACTGGAAGAACGCCAGTCACACAGTTGTCATCTATGTGGCCTGTGCACACTGTGATGCAGCCTGGAGCAGCGGTAAAATACAGACATGCTGCGTTGTATCATAGCGCACAGGAAGGCACTGCATGTCATTGTACAACAGCTCATCACACTGCACCGCTCTATTGTGACATGAATGATGTGTCACTTTGTGCGCTTCACATAAGGTTTGCATAAAAAAAAAAAAAGAAAAGGGAGCCGTGTGATGCAGTAAAACGTGCATCACTCCGCCTCCTACCGCTGGCTCACTGCGACAGCTGCTTGCACACACAAAACCGCTCCAGTTTGATGTGTGGGTAGTGTGAACAAACAAGATATTTGGGGGGCACACCCTAAAAGATGCATTAAAGATGGTGCAGCTATAAGACCATACAACAGAACAAAATATTACAGCGCACACATGCAAAAAAAGACATTTACCTCCTACTGCAAGGCTATTTAAAACACCTAAACATTTTCAAAAAACATTATAAAAAAATATGGGGATTTGGTCACACCATATTGCTATATGGTACTTAAGCCCACTTACTGCAACAAAGTACCCCATGATTAGTGGGTCCTACACTATCCATAGAATGGGAGATCCTGCTTCTCTGAACCATGGGAGCAATACACTCCTCTATATGGGAGAACTAAAGGTCTCCACCCATGACACAGGTGGACATTAATGAGAGGCACTGATGAGGGATTGGGGTGCTCCAGCCCAAAAGGATTTGGTCAGAATCCATACAATAGACAAACAAGATATTTGGGGGGCACACCCTAAATGATGCATTAAAGATGGTGCAGCCATAAGACCATACAACAGAACAAAATATTACAGCGCACACATGCAAAAAAGACATTTACCTCCTACTGCAAGGCTATTTAAAACACCTAGACATTTTCAAACAACATTTAAAAAAATACGGGGATTTGGTCACACCATATTGCTATATGGTGCTTAAGCCCACTTACTGCGACAAAGTACCCCATGGATTAGTGTGAACAAACCCCTAATGATCAAAATAAAATATTTGTCTTCCTCTTCCTGCTTATAGTTGGCGAATCACACTTTTTTTGCAAAAAAAAAAAAAAAAATAGGATTTTTTCGTCATACTTACCTGTAACATCCCTTTCTTGGAGTACATCACGGGACACAGAGCAACCATAATAATGACTATATGGGTTAAACGCCACCTACGGTGGATGGACACTGGCAGATAGTCAAACAGGAAGTCCACCCCTATATAACCCCTCCTACACAGGAAGGACCTCAGTTTTGTAGCAAAGCAATGAATATCCCCAAAAAGATGGGAGGGACCTCTGTGTCCTGTGATGTACTCCAAGAAAAAGATTTTACAGGTAAGTAAAAATCCTAATTTCTTTATCGTACATCACAGGACACAGAGCAACCATAATAATGACTATATGGGATGTCCTAAAGCAATGCACTTGAGGGGAGGGAGACACAATCACATAAACTGCCACCTGAGAAGGACTCCTTCTGCCTCCCAAAACATACTGCGGCCAAAGCAGTATCCTCTGTGGCTTTGATATCTATTTGGTAACATTCTGTGAATGTATGAACAGAAGACCATGTGATGGCCTTAAATCCTGAGCCACTGACACCTGATGGCAGATGGCCCAAGATGCCCCCCACACAACTGGTAGTGAGCGCTTTTACCAAAAAAAGGGATGGGGGACTTTGCCCATTCAAGCCATAGGCTCAAATGATAAACTGGCAAATCCAATGAAAAATAGTTAACTTGGATGCCTCCTGCCCATCCCAGGCTCTACTGGCAGCATAAACCAGGATTCCTGAACTGACCAACTTAAGTAATTCTGAACGCCAGAACTACCTCCAGAGTATGCAGTGATCTAACTCCTGCCAACTGAGGATCAGAAAAGAAGGCGAGACATTGTCTTGATTCAAGTAAAAAACAGACACCATACTAGGCAAAAAATGGATGAGAACACAACATCACCTTAATATGATGCAAGACCAAAAAAAGCTCCTTGCATGAAAGAGCCACCAACTCTAACATTCCACTTAGTGAAGTAATAGCAACCAAAGAAGCCATCTTCCAAGATAAAGCACTAACAGAATCTCCCTGGTTCAGGGTTGAAGTTGTGCAAGGATAGTCAAGATCAAATTCAAGTCCCAAGGACACAAGAATGGCCTGACAAGCGAGACTGTCTACATTACACGCTGTATGAATCAAGGAGTGAGAAACAACCGCCCCTGGAAAAAAAATGTATAGGGACGAACCCTGACCGTTAACGGTACTTAAGGCCAATCTCCTTTCCCCTACCGATTGGAGAAAGAAAGAGAAAATCCCCCACTTACATATTTCTGCAGGTGCCACTGCTTGGCTTCACCCCAATCAAAAAAATATTTCCAAGTCCTGTAATTGAAGTTCCCTGAAGCTGGCTTCCAGGGGCTCAACAGTGCTGAGATACAAGACTCAAGATCATTAGGTCCCGCTAGACTGGGAGTGTTCAAGAAGCGACCCCCGCAAGACTCGCTATGTCGGTGTACCAAGCCCTCCTGGGCTAATTCGGCTAACACTATTATCAGTGTTACCACCTCCCGGATTCTTCGCAAAAGATGTGGGAGAAGTTGAAACAGAGGGAAGCGTCAAATAAGGGAGCACTGGTCCCTAAGGTGTTACCAGTGCATCTACCCCTATTGCCAGTGGGACCCTCATCTCGGACACAACTTGTCCGAACTTGTTGTAGAATTTGGAATTTAGTAGATTCACTTGCAGTGTTCCTTTTGCCATAATTCTTTACCTGAGATGTGCACCGATGATTAAGACACAGTCCTTGTGCTGTCCCAAAGATGCTGCTTGCAGGACTTTTTTTAACGTCCTGCAAGCACAGCGCCCCAGTGTGAAAGCACTCGGGCTTTCACACTGGGAGTG
The DNA here is from genome assembly GCF_042186555.1 of Aquarana catesbeiana. Taxonomy (NCBI): domain Eukaryota; kingdom Metazoa; phylum Chordata; class Amphibia; order Anura; family Ranidae; genus Aquarana; species Aquarana catesbeiana. The sequence goes on from NC_133329.1 coordinate 367,907,733, forward strand.
CAGATGAGGCATTTTTCAGGCGCTATTTTTAGCGCTAAAGCGCCTGAAAAATGACTCCAGTGTGAAAGGGGTCTTAATGCGGTGCTTGGTTTTCGGGGTCCTGTACGTGGCTAGGCTCCCAAAAAGTCTCACACATGTGGTATTCCCATACTCAGGAGAAGCAGCAGAATGTATTTTGGGGTGTAATTTCACATTTACCCATGGCATGTGTGAGCAATATATCATTTAGTGGCAACTTGGTGTAAAAAAAAAAAAATTGTCATATTACCAAAACTTGTGGCAAAATAAAAAATATTCCATGGATTCCACATGCCTATCAGCAAATAGCTTGTTGTGTCTACTTTCCAAAAAGGGGTAATTTGGGGGGGTTGAACTGTCCTGGCATTTTATGCACAAAATTAGAAGCTCATGCCACACATCACCCACTCTTCTAACCACTTGAAGACAAAGCCCTTTGATACTTTGTTTTCTAGCAAAAATAAAATATTTTTTTCATATAGGTAACCCCCAAACATTTTTTAAACGCAAAGGCCCCACAGATTAAAATGTGGTGGGTGTTGCAATTTTTTTTACAATGTATTTGTGCAGCGATTTTTCAAACGCAATTTTTTTGGGGAAAAAAAACACTTATTTGAATTTTAATGCACTAAAACACACTATATTACCCAAATGTTTGGTAAAATATAAAAGATGATCTTATGCCGGGGACAGATACCAAACACGACATGAAATAGAAAAAATATATAGCTGGATAGCCGCACTCCAAATATTCACCTTTATTGCAAAAATTTTAAATCAAGACATCAAAGGTAAGTACAGACTAATTGCACAGCTGCTGTGCAGTTAGTCTGTATTTTTTATTTAATTATTTATTTAGCTTTTATTTATTTATGTATTTTTACACTGTTCCTTTAGTTTTTTTTAAAATCATTTTTATTCTTATCACAGGGAATGGAAATATCCCCTATGATAGCAATAGGTAGTGACAGGTACTCTTTTTAGAAAAAATTGGGGTCTATTACACTCTAGATTTTTCCTCTGCCCTCAAAGAATCTGACCAGACCAAGATCGGTTTGATAAGATGCTTTCCCAATTTCCCAATGGCGCTGTTTTTATTGGGCAAAACCAAAGTCATGAAATGCTCGTAGCTATCAGTTTCTTAAGCCATAGAGATGATTGGAGCCATTCTGGTCTCCGATCAGCTCTATGGTCAGCTGGCGGAACCACTGGCTGCATTCTCTGGTTCCCTAATGGAACAGGAGAGCCCGAGAAAACCATGGAAGATGGCGGGAGGGGGGTTCCTCGCACTGCTTGTAAAAGCAGTCTAGCAGCTAATTAGTCACTAGGATTGCTTTTATATGAAAGCTGACCGCTGGCTGAAAAGAACGATACCAAGATGATACCTATACCTGCAGGCATCATTCTGGTAAAATCACTCAAAGTCCAGCAACATACCAGTGTGTCGCTGGTTCTTGTTGGGTATATATTGTAATATTTTTTTTCATGCAGTCTGTGGGCTGAACAAAAAAAAGAGATTGATCGGTGGTATGCCCACCATTAGAATACCGCCCTGCATCCACCCACTTCTAATAATGGGCATACATGCACCGTTTTTTTTTTTAACTGTGGTGGTGAAATCACCTCCTACAGCGTCGGAGTCCCTGATTTACGTACCGTGAGAGAAAACCCTGTTGCTGTCAAAATAAATAAATCTGTGCTGCAGCTGAATGGCGTACCTGAAAAGCAAACAATGGTAACAATAAAACATTAACTCAATAAAATAACTATTTTTATTGCAATTTGTGCAAAAAAAAAAAAAGAGTAAAAGATATATGCTGAAGCATGGGGGAAATTCACCCCTAATGTTAGGGGCAAATCCCCCTCTCCACCCTGGCCCCCATGCTTTGGCATATATGCTCTTTTTCTTCTTTTTTTTTTTTTTAACTGTGGTGGCAAAATCACCTCCTACAGTGCTGGAGTCACTTCTTTACGTATCATGAGAGTAAATAAATAAACCCGTGCTGCAGCTGAATGGCGTACCTGCAAAGCAAATCATGGTTAACAATAAAACAAAGTAACATTACAGTATAACAGTAAGACATACCATACCTACAAAGCAAATACAATAAAACATTACAGTTAAGCATGAAATACTGTAACAAAAGAGAGAGAGAACAACAGATAGAGAACAATAGAGAAAGAACAATAGAGAGAGAGAGAGAAGAAAAATAAAATGACAAATATTTTTGGCTTTTTTAGTTTTTTATTTTTTGGGTTTTTTTTGCACTTTTATTTTAACTGTAAATGTTCCAGATTAGGGTCTCTTGTGATGGCCATCTCATCTTTTGAGACCCTGTGTTAGAGTGCCATAGGGCTGTGCAGTGCTGTACCCTACACTAATACTCCACTTGTGTGTGGTAGGGATGGAAACATTCACAGATGCAGAGACCAGGTTAGTCAGGACAGGAGGGACAATAATAGCGGGAGTCACACCTATATTCGTGTTTTCTGCAGACACAACATCTTTGGGGTGCTCTTTGGGCAAGGGTAACCCACGAAGGACTTCTGGAAAGTGCCTCTCATGCAGCCGGCTCACTGCATTTGCATTGGGAAGTTGGGCCACAGCACCGTCCGGAAACAGAAGGGCTGTGATGATCTCTTCCTGGAATTTTAGGAAGAATCTAGTTTGTTCTGATGCTTTGTATAGCACATAAGCGTTTAGCAGAACCAATTGGAAAAAATATACAGACACTTTTTTATACCAGCGTCTGGCCTTATGGGCAATTAAGTACGGCACCATCATTTGGTAGTTGGAAGTCCACCCCTCCCATGTTAAGATTGTATTCGTGGACACAGAGGGGCTTCACAACACCAGTCGCTGTTGGAATTTCTACTGCCATATCTGCGTGAAGGGAGGACAGAACGAAAACATTTATCCCTCCACTTCACTGCGAGTAAAATATTACATCTCAAGCAGGCTCTCTCCCTCCTCATCTAAGTCTGGATTCTACAAGCTGTTGGGGAAGCCCCAGAGATTAGATCGCACGGTGCCACATGTGCCAATTCCACAATCAAAAAGGTGACTAAAAAGTGGCACACTTGTGTAAGTGTCCACTTATAAGGCATACCCCTATACGAATAAAGGTGACATCAAGTCCCAAACAATCTTGCCAGCGCTCCCTATATAGTCTGGGCAGTTGGCACTAGTTTTGTTAGTGTAGTGTTGGTGCAACTCATAGTTAGATGTCCTCTCACTGGAACTGAAAAGGGCTCCACGAGAGCAGGTGACATCACTTCCTCTCCCTGTGTTTGCATTACACAGGCAGATGACAGTCTCTCATTCGCCAGAACCAATCACCAGGTGCAGGCTAGAAATCATTGGCCTGTGCCTGGAGACTAATCGGTTCTGGAACCAATCCGATCGATGTGGGTGCGTGCACCCGACGTACAATGGCGGTGATTCGCCCAGGAGAGCCAACGTGCCGCAGTACAACTTTGGTGGCTGGTCCTTAACTGATTAAAAATATATCCGATTCTGTTAACACTTCATCTATTGTTAAAATTAAGTCAGAAAATGATGAAATGATATATGACCCAAAAGGAATCTTAAAAACATTCCAGACTTATTACAAGAATTTATACAATTTACCAAATCAATTAGCAGATACAGATGTGGTAAGTTATCAACAAAATATACAACAATATATTAAAGATACAGCATTACCACCATTAGCAATAACAGAAATAGAACAACTTAAACAAGAATTTTCAGAGATAGAAATACAAAAAGTAATCGATTCATTAGTGATAGGGAAAAGTCCAAGCCCAGATGGTTTTACCCCACGGTTTTACAAAACATTTAAAGATGTCTTAATCCCTATTGTTAAGAGAACTTTTAACTCAGTGTCTACCTCTCAACCATTTGTCCCACATAGTCTACAGGCATATATCTCTCTCATACCTAAACCCGAAAAAGATCCCTCTATATGTGGCAATTATAGACTTATTTCCTTGACTAATATTGATATTAGATTGTATTCAAAGATTATCGCCAACAGAATTACCCCAATAATACCAGCACACATACACTTAAACCAGGTGGGATTTGTAAAGGGACGAGAGGCGAGGGACAATACGTTAAAAACATTGACATTGGTGGAATATGCCCGGAGACGCTCCATCCCATCCTGCTTGTTGGCAGTGGATGCCGAAAAAGCATTTGACAGGGTGGGATGGAGCTTTCTCAAGGAGACATTAAAGCAGTGGGGGATTGGTCCCCTACTGATTGATAAAATAATGGCCCTTTATCATAACCCAATGGCTAGAATACGAGCTAATGGGGAGTTATCGGACACGATTCATATCACCAATGGAACTCGCCAAGGATGTCCATTGTCCCCAATTCTGTATATATTAGTTATGGAACACCTCTTAATAGCGATTCGGAAGAACAATGATATTAAAGGCATTAAGGTTGGTGAGATAGAATATAAAATGTCAGTATATGCAGATGACGTGTTATTGTACATCACAAATCCGTTGGTGACTATACCAAATCTAATAGCAGAATTTAAAAGATTTGGAGATCTGAGTAATTTTAAGGTGAATTATAATAAATCTGAGGCCTTAAATATTTCTCTGCCTAACTCTATGGTTGAGCTCCTAAAGAAAAACTTTTCATTTAAATGGCAGGAGGAGGCAATTAGATACCTCGGAATTTTTATCCCTAGAGAGATGAATAGGATACAGGAATTTAACTATCTCCCATTAATACATAAGATTACAAAGACGCTACAACTTTATGATAAAGGGACCTTTTCCTGGATGGGAAGGATTAATATTGTAAAAATGGACATACTGCCCAAGATCATTTATATATTCCAGACAATACCTTTATATCCCTCAAGAACCATAATGAATCAAATTCGTAAGGCTATAGGAAGTTTTATTTGGGCAAAAAAGAGCGCCAGAATAAACAGGAATACACTATATAGATCAAAAAAAGATGGAGGACTGGCTCTCCCAGATATCTCGTTGTATCTTAAAGCAATTTTTATAACCAGGATTGTGGATTGGTTCCATAATATGGATTGCAAACAATGGGTAAAATTGGAGGAAGAAGTCACAGACATAAAACTGAAATCATTACCTTGGATTAAGAAGGAATGTAGACCCAGAGAGGGGGATATGCCCTCCTTGGTCGTGTCAACTTTGAAAGCATGGGACGATTTGATAAGGAGGGGGATAGGATCTACATTGAGAGGCCCAATGACCCCCCTCTTTAGCAACCCGGAATTCCCACTTGCATTTAAAACCAAGACCTTTCTGAATTGGCAGAGGAGGGATGATACGAGGATTGTAGAAATATTAGAAGAGAATAAACTCCCCCCATTGGAGACCCTTGGTGCCAAACATAGCAAGAAATGGTTTCAGTATGGGCAACTTCAGCAATTTATTTCATCTTTGATGAAGGAGTCCATATTGAATAGACCACTTTTAGGGTTAGAAAAAATATTGTTACAGAAATATAGACCCTTGCATAATTTATCCGTTTTGTATAAATACTTAATTTCAGAAAGCAAGGAGGTAGAGTTACAATACATAAAAAAATGGGAGGAAGAACTAGGGAAAACTCTCCCCAGAGCTGAATGGGAAAAAGCAATTATAGTAACACATAAACTGTCAATTTCCACTAGGCATCAAGAAAGAAACTATAAAATACTAGCCAGATGGTATATATGCCCAGTGGATATGAACAAAATAAGTTCAGATAACTCAGATAGATGTTGGAGATGTGAAGGAGCAAGAGGTACAATGTCGCATATCTGGTATTTTTGTCCAGAAGTTCAACCATTGTGGGAAAAGGTGTTTAAAAATTATAGGGTTACAACAGGGGCAAAGATACAACCAGATATATATAAGGCGATATTGTCAATGATCCCTGGATCAATAAAAAACATAAAAAAGGGAACCTTGAAACACTATCTTACTGCGGCGCGTACCGTTATAGCTAGAAAGTGGAAAAACAAAATAGCCCCCTCCATAGAGGAGTGGGAATGTGAAATGGGAGCGATGAGATCCTTAGAGGAGAGGATAATACTAGAGAGAGGGAGTTGACTATATACAGGAAGTCTGTGGGAAGTGTCTAGAGTCTCGCCGCTGTAGGGGAAAGAAAAATTGGGATATAGATGGAGCAAATATTGTGATGAACAGTTGGAGAAAGTGAGAGAAATTTTTTAATTTTTTTTTTTTTTTTTTTGAGTGGGGATTTGTAGGAGGATTGTTGAGTGTGTGGGTGATTGGTATGGAAGGAGGGTATTAGGATAGTAATGTGTGATAGATTCAGGGGCCGTGCTAAGATAGGTTAATGAATCTATACAGTAATGTATACCGATGGTGCTAATAAAGATCATGGAGTTATATAGAATGATCTGAATATTAAATGTGAACAAGACAATATTCACACCTTTTTGTCTGTAGATGTGTGTATGTGTATATGTTTTATAAAAATTTTTTGTAAAAAGGTTTGATAAATAAAGATAATTTAAAAAAAATATATATCCGATTCAAGTATGTGTTCTTAACCCAAAAAAAGTGATTTTTACCAATCTCAGATTCCTCCAAATCTAAATTTTTATTTTATTTTATTTTTTGTGATCCGACTTCCTGCTGTGGGCTCTGGGCAATGGGCTTTGGACTTTAAGCTATGGGCTTTGGGATTTGTAGAGTACATGACTGCAACTAACGTGCACTGCTTGTTCCAAACAAACATGGGGGAGGGGGGGGGGCATTAACTAGTGGATGTGGATGGATAATTACGGTAAACAAAAAAAATAAATCCGACCTCCTCCTCCCCTATAGCCAGCCAATCACTCTCCTTCTTTGTACGATGTTAACGAAGTGACACTAAACTCTGGTTTAAAAAAATATATTCAAGTTTAAGTATGTGTTCTTAACCCCAGAAAAGTGATTTTTACTGATCTCAGACTCCCCCAAATCTCCATTTATGTTTTTCTGATCTAACTGCTTGAAAAGAGTTTTGGGCTGTGGGCTGTACACTGCGGGTTTTGGGATACAAGGTTTGGGCTGCGGGCTAAAGGAGAGATATGGGAGTTATTGGAGAATGACAGCAGAAGGCAGGAACATACAGAGACCATTTCATAAAAAATACTTTACAAGGACATTAACTAGAATGTCTATCTTATCTATAAAATCTATCTACCTACCTTTTTTTATAAAGAAGACTAAAAACATACATACAATCTTATCATATCACTATCTTATCTATGCTTACAAAATATTTTTTTTCAGACAAACAGAAGCGAGAAGAAAGGGAGAGGTTCAGGGGTTAAAAGGAGGATGTGATAAGAAATAAGAAACACACAGTAAGAAACAATTTCATGACAAATAATTTGCAAGTAAGTTGACTATAATATCTATCTTATCTATGACATCTATACAAGAACAAAATACATACATACATACATGCTAACTTATTATATCACTATCTTACCTATATTTACAAAAAATATTTTTTTTCTATTTTTTTAAATTTCAAACAAGCAGAAGTGAGGGGAAGTGGAGAAGTTTAGGAGTTAACAGCAGATGTGACAAGGAATCAGAGACACACAGATAAGAATTTTCATTAAAAATAAATTACAGAAACATTAAGCAGTGGATCTGTATGGATTATTAAAAAAATTATACATTTAGTGCCATGAAAAAAAAGAAAATCCGGCCTCCTCCTCCCCAATAGCTGGCAAATCACACTTTTTGTTGGATGGTAAAGGAGTGATGCTAAACGCTGGTTTAAAAAAAAATATCCATTTCAGGTATGAGTTCTTAACCCAAAAAAGTGATTTTTACTGGTTTCAGACTCCTCCAAACCTCCATATTCTTTTTTTGTGATCCGACTTCCTGGGCCGTGGGCTATGGGCTTTGCAGTGTACATGGAGCAGTGTACATGACTGCAAATAACGTGCGCTGCTTGTACCAAACAAACAGAAGTGAATGGGGAAATGAAAGACATGGGAACTCATGGAGGATGTTATAGTACATGGAAGCAGAAAAAAAAGGTAAGAAATTAGCCACTTCAGCCCCGGAAGGTTTTACCCCCTTCCTGACCAGAGCACTTTTTACAATTTGGCACTGCGTCGCTTTAACTGCTAATTGTGCGGTCATGCAATGCTGTACCCAAACGAAATTTGCGTCCTTTTCTTCCCACAAATAGAGCTTTCTTTTGATGGTATTTGATCACCTCTGCCGTTTTTACTTTTTGCGCTATAAACGGAAAAAGACCGAAAATTTTGAAAAAAAATGATATTTTCTACTTTTTGTTATAAAAAAAATCCAATAAACTCAATTTTAGTCATACATTTAGGCCAAAATGTATTCGGCCACATGTCTTTGGTAAAAAAAATGTCAATAAGCGTATATTTATTGGTTTGCGCAAAAGTTATAGAGTCTACAAACTAGGGTACATTTTCTGGAATTTACACAGCTTTTATTTTATGACTGCCTATGTCATTTCATGAGGTGCTAAAATGGCAGGGCAGTACAAACCCCCCCCAAATGACCCCATTTTGGAAAGTAGACACCCCAAGGAAATTGCTGAGAGGCATGTTGAACCCATTGAATATTTTTTTTTTTTGTCCCAAGTGATTGAATAATGAAAAAAAAAAAAAAAAAATTACAAAAAGTTGTCACTAAATGATATATTGCTCACACAGGCCATGCGCATATGTGGAATTGCACCCCAAAATACATTTAGCTGCTTCTCCTGAGTACGGGGATACCACATGTGTGGGACTTTTTGGGAGCCTAGCCGCGTACGGGGCCCCGAAAACCAAGCACCGCCTTCAGGATTTCAAAGGGCATAAATTTCACTCCTCACTACCTATCACAGTTTTGAAGGCCATAGAATGCCAAGATGGCACAAAACCCCCCCAAATGACCCCATTTTGGAAAGTAGACACCCCAAGATATTTGCTGAGAGGCATGTTGAGTCCATGGAATATTTTATTTTTTGACACAAGTTGCGGGAATGTGACAATTTTTTTTTTTTTTGCACAAAGTTGTCACTAAATGATATATTGCTCACACAGGCCATGGGCATATGTGGAATTGCACCCCAAAATACATTCTGCTGATTCTCCTGAGTACGGGGATACCACATGTGTGAGACTTTTTGGGAGCCTAGCCGCGTACGGGGCCCCGAAACCCAGCACCGCCTTCAGGATTTCTAAGGGCGTAAAGTTGTGATTTCACTCCTCACTACCTATCACATTTTTGAAGGCCATAAAATGCCCAGATGGCACAAAACCCTCCCAAATGACCCCATTTTGGAAAGTAGACACCCCAAGCTATTTGCTGAGAGGCATGTTGAGTCCATGGAATATTTTATATTTTGACACAAGTTGCGGGAAAGTGACAATTTTTTTTTTTTTTTTTTTTGCACAAAGTTGTCACAAAATGATATATTGCTCAAACATGCCATGGGCATATGTGGAATTACACCCCAAAATACATTCTGCTACTTCTCCTGAGTACGGGGATACCACATGTGTGGGACTTTTTGGGAGCCTAGCCGCGTACGGAGCCCCGAAAACCAAGCACCGCCTTCAGGATTTCTAAGGGCATAAATTTTTGATTTCACTCCTCACTACCTATCACAGTTTTGAAGGCCATAAAATGCCAAGATGGCACAAAACCCCCCCCAAATGACCCCATTTTGGAAAGTAGACACCCCAAGCTATTTGCTGAGAGGCATGTTGAGTCCATGGAATATTTTATTTTTTGACACAAGTTGCAGGAAAGTGACAATTTTTTTTTTTTTTGCACAAAGTTGTCACTAAATGATATATTGCTCACACAGGCCATGGGCATATGTGGAATTGCACCCCAAAATACATTCTGCTGATTCTCCTGAGTACGGGGATACCACATGTGTGGGACTTTTTGGGAGCCTAGCCACGTACGGGGCCCCGAAAACCCAGCACCGCCTTCAGGATTTCTAAGGTCGTAAAGTTGTGATTTCACTCCTCACTACCTATCACATTTTTGAAGGCCATAAAATGCCCAGATGGCACAAAACCCCCCCAAATGACCCCGTTTTGGAAAGTAGACACCCCAAGCTATTTGCTGAGAGGCATGTTGAGTCCATGGAATATTTTATATTTTGACACAAGTTGCGGGAAAGTGACAATTTTTTTTTTTTTTTTTTTTGCACAAAGTTGTCACAAAATGATATATTGCTCAAACATGCCATGGGCATATGTGGAATTACACCCCAAAATACATTCTGCTGCTTCTCCTGAGTACGGGGATACGACATGTGTGGGACTTTTTGGGAGCCTAGCCGCGTACGGAGCCCCGAAAACCAAGCACCGCCTTCAGGATTTCTAAGGGCATAAATTTTTGATTTCACTCCTCACTACCTATCACAGTTTTGAAGGCCATAAAATGCCAAGATGGCACAAAACCCCCCCAAATGACCCCATTTTGGAAAGTAGACACCCCAAGTTATTTGCTGAGAGGCATGGTGAGTATTTTGCAGCTCTCATTTGTTTTTGAAAATGAAGAAAGACAAGAAAAACATTTTTTTTTTTTCTTTTTTCAAATTTCAAAAGTTTGTGACAAAAAGTGAGGTCTGCAAAATACTCACTATACCTCTCAGCAAATAGCTTTGGGTGTCTATTTTCCAAAATGGGGTCATTTGGGGGGGGTTTGTGCCATCTGGGCATTCCATGGCCTCCGAAACTGTGATAGGCAGTGAAGAGTGAAATCAAAAATTTACGCCCTTAGAAAGCCTGAAGGCGGTGCTTGGTTTTCGGGGTCCCGTACGCCGCTAGGCTCCCAAAAAGTCTCACACATGTGGTATCCCCGTACTCAGGAGAAGCAACAGAATGCATTTTGGGGTGTAATTTCACATATTCCCATGGCATGTTTGAGCAATATATCATTTAGTGACAACTTTGTGCAAAAAAAAAAAAAAAAATTGTCTTTTTCCCGCAACTTGTGTCACAATATAAAATATTCCATGGACTCGACATGCCTCTCAGCAAATAGCTTGGGGTGTCTACTTTCCAAAATGGGGTCATTTGGGGGGGGTTTGAACTGTCCTGGCATTTTATGCACAACATTTAGAAGCTTATGTCACACATCACCCACTCTTCTAACCACTTGAAGACAAAGCCCTTTCTGACACTTTTTGTTTACATGAAAAAATTATTTTTTTTTGCAAGAAAATTACTTTGAACCCCCAAACATTATATATTTTTTTAAAGCAAATGCCCTACAGATTAAAATGGTGGGTGTTTCATTTTTTTTTTTTCACACAGTATTTGCGCAGCGATTTTTCAAACGCATTTTTTGGGGAAAAAACACACTTTTTAAAATTTTAATGCACTAAAACACACTATATTGCCCAAATGTTTGATGAGATAAAAAAGATGATCTTAGGCCGAGTACATGGATACCAAACATGACATGCTTTAAAATTGCGCACAAACGTGCAGTGGCGACAAACTAAATACATTTTTAAAAGCCTTTAAAAGCATTTACAGGTTACCACTTTAGATTTACAGAGGAGGTCTACTGCTAAAATTACTGCCCTCGATCTGACCTTCGCGGTGATACCTCACATGCATGGGGCAATTGCTGTTTACATTTGACGCCAGACCGACGCTTGCGTTCGCCTTTGCGCGAGAGCAGGGGGGGACAGGGGTGCTTTTTTTTTTTTTTTTTTTTTCTTTATTAATTTTTTAATTTTTTTTCTTATTTTTAAACTGTTCCTTTCATTTTTATTTTTTTTTTATCATTTTTATTGTTATCTCAGGGAATGTAAATATCCCCTATGATAGCAATAGGTAGTGACAGGTACTCTTTTTTGAAAAAATTGGGGTCTATTAGACCCTAGATCTCTCCTCTGCCCTCAAAGCATCTGACCACACCAAGATCGGTGTGATAAAATGCTTTCCCAATTTCCCAATGGCGCTGTTTACATCCGGCGAAATCTAAGTCATGAAATGCTCGTAGCTTCCGGTTTCTTAGGCCATAGAGATGATTGGAGCCATTCTGGTCTCTGATCAGCTCTATGGTCATCTGGCCGAATCACCGGCTGCATTCTCAGGTTCCCTGTTGGGCCAGGAGAGCCAGAGAAAAACATGGAAGACGGTGGGGGGGGGGGATCCCTCCCACTGCTTGTAAAAGCAGTCTAGAGGCTAATTAGCCGCTAGGATTGCTTTTACATGAAAGCCGACCGCTGGCTGAAAAGAATGATACCAAGATGATACCTAAACCTGCAGACATCATTCTGGTATAACCACTCAAAGTCCAGCAACATACCAGTACGTTGCTGGTCCTTGTATTGTAAACTTTTTTTTCATGCAGCCTGTGGGCTGAACGAAAAAAAGATATTGATCGGTGGGTATGCCCACCATTAGAATACCTCCCTTCATCCGCCCACTTATATAAATGGTGCATGTATGACCATCATTAGATGCCGTAGCATAGGGGCATCCTCCCGCAAAAGGCAGGAGCAAATTGCTCCTCCACCCACTGCTGCCCCCACGCTTCGGCATATATGCTGAAGTATGTAACTGTGGTGGTGAAATCACCTCCGACAGCGCTGGAGTCACGGCTTTATATATCGTGGGAGCAAAAGCTGTTGCTGTCAAGATAAATAAATCCGCGCTGCAACTGAATGGCGTACCTGCTAAGCAAATGATGGTTAACAAAAATCAAAGTAACATTACAGTATAACAGTAATACTTACCATACCTGCAAAGCAAATACAAAAAAAAACATAGTAAAAAATAAAACATTTAACGCAACCTGTGCCTACCTAAAATATATATATGCCGAAGCATGGGGGCATCCTCCCGCAAAAGGCAGGAGCAAATTGCTCCTCCACCCACTGCTGCCCCCACGCTTCGGCATATATGCTGAAGTATGTAACTGTGGTGGTGAAATCACCTCCGACAGCGCTGGAGTCACGGCTTTATATATCGTGGGAGCAAACGCTGTTGCTGTCAAGATAAATAAATCCGCTCTGCAGCTGAATGGCGTACCTGAAAACAAAAAAGTGGTTAACAATAAAAAAACAAAGTATAAAAAAATTGCATACCTATAAAGCAAACATGATAAAAACATAACAAAAAAACATTGCAGTATAGAATGCAGAACAATAGAGAGAGAATAGAGAGAGAGAACAATAAAACGACAACTATTTTTGTTTTTTTTTATTTTATATTTTTTTTGTATTTTTATTTTTTTATTTTTTTTTTTATTTTTTATTTTTTTTTAACACTTTTTTTTGTAACTTTAACTTTTAACTGTAACTGTACCAGGTTTGGGTCTCTCAAAATGCGATGGCATCTTGGGAGACCCTGTGTTAGTGTGCCTAGTCTGTGCCGTGCTGAACCCTACGCTAATACTCCACTAGTGTATGGTAGCGTTCAAAACATTCACCAATGCATAGACCAGGATTGTCAGGACAGGAGGGACAACAATACCGGGTGTCACGCCTAAATCCGCGCTTGCTGCAGACACGACATCTTTTTTGGGGGGCTCGTTGGGTAGGGGTACTCTGGAGGACATAAGGAAAATGCCTCCCATGCAGCCGGCTTACTGCATCTGGTTGGGGAAGGTGAGGTGGAGCACCGTCTGGATACAGAAGGGCTCTGACGATCTCTTCCTGGAATTTAAGGAAGGATCCAGTCCGTCCTGAAGCTCTGTATAGGACATGAGCATTCAGCAAAGCCAATTGAAATAAATAAACAGACACTTTTTTGTACCAGCGTCTGGCCTTACGGGCAATTAGGTACGGCGCCAACAACTGGTCGTTGAGGTCCACCCCTCCCATATTAAGGTTGTATTCGTGGACACAGAGGGGTTTCTCCACAACACCAGTCGCCGTAGTAATTTGGGTCGTCGTGTCTGCATGAAGGGAGGTAAGAACGAAAACATTCTTATTGTCCCTCCACTTCATAGCGAGCAAATTATTATACTGCAAGCAGGCTCTATCCCCAGCCTAAGACGGGACTCTACAAGCCGCTGGGGAAAGCCCCGGCGATTAGGTCGCACGGTGCCACATGCTCCAATCTGATGATCAAACAAGTGACTAAAAAGTGGCACGCTCGTATAATAATTGTCCACGTACAAGTGGTACCCCTTTCCGAATAAGGGTGACACCAAGTCCCACTCTATCTTGCCAGCGCTTCCTATGTAGTCAGGGCAGTTTATCGGCTCTACGTGACTATCTTTGCCCTCGTAAACCATGAATCTACATGTATAGCCTGTGGCCCTGTCACAGAGCTTATACATCTTGACCCCGTATCTGGCACGCTTGCTGGGAAGGTACTGTTTGAAGGACAAGCGGCCAGAAAACTTAATTAGGGACTCATCAACGCAGACAACTTGATGGGGGGTAAACAAGTCTGCAAAACGTTGGTTGAAGTGGTTTACGAGGGGCCGAATTTTGTAGAGCCGATCGTATGCAGGGTCTCCACGAGGACGACAGAGTTCATTGTCGTTGAAGTGCATGAACCGCAAAATCTGCTCGTATTGTGCCCTGGTCATGGAGGCAGAGAACACGGGCATATGGTGAATTGGGTCAGTGGACCAATATGACCGCAACTCACTCTTTTTGGTTATGCCCATGAGGAGGGAAAGGCCCAGAAAGATCTTAAATTCGGAGACCGTAATTGGTCTCCAATCTCTGGCAAGGGAGGACTGGGGAATAGTGGCGATGTGTTGACCAGCGTACAAATTGCTTTGGTCCACAATAGATCTATAGAGATCTTCGGTGAAAAACAGCGAATAAAAATCCAGTGGCGTAAAGTCAACTGTTTCCACCTGAATTCCGGGTTGGCCAGTGAAAGGGGGAAGTACGGGTGCTGCAGAAGTGGTGGGTTCCCAATTCGGATTGGCGAGCAGGAAGGGCACTATGGGCACGACGGGCCTGTGTTCGTCTTCTTCTTGGTGGCAGCGGGACGCTACTTGTGCTTGCCACCTCGCCAGCTTGAACTGCACTTATGGGACTCGCCACGTCACCACGTGATACTGCAGTGCTGGATGTACGACCAGGGTGTACTAGGCCGCTGGTGCTTGCCAGTTCACCAGAAGGAGTAGCGGCACTAGTACTTCTCTGCTCCATACGAGAGCCCTGCGGTTCTTGCACTTCAAGGACAGAAGAAGTTCGGGGTCTGGTACGCCTGACCCTAGCAGGGACCACAACTCCGTCGTCAGAGCTATCTGTCATGGAGCCGCTGTCCTCTACAGGTTCGTATTCTGAGCCTGAATTTGACAGATGAGTGACTTCCTCTTCACTATCTGTCATACTCAGAAACGTGTAGGCCTCTTCACTAGTGTACCTTCGATTTGCCGTTTTGGCCTCTAAATTTAGGGGTACACTAGTGAGACTCACAGGCAAAAAAGCTCCTGACTGTTAGCGACTGATTCAAAACGCTACCAAAAAACTGTTAGCGATCGCAGGGATCAGGCCTGACTCTGCGAACGCTGCAGTTATGTGTGCTTAGTGTTTTGTAAGTGTCAGTTATCGATCGATACTGCACTTGGGTGGGCCGGGCTGGGCTGGGCCGAGGGGCAAAACGCAGGTGCTAGCAGGTATCTGGGCTGATCCCGCTAACACTGTGTTTCAGGGAACCCTAAACTGCTGGGGAGTATAGATCTGATCGGATCAGATATCGATCCGTTCAGATACTATAGCACTAAGGGAGGTGTATGCTGCGTGCGTGGGTTTTAGCGGTACTGGCGCTAACCTGACGCTGCCTGGGGCGACGCAGACCTTATCAGATCCTAAAAACTTAACTTATATCACCGCCGGGCAATTAGGGGGTTAAACCTTTATAAGGTAATAAACGGCGGGTGCCCTAAAACTATAATAAACTATAATAAACTGTAATAAACTATAATAAACTACAAAAAACAAACTAGCTAACCAGCGTCACCCGTAACACTTATACGGTGATCGCTGGTGAAAGGGTTAACTAGGGGGCAATCAAGGGGTTAAAACCTTTAGCAGGTAGTATATGGGGGTCCCTGTCGCTATAAAACACTGACAGCGAACCTATATACTTACCTCCCTAACTAGCGTCACCTGTGTCACGAATACAGCGATCAGAAAAACGATCGCTTAGCGACACTGGCGACGGGGGGTAATCAAGGGGTTAACTTTTATTAGGGGGGGTTAGGGGGGTACCCTGGACCTAAAGGGGGGTACCCTAGACCTAAAGGGGGCTAACCTAACTGCCCTAACACTTGTAACTGACACAAACTGACACCAATGCAAAAAAAAAAAAAAAACTGCTATTGGTGTCAGAGTGACAGGGGGTACAGGGGGGTGATCGGGGGGTGATCGGGGGGTGACAGGGGGGTGAAAAGTGTGCCTGCGTGTTCTACTGTAAGTGTAGTGTTGGTGCACTTACTTGGATGTCTTCTCTCCTCTGCGCCGGGACGAAAAGACCGGCTCGAGGAGGGATGACATCACTTCCTTTCCCTCTGTTTACATTACAGAGGGAAAGGAAGCGTTTTCATTCGCCGGGAGCGATCGGGAGGGGGTGGCCAACAATGGATGGCCTCCCCCTCACCTCTCATCGCCCGCGAACGAGAGCCGACCGCCTATGGCACCGGGGGGGGGGGGTCCGATCGGACCCCCCACCCGCGGGAGGCAGATCACGTACAGGTACGTGATTCTGCCTGCCCGTGCCATTCTGCCGCCGTATATGTGCGTTAGGCGGTCGGCAAGTGGTTAATTAATGAAAAATAGATAACAGGGCCATCACCTAGTGGATGTGTATGGATTGTTACTGAAGAATTGGAATATTGTTTAGCGTTTCAAAAAACAAAACAAATCCGACCTCCTCCTCCCCTTAGGCTCTATTCAAACTATGGAACATGTTAACATCAATGCATTTTTTGCCTCTGCGTTTTTGGAAAGGGTCGGGGACTTTTTTTCCCGCAAAATGCAGCGTTTTGCATGTAATAGACTTAAATGGACCCGCATCCAAAATGCAATTACCACATTTTTGCAGTGATTTTCGTTTTTTTAAATTTCTTTTTTTTACACTGTATATAGCTGGTTGCCAAGGAGGGGGCCGGGAAGCCCGCCGCCGCGTCCGTAACCACATCAGCCCCGGACCATTTGGCTGGCAAAAGACCAGAGGACTTTTTACAATTTGGCACTGCGCTGCCTTAACTGGTAATTGCGCAGCCATGCAATGTTGTACTCAAACAAAATTTGCGTCCTTTTCTTCCCACAAATAGAGCTTTCTTTTGATGGTATTTGATTGCCTCTGCGATTTTTATTTTTTTGCAATATAAACGGAAAAAGACCGAAAATTTTGAAAAAAAATGATGTTTTCTATTTTTTGTTATAAGAAAAATCCAATAAACTCAATTTTATTCATACATCTAAGCCAAAATGTATTCAGCCATATGTCTTTGGTAAAAAAAATGTCAATAAGCGTATATTTATTTTCGCAAAAGTTATAGCGTCTACAAACTAGGGTACATTTTCTGGAATTTACGCAGCTTTTAGTTTATGACTGCCTATCTCATTTCTTGAGGTGCTAAAATGGCAGGGCAGTACAAACCCCCCCAAATGACCCCATTTTGGAAAGTAGACACCCTAAGGAAATTGCTAAGAGGCATGTTGAGCCCTTTGAATATTTTATTTTTTGTCCCAAGTGACTGAATAATGACAAAAAAAAAAAAAATTTAACAAAAAGTTGTCACTAAATGATATATTGCTCACACATGCCATGGTTATATGTGGAATTGCACACCAAAATACATTTTGCTGCTTCTCCTGAGTACGGGGATACCACATGTGTGGGACTTTTTGGGAGCCTAGCCACGTACGGGGCCTCGAAAACCAATCACGCCTTCAGGATTTCTAAGGGCGTAAATTTTTGACTTCACTCCTCACTACCTATCACAGTTTTGAAGGCCATAAAATGCCAAGATGGCACAAAATCCCCCAAATGACCCCATTTTGGAAAGTAGACACCCCAAGCTGTTTGCTTGTAGGCATGGTGAGTATTTTGCAGCTCTCATTTGTTTTTGAAAATGAAGAAAGAAAAAAAAATGAATTTTTTTTTTTTTTTTTTATTTCAAAACTTTGTGACAAAAAGTGAATTCTGCAAAATACTCACCATACCTCTCAGCAAATAGCTTGGGTTGTCTACTTTCCAAAATGGGGTCATTTGGGGGGGGGGGTTGTGCCATCTGGGCATTCCATGGCCTCCGAAACTGTGATAGGCAGTGAGGAGTGAAATCGAAAATTTACACCCTTAGAAAGCCTGAAGACGGTGATTGGTTTTCGGGGCCCCGTACGTGGCTAGGCTCCCAAAAAGTCTCACACATGTGGTAACCCAGTACTCAGGAGAAGCAACAGAATGTATTTTGGGGTGTAATTTCACATATGCCCATGGCACGTTTGAGCAACATATCATTTAGTGACAACTTTGTGCAAAAAAAAAGTCTTTTTTCCGCAACTTGTGTCAAAATAGAAAATATTCCATGGACTCGACATGCCTCTCAGAAAATAGCTTGGGGTGTCTACTTTCCAAAATGGGGTCATTTGGGGGGGGGGGTTTAAACTGTCCCGGCATTTTATGCACAACATTTAGAAGCTTATGTCACACATCACCCACTCTTCTAATGACTTTTTTTAATTTTAATGCACTAAAACACACTATATTGCCCAAATGTTTGATGTAATAAAAAAGATGATCTTAGGCCGAGTACATGGATACCAAACACGGCATGCTTTAAAATTGCGCACAGACGTGCAGCGGCGACAAACTACATACATTTTTAAAAGTCTTTAAACGCCTTTACAGGTTACCACTTTAGATTTACAGAGGAGGTCTACTGCTAAAATTACTGCCCTCGATCTGACCTTCACGGTGATACCTCACATGCATGGTGCAATTGCTGTTTACATATGACGCCAGACCGACGCTTGTGTTTGCCTTTGCGCGAGAGCAGGGGGGACAGGGGTGTTTTGTTTTGTTTTTTTAATTACTTATTTTGCTTTTTTTATTTTATTTTTAAACTGTTCCTTTCATTTATATTTTTTTTAATCATTTTTATTGTTATCTCAGGGAATGTAAATATCCCCTATGATAGCAATAAGTAGTGACAGGTACTCTTTTTTGAAAAAATTGGGGTCTATTAGACCCTAGATCTCTCCTCTGCCCTCAAAGCATCTGACCACACCAAGATCGGTGTGATAAAACGCTTTCCCAATTTCCCAATGGCGCTGTTTATATCCGGCGAAATCTAAGTCATAAAATGCTCTTAGCTTCCGGTTTCTTAAGCCATAGAGATTATTGGAGCCATTCTGGTCTCTGATCAGCTCTATGGTCAGCTGGCGGAACCACCGGCTGCATTCTCAGGTTCCCTGTTGGGACAGGAGAGCCAGAGAAAACCATGGAAGACGCTGGAAGGGGGGGGGGACATTCCCTCCCACTGCTTGTAAAAGCAGTCTAGAGGCTAATTAGCCACTAGGATTGCTATTACATGAAAGCCGACCGCTGGCTGAAAAGAATGATACCAAGATGATACCTAAACCCGCAGGCATCATTCTGGTATAACCACTCAAAGTCCAGCAACATACCAGTATGTTGCTGGTCCTTGTTGGGCATATATTGTAATCTTTTTTTCATGCAGCCTGTGGGCTAAACGAAAAAAAGAGATTGATCGGTGGGTATGCCCACCATTAGAATACCTCCCTTCAGCCACCCACTTCTAATGATGGGCATACATGCACCGTTTATATATGCCGAAGCATGGGGGCATCCGCCCCAAAAGGTAGGAGCAAATCTCTCCTCCGCCCCTGCTGCCCCCATGCTTCGCCATATATGCTCTTTTTTTATTTTAACTGTGGTGGTGAAATCACCTCCTACAGCACTGGAGTCACGGCTTTATGTATCGTGGGAGCAAACGCTGTTGCTG
Organism: Aquarana catesbeiana; assembly: GCF_042186555.1. Taxonomy (NCBI): domain Eukaryota; kingdom Metazoa; phylum Chordata; class Amphibia; order Anura; family Ranidae; genus Aquarana; species Aquarana catesbeiana. Next base: position 367,927,716 of record NC_133329.1, read on the forward strand.
TCATGATAAATAAATCCGCGCTGCAGCTGAATGGCATACCTCCTAAGCAAATGATGGTTAACAATAAAACAAGGTAACATTACAGTATGACAGTAAGACTTGCCAAACCTGCAAAGCAAATACAAAAAAAAATATGCCTAAAATATATATATATGCCGAAGCATGGGGGCATCCACCCGCAAAAGTTAGGAGCAAATCGCTCTTCCGCCCCTGCTGCCCCCATGCTTCGGCATATATGCTGAAGTATGTAACTGTGGTGGTGAAATCACCTCCGATAGCGCTGGAGTCAAGGCTTTATGTATCGTGGGAGCAAACGCTGTTGCTGTCAAGATAAATAAATCCGCGCTGCAGCTGAATGGCGTACCTGAAAACAAAAAAACAGTTTAAAAGAAAACACAGTAAACAGTAAAGTGTAAAAAAAATTACATACCTGAAAAGCAAACAGGATAAAACATGATAACAATAAAACATTACAGAATAGAATATAGTAAAAAAGAGCAGAACAATAGAGAGAATATAGAGAGAGAGAACAATAAAACGACAACTATTTTTGTTTTTTTATTTTATATTTTTTTTGTTTTTTAATTTTTTTTTTTTTTACACTTTTTTTTTAAACTAACTTTTGTAACTGTAACCGGTTCCAGGTTCGGGTCTCTCAAAATGCGATGGCATCTTGGGAGACCCTGTGAAAGTGTGCCTAGTCTGTGCAATGCTGTACCCTATGCTAAAACTCCACTAGTGTATGGTAGCGTTCAAAACATTCACCAATGCAAAGACCAGGATTGTCAGGACAGGAGGGACAATAATAGCGGGTGTCAAGCCTATATCCGCGCTTGCTGCAGACACAACATCTTTTTTGGGGGGCTTGTTGGGTAGGGGTACTCGGGAGGACATAAAGAGAATTCATCTCATGCAGCCGGCTTACAGAATTTGGTTGGGGAAGGTGAGGTGGAACACCGTCTGGAAACAGAAGGGCTCTGACGATCTCTTCCTGGAATTTAAGGAAGGATCCAGTCTGTCCTGAAGCTCTGTATAGCAAATGAGCGTTCAGCAAAGCCAATTGAAATAAATAAACAGACACTTTTTTGTACCAGCGTCTGGCCTTACGGGCAACTAGGTACGGCGCCAACAACTGGTCGTTGAGATCCACCCCTCCCATATTTTGGTTATATTGGTGGACACAGAGGGGTTTCTCCACAACACCAGTCGCCGTAGTAATTTGGACCGTCGTGTCTGCATGAAGGGAGGTAAGAACGAAAACATTCTTATTGTCCCTCCACTTTATAGCGAGCAAATTATTACACTGCAAGCAGGCTCTCTCCCCCAGCCTAAGACGAGAATCTACAAGCCGCTGGGGAAGGCCCCGGCGATTAGGTCGCACGGTGCCACATGCTCCAATCTGCTGATCAAACAAGTGACTAAAAAGTGGCACGCTCGTGTAATAATTGTCCACATATAAGTGGTACCCCTTTCCGAATAAGGGTGACACCAAGTCCCACACTATCTTGCCAGCGCTTCCTATGTAGTCAGGGCAGTTTGTCGGCTCTACGTGGCTATCTTTTCCCTCGTAAACCATAAAACTACATGTATAGCCTGTGGCCCTGTCACAGAGCTTATACATCTTGACCCCGTATCTGGCATGCTTGCTGGGAAGGTACTGTTCGAATGACAAGCGGCCAGAAAACTTAATCAGGGACTCATCAACGCAGACAACTTGATGGGGAGTAAACAAGTCTGCAAAACGTTGGTTAAAGTGGTTTACGAGGGGCCGAATTTTGTAGAGCCGATCGTATCCAGGGTCTCCACGAGGACGACAGAGTTTATTGTTGTTGAAGTGCATGAACCGCAAAACCAGCTTGTATCGTGCCCTGGCCATGGAAGCAGAGAACACGGGCATATGGTACATTGGGTCAGTGGACCAATATGACCACAACATACTCATTTTAACTATGCCCATGTTGAGGGATAGGCCCAGAAAGGTCTTAAATTCGGAGACCGTAATTGGTCTCCAATCTCTGGCAAGGGAGGACTGGGGAATAGTGGCGATGTGTTGACCAGCGTACAAATTGCTTTGGTCCACAATAGATCTATAGAGATCTTCTGTGAAAAACAGCGAATAGAAATCAAGTGACGTAAAATCAACTGTTTCCACCTGAATGCCGGGTTGGCCAGTGAATGGGGGAAGTACGGGTGCTGCAGAAGTGGTGGGTTCCCAATTAGGATTGGCGAATTCTGCAGGAAGGACACTATGGGCACGACGGGCCTGTCTTTGTTTTCTTGGTGGCAGCGGGACACTACTTGTACTTGCCACCTCACCATCTTGAACTGCACTTATGGGACTCGTCACGTCACGACGTGTTACTGCAGTGCTGGATGTACGACCAGGGTGTACTAAGCCTCTGGTGCTTGCCAGTTCACCAGAAGGAATAGCGGCGCTAGTACTTCTCTACTCCATACGAGAGCCCTTCGGTTCTTGCACCTCAACAGCAGAAGAAGATTGGGGTCTGGTAAGCCTGACCTTGGCAGGGACCACAACTCTGTTGTCAGAGCTATCTGTCATGGAGCCACTGCTGTCTACAGGTTCGCATTCTGAGCCTGAATCTGACAGATGAGTGACTTCCTCTTCACTATCTGTCATGCTCAGAAACGTGTAGGCCTTTTCACTAGCGTACCTTCAATTTGCCATTTTGGGCTCTAAATTTAGTGGTACACGAGTGAGACTCACAGGTAAAAAAGCTCCTAGACTGTTAGCGACTGTATCAAAATGCTACCAAAAAAACTGTTAGCGATCACAGGGATCAGGCCTGACTCTGCGAACGCTGCAGTTATGTGTTTAGTGTTTTGTAAGTTACAGTGATCGATCGATACTGCACTTGGGTGGGCTGGACTGGGCTGGGCGGAGGGGCAAAACACAGGTGCTAGCAGGTATCTGGGCTGATCCCGCTAACACTGCGTTTTGGGGACCCTAAACTGCTGGGGACGCTAGTATAGATCTGATCAGATCAGATATTGATCTGTTCAGATACTATACCACTAAGGGAGGTGTATGCTGCGTGCGTGGGTGTTAGCGGTACCGGCACTAACCTGACGCTGCTTGGGGCGACGCAGACCCTATCTGACCCTAAAACTTAACTTATATCACCGCAGAGTGATCAGGGGGTTAAACCTTTATTAGGTAATAAACGGCGGGTGCCCTGAAACTATAAAAAACAAACTAACTAACCAGCGTCACCCGTAACAGTTATACGGTGATCACTAGTGAAAGGGTTAATTAGGGGGCAATCAGGGGGTTAAAATCTTTATTAGGTAGTATATGGGGGTACCTGTTGCTATAAAAAGCTGACGGCGAACCTAAATACTTACCTCCCTAACTAGTGTCACCTGTGACACTAATACAGCGATCAGAAAAACGATCGCTTAGTGACAATGGCGACGGGGGGTGATCATGGGGTTAAACCTTTGTTAGGGGGGTACCCTAGACTTAAAGCGGCCTAACACTAACTGCCCTACAACTTATAACTGTCACAAATGACACCAATGCAAAAATCAGAAAAAAAAACGGCTATTGGTGTCACTGTGACAGGGGGGTGATGGGGGGTGAAATGTGTGCCTAGAGTGTTCTACTGTAAGTGTAGTGTTTGGTGCACTTACTTGATGCCTTCTCTCCTCGGAAGCCGGAACGAAAAGGCTTCACGAGGAGAGATGACATCACTTCCTCTGCCTCTGTTTACATTACAAAGGCAGAGGAAGCATTTCATTCGTGAGGGGGTAGCCACGAATAGATGTCCTCCCCCTCAGCACGGATCGCTCTTGTAACGAAGCCGACCGCCGCAGGCACCGGGGGGGGGGGTCCGATTGGACTCCCGCCCGTGGTCAAGCAGGGACATACAGGTAAGCCCTTATGCCTGCCCGTGCCATTCTGCCGACGTACATAGTCGTGCGGCGGTCGGCAAGTGGTTAACAACCGATGAGTCATCAGCTGTCAGCGGGCTTCCCCGCTGAATGTAAAAAAAAAAAAAGAATTGACAGCTAAAAAAAAAAAAAAAAAAAAAAAAAAAATCATGAAAAATAGCGTGGGGTCCCCCCCCCCAGGTTCTTCCCCAAGAAGAAGATAATTTTAATAAAAGACTTGTCAACAAACTGTCTACTGTATTATTTAATACTACACTACTTTTTTGGTGAATGGGTAGGGGTAGTGTACCTAGGGTTGCCACCTGTACGGGAATGACCCAGACAGTCCAGGTTTTGACAGTTGTGCCCGGGTTTCTGTCCTCCTGAAACCCCTGCACAGCAGCACACCTCTAGTCCCACGGATGACTGGAGCCAGCGTGGGAACTCAATGGGGGGTAGCCTTCAATGCAGTTGCTGCGGTTCCACTCTCTCTCTCGCACCCCCACCCCCCCCCGCCTGGATGATGACATGAGCAGCAACTCAGCGAGGAGTATCCTTCACTGCTTCACTCTCTTCTCGCACTCTGCTCCGCCCCCACGCGCGGCCGCTGCCAGTGTGTGAATGCTCAACTGTGCTAGGACACCTCCAGTGACGATCTTGCAGAGGAACCCATGGGAGACAGCTGCTCCACCACCCAGCTCCGCCCCCTAACTCCGGCCCTGTCCCCAACTTCCCACACACATCTTTGCAGTGGCTCCAGCGACAGCCCCTACTCCTGCCAGTAAGTCTCTCTCTAATGGAGGTGGAGGGGGGGGGGGGCGCACTGATACAAGGGGACTCTGAGCTAATGGGGGTCTTAAAGGGGGGGTAATGTAAAGGGACACTAATCTAATGGGGGTCTTTAAGGGGGGGGTGGCTGATTAAGTTCAGTACATACCATCTGAATGATGCAATGTGACCTGTTAATATAAGTGCACATAGCTCCCTCTGCCACAGAGCAGCACAGACATGCAATATAGACAGTCTGGGACAGAGAGTAAAATGATCAGATAAGTCCTTGTAGTGTTTGTAAAAATACTTCTGGAAATATGTGATCTTTAGAGAGGAAAATATGAAAACCGGTATGAATTTCTGCAGCTACACATTGTAGGTGGGCTAAGAAATCAGTAAACATTCTGGGTGTCAACAGAGCGGGAAAAAAAAAAAATGTGTAAAAGAGGCAGTAAACATATTATGATTGAATATAATAGAAAATTTGTGCAGATACTGTACATATGAAAGAAAAAATAAAACTTAGTTCTAGCTAGGGTTGCCACCTGTCCAGGTTTCACCTGGACAGTACGGGTTTTGAAACATGTGTCCGGGTCTCTGCCCGCCTGAGACCCATGCACATTATTCAGACCTGCCGGTGGCTCCCTGTGCAGCGTGCCTTGCCTAAACTGTGCCACCACGGCTGTGTCCCGAGTTCGGGTCCGCAATGGTATCTGCTGCTGCTGCTGCTGCCTCCCTATCTACCCCTTGCACTGTCAATGTCAGCGGCGTGTGCCGCACCTCCGTCCGCTCAGTGTACTGCAGACGGGACACAGAGGCAGAGGCGGGTTGCTCTCCTCTGGCTGGCTGAAGAAGGGAGATGGAGGTGAGGTTGAAGGCGGAGCCCCTGCGTTCCCTGCTGCTCTTTTGAAAAGTGTGTGGAGATTGCGGTGTCAGACTAGCTTGTAAAGTAAGTTTTTGTGATCTTAGTATGTCAGGATTTCAAAGGGTTCTTCGCACCCCCATACATACATACATACAGTCCTCACCAATTCCCCCCCCCATACACCATCCATATATCCAGTCCTCCCCTCCCCCCAATGCCATCTATATATACAGTCCCCCCATATATATATACACACACACACACACACAGACACAGAGAGAGAGAGAGAGAGAGAGAGAGAGAGAGAGAGAGAGAGAGAGAGAGAGAGAGAGACACAGTCCTCCCCCCATACAGTATGCATACATACGGTCCTCACCCCCCCCCCCCATACAATACGCATACATACTTAGGCTCATGTATCATGCACAGCTTAACTATTATCAGCCAATGCCTTACAGGAGGACTCCCCTGTCCCCCCATACTACACCAGGAGACCTCCCCCCACCCCCCAAAATGACACTGGGATGCTCCCCACCAAACATTATTCACTATATTGTACATTACACACACCTGCACTATATTGTACATTACACACTACATATACACTATATTGCACATTACACACACCTGCACTATATACACTATACTGTACATTACACACACCTGCACTATATTGTACATTACACACTACATATACACTATATTGCACATTACACACACCTGCACTATATGCAATTGGCTACACCCACTGTTCACCGCTGCACATGCCACATTACTACTTCCCTAGGGCACACAGAGGTGTCCCAGGTATTTTACAATCTCATAGTGTATGCTACAAAAAAAATACCAAGCCCCGCTGAAGTGTTCGGGTTTGGCTCAAAGAAAAGGTGGCAACCCTAAATGTATCCCATACTCTTTCACATGGGGGGTAGGCCGGGATCTGGGGGCCCCCTTGTTAAAGGGGGCTTCCAGATTCCGATAAGCCCCCCGCTGGCAGTGCCCCCCCTGCCCCAAAGCACCCATTCCCCCATGTTGAGGGCATGCGGCCTGGTATGGTTCAGGAGGGGGGGGGGGTGCGCTCGCTCTTCCCGGCCCCCTCCATAGCAACCAGCTATATACAGTGTAAAAAAAAACAAAAAACTTGAGACGAAAATCGTGGCAAAACTGTGGTGAAATCGCTGTAAAAACCTGTGTCCAAAAACGCAGCAAGCACCACAAAAAGCACTGCAGAAATGCTCAAAAGCAACATGCATAGATGTGAATCGAGCCTTATGCCCCATACACGCAATCCGACTTTCCGACAACAAAACCGTGGAATTTTGTTCGAAGGTTGTTGACTCCAACTTGTCTTGCATACACACGGTCACACAAATGTTGGCCAACAATTACGAACATAGTGACGTACATGACGTACAGTGAGCCGATAAAAAGGAAGTTCAATAGTCATGTGATATCTCCATTACGAACGCTTCCGGCTCGTACTTGATTCCGAGCATGCATGGACTTTTGTGAGACGGACTTGTGTACACACGATCGGAAAGTCCGACAACAAAAATTTGTTGGTGGAAAATTTGAGAACCTGCTAGCCAACATTCGTTGGCAGAAAGTCCAAGAACAAATGTTCAATGGAGCATACACACGGTCGGAGCTTCGGCCAACAAGTTCACATCCAACATTTGTTGTCGGAAAATCCGATCATGTGTACGCAGCATTACAGTCGGCCAATCACTCTCCTTTTTTGTAAGATGTTAACCACTTGAGCCCCGGACCATTATGCTGCCTAAGGACCAGAGGTCTTTTTCCAATTTGGCACTGCGTCACTTTAACTTTTAATTGCGCGGTCATGCAATGCTGTACCCAAACGAAATTTGCGTCCTTTTCTTCCCACAAATAGAGCTTTCTTTTGATGGCATTTGATCACCTCTGCCGTTTTTATTTTTTGCGCTATAAACGGAAAAAGACCGAAAATTTTGAAAAAAAATGATATTTTCTACTTTTTGTTATAAAAAAAATCCAATAAACTCAATTTTAGTCATACATTTAGGCCAAAATTTATTCGGCCACATGTCTTTGGTAAAAAAAAAGTTAATAAGCGTATATTTATTGGTTTGCGCAAAAGTTATAGCGTCTACAAACTAGGGTACATTTTCTGGAATTTACACAGCTTTTAGTTTATGACTGCCTATGTCATTTCATGAGGTGCTAAAATGGCAGGGCAGTACAAAACCCCCCCAAATGACCCCATTTTGGAAAGTAGACACCCCAAGGAAATTGCTGAGAGGCATGTTGAACCCATTGAATATTTTTTTTTTTTGTCCCAAGTGATTGAATAATGACAAAAAAAAAAAAAAAAAAAATATTTACAAAAAGTTGTCACTAAATGATATATTGCTCACACAGGCCATGGGCCTATGTGGAATTGCACCCCAAAATACATTCAGCTGCTTCTCCTGAGTATGGGGATACCACATGTGTGGGACTTTTTGGGAGCCTAGCCGCGTACGGGGCCCCGAAAACCAATCACCGCCTTCAAGATTTCTAAGGGCATAAATTTTTGATTTCATTCCTCACTACCTATCACAGTTTTGAAGGCCATAAAATGCCCAGATGGCACAAAACCCCCCCAAATGACCCCATTTTGGAAAGTAGACACCCCAAGCTATTTGCTGAGAGGCATGTTGAGTCCATGGAATACTTTCTTTTTTGACACAAGTTGCGGGAAAGTGACAATTTTTTTTTTTTTTGCACAAAGTTGTCACTAAATGATATATTTCTCACACAGGCCATGGGCATATTTTGGAAAGCTGCAAAATACTCACTATACCTCTCAGCAAATAGCTTGGGGTGTCTATTTTCCAAAATGGGGTCATTTGGGGGGGTTTGTGCCATCTGGGCATTCCATGGCCTCCGAAACTGTGCTAGGCAGTGAAGAGTGAAATCAAAAATTTACGCCCTTAGAAAGCCTGAAGGCGGGGCTTGGTTTTCGGGGTCCCGTGCGCGGCTAGGCTCCCAAAAAGTCCCACACATGTGGTATCACCATACTCAGGAGAAGCAACAGAATGTATTTTGGGGTGTAATTTCACATATTCCCATGGCATGTTTGAGCAATATATCATTTAGTGACATCTTTGTGCAAAAAAAAAAAAAAAAAAAAAAAAAAAAAAAAAGATTTGTCTCTTTCCCGCAACTTGTGTCACAATATAAAATATTCCATGGACTCGACATGCCTCTCAGCAAATAGCTTGGGGTGTCTACTTTCCAAAATGGGATCATTTGGGGGGGGTTTGAACTGTCCTGGCATTTTATGCACAACATTTAGAAGCTTATGTCACACATCACCCACTCTTCTAACCACTTGAAGACAAAGCCCTTTCTGACACTTTTTGATTACATGAAAAAATAATTTTTTTTTGCAAGAAAATTACTTTGAACCCCCAAACATTATATATTTTTTTTAAAGCAAATGCCCTACAGATTAAAATGGTGGGTGTTTCATATTTTTTTTTCACACAGTATTTGCGCAGCGATTTTTCAAACGCATTTTTTGGGGAAAAAACACACTTTTTTAAATTTTAATGCACTAAAACACACTATATTGCCCAAATGTTTGATGAAATAAAAAAGATGACCTTAGGCCGAGTACATGGATACCAAACATGACATGCTTTAAAATTGCGCACAAACGCGCAGCGGCGACAAAATAAATACATTTTTAAAAGCCTTTAAAAGCCTTTACAGGTTACCACTTTAGATTTACAGAGGAGGTCTACTGCTAAAATTACTGCCCTCGTTCTGTCCTTCGCGGTGATACCTCACATGCATGGTGCAATTGCTGTTTACATTTGACGCCAGACCGACGCTTGCGTTCGCCTTTGCGCGAGAGCAGGGGGGGACAGGGGTGCTTTTTTTTTTTCTTTATTATTTTTTTGCTTTTTTATCTTATTTTTAAACTGTTCCTTTCATTTTTATTTTTTTTTAATTAATTTTATTGTTATCTCAGGGAATGTAAATATCCCCTATGATAGCAATAGGTAGTGACAGGTACTCTTTTTTTTAAAAATTGGGCTCTATTAGACCCTAGATCTCTCCTCTGCCCTCAAAGCATCTGACCACACCAAGATCGGTGTGATAAAATGCTTTCCCAATTTCCCAATGGCGCTGTTTACATTCGGCGAAATCTAAGTCATGAAATGCTCGTAGCTTCCGGTTTCTTAGGCCATAGAGATGTTTGGAGCCATTCTGGTCTCTGATCAGCTCTATGGTCAGCTGGCTGAATCACCGGCTGCATTTTCAGGTTCCCTGTTGGGACAGGAAAGCCAAAGAAAAACATGGAAGACGGTGGGGGAGGGGGGGGGGGGCATTCCCTCCCACTGCTTGCAAAAGCAGTCTAGAGGCTAATTAGCCACTAGGATTGCTTTTACATGAAAGCCGACCGCTGGCTGAAAAGAATGATACCAAGATGATACCTAAACCTGCAGGCATCATTCTGGTATAACCACTCAAAGTCCAGCAACATACCAGTACGTTGCTGGTCCTTGTTAGGCATATATTGTAAACTTTTTTTTCATGCAGCCTGTGGGCTGAACGAAAAAAAAGATATTGATCGGTGGGTATGCCCACCATTAGAATACCTCCCTTCATCCACCCACTTCTAATGATGGGCATACATGCACCATTTATATATGCCGAAGCATGGGGGCATCCTCCCGCAAAAGGCAGGAGCAAATTGCTCCTCCACCCACTGCTGCCCCCACGCTTCGGCATATATGCTGAAGTATGTAACTGTGGTGGTGAAATCACCTCCGACAGCGCTGGAGTCACGGCTTTATATATCGTGGGAGCAAACGCTGTTGCTGTCAAGATAAATAAATCCGCGCTGCAACTGAATGGCGTACCTGCTAAGCAAATGATGGTTAACAATAAAACAAAGTAACATTACAGTATAACAGTAAGACTTACCATACCTGCAAAGCAAATACAAAAAAAAAAATAGTAAAAAATAAAACATTTAACGCAACCTGTGCCTAAAATATATATATGCCGAAGCATGGGGGCATCCTCCCGCAAAAGGCAGGAGCAAATTGCTCCTCCACCCACTGCTGCCCCCACGCTTCGGCATATATGCTGAAGTATGTAACTGTGGTGGTGAAATCACCTCCGACAGCGCTGGAGTCACGGCTTTATATATCGTGGGAGCAAACGCTGTTGCTGTCAAGATAAATAAATCCGCGCTGCAACTGAATGGCGTACCTGAAAACAATAAAATGGTTACCAACAAAACACAGTAAACGGTAAAGTATGAAAAATCTGAAAAGGAAACATGGTAAAACATAATAACAATAAAACATTGCAGAATAGAATAGAGTAAAAAAGAGAAGAACAATAGAGAGAGAATAGAGAGAGAGAGAACAATAAAACAACAACTATTTTTGGTTTTTTTATTTTATATTTTTTTTTGTGTTTTTATTTTTTTTAATTTTTTTTTAATTTTTTTTTTTACACTTTTTTTTAGTAACTTTTAACTTTTGTAACTCGTTCCAGGTTTGGGTCTCTCAAAATGCAATGGCATCTTGGGAGACCCTGTGTTAGTGTGCTTAGTCTGTGCAGTGCTGAACCCTACGCTAATACTCAACTAATGTATGGTAGCGTTCAAAGCATTCACCCATGCAAAGACCAGGATTGCCAGGACAGGAGGGACAATAAGACCGGGTGTCACGCCTAAATCCGCGCTTGCTGCAGACACGACATCTTTTTTGGGGGGCTCGTTGGGTAGGGGTACTCGGGATGGCATAAAGAAAATGCCGCTCATGCAGCCGGCTTACTGCATTTGGTTGGGGAAGGTGAGGTAGAGCACCGTCTGGAAACAGAAGGGCTCTGACGATCTCTTCCTGGAATTTAAGGAAGGATCCAGTCTGTCCTGAAGCTCTGTATAGCACATGAGCATTCAGCAAAGCCAATTGAAATAAGTATACAGACACTTTTTTGTACCAGCGTCTGGCCTTACGGGCAACTAAGTACGGCGCCAACAACTGGTCGTTGAGGTCCACCCCTCCCATATTAAGGTTGTATTCGTGGACACAGAGGGGTTTCTCCACAACACCAGTCGCCGTAGAAATTTGGGTCGTCGTGTCTGCATGAAGGGAGGTGAGAACGAAAACATTCTTCTTATCCCTCCACTTCATAGCGAGCAAATTATTATACTTCAAGCAGGCTCTCTCCCCCAGCCTAAGACGGGAATCTACAAGCCGCTGGGGAAAGCCCCGGCGATTAGGTCGCACGGTGCCACATGCTCCAATCTGCTGATCAAACAAGTGACTAAAAAGTGGCACGCTCGTATAATAATTGTCCACGTACAAGTGGTACCCCTTTCCGAATAAGGGTGACACCAAGTCCCACACTATCTTGCCAGCGCTTCCTATGTAGTCAGGGCAGTTTGTCGGCTCTACGTGACTATCTTTTCCCTTCGTAAACCATAAATCTACATGTATAGCCTGTGGCCCTGTCACAGAGCTTATACATCTTGACCCCGTATCTGGCACGCTTGCTGGGAAGGTACTGTTTGAATGACAAGCGGCCAGAAAACTTAATCAGGGACTCATCAACGCAGACAACTTGATGGGGGGTAAACAAGTCTGCAAAACGTTGGTTGAAGTGGTTTACGAGGGGCCGAATTTTGTAGAGCCGATCGTATGCAGGGTCTCCACGAGGACGACAGAGTTCATTGTCGTTGAAGTGCATGAACCGCAAAATCTGCTCGTATCGTGCCCTGGCCATGGAAGCAGAGAACAAGGGTGAATGGTAAATTGGGTCAGTGGACCAATATGACCGCAGCTTACTCTTTTTATTCAACCCCATGAGGAGGGAAAGGCCCAGAAAGGTCTTAAATTCGGAGACCGTAATTGGTCTCCAATCTCTGGCAAGGGAGGACTGGGGATTAGCGGCGATGTGTTGACCAGCGTATAAATTGCTTTGGTCCACAATAGATCTATAGAGATCTTCGGTGAAAAACAGTGAATAAAAATCCAGTGGCGTAAAGTCAACTGTTTCCACCTGAATTCCGGGTTGGCCAGTGAAAGGGGGAAGTACGGGTGCTGCAGAAGTGGAAGGTTCCCAATTCGGATTGGCCAATGCAGCAGGAAGGGCACTATGGGCACGACGGGCCTGTCTTTGTCTTCTTGGTGGCAGCGGGACACTACTAGTGCTTGCCACCTCGCCAGCTTGAACTGCACTTATGGGACTCGCCACGTCACCACGTGATACTGCAGTGCTGGATGTACGACCAGGGTGTACTAGGCCGCTGGTGCTTGCCAGTTCACCAGAAGGAGTAGCGGCGCTAGTACTGCTCTGCTCCATACGAGAGCCCTGCGGTTCTTGCACTTCAAGGACAGAAGAAGATTGGGGTCTGGTACGCCTGACCTTAGCAGGGACCACAACTCTGTCGTCAGAGCTATCTGTCATGGAGCCGCTGTCCTCTACAGGTTCGTATTCTGAGCCTGAACTTGACAGATGAGTGACTTCCTCTTCACTATCTGTCATACTCAGAAACGTGTAGGCCTCTTCACTAGTGTACCTTCTATTTGCCATTTTGGGCTCTAAATTTAGGGGTACACTAGTGAGACTCACAGGCAAAAAAGCTCCTGACTGTTGGCGACTGTATCAAAACGCTACCAAAAAACTGTTAGCGATCGCAGGGATCAGGCCTGACTCTGCGAACGCTGCAGTTATGTGTGCTTAGTGTTTTGTAAGTGACAGTTATCGATCGATACTGCACTTGGGTGGGCTGGGCAGGGCTGGGCCGAGGAGCAAAACGCAGGTGCTAGCAGGTATCTGGGCTGATCCCGCTAACACTGCGTTTCAGGGAACCCTAAACTGCTGGGGAGTATAGATCTGATCGGATCAGATATCGATCCGCTCAGATACTATAGCACTAAGGGAGGTGTATGCTGCGTGCGTGGGTTTTAGCGGTACTGGCGCTAACCTGACGCTGCCTGGGGCGACGCAGACCTTATCTGATCCTAAAAACTTAACTTCTATCACCGCCGGGCAATTAGGGGGTTAAACCTTTATAGGGTAATAAACGGCGGGTGCCCTAAAACTATAATAAACTATAATAAACTGTAATAAACTGTAATAAACTACAAAAAACAAACTAGCTAACCAGCGTCACCCGTAACACTTATACGGTGATCGCTGGTGAAAGGGTTAACTAGGGGGCAATCAGGGGGTTAAAACCTTTAGCAGGTAGTATATGGGGGTCCCTGTCGCTATAAAACACTGACAGCGAACCTATATACTTACCTCCCTAACTAGCGTCACCTGTGTCATTAATACAGCGATCAGAAAAACGATCGCTTAGCGACACTGGTGACGGGGGGTAATCAAGGGGTTAACTTTTATTAGGGGGGGTTAGGGGGGTACCCTGGACCTAAGGGGGGGTACCCTAGACCTAAAGGGGGCTAACCTAACTGCCCTAAAACTTTTAACTGATACAAACTGACACCAATGCAAAAAAAAAAAAAAATGCTATTGGTGTCAGAGTGACAGGGGGTACAGGGGGGTGATCAGGGGGTGATCGGGGGGTGATGGGGGGTGACAAGTGTGCCTGGCGTGTTCTACTGAATGTGTAGTGTTGTGCAGACTTACTTGGATGTCTTCTCTCCTCGGCGCGGCGACGAAAAGACCGCTCGAGGAGAGATGACATCACTTCCTTTCCCTCTGTTTACATTACAGAGGGAAAGGAAGCATTTTCATTCGCCGGGAGCGATCGGGAGGGGGTGGCCAACAATGGATGGCCGCCCCCTCACCTCTCATCGCCCGGGAAGAAATGGCGACCGCCTCGGGCACCGGGGGGGGGACCGATCGGACCCCCCACCCGCGGAAGGCAAATCACGTACATGTACGTGATTTTGCCTGTCCGTGCCACCTTGCCGACGTACATCGGCGTGAGGCGGTCGTCAAGTGGTTAAAGAAATTACACTAAACTCTGGTTTAAAAAAATATATTACAATTTAAGTATGTTTTCTTAAACCAAAAAAGTAGCTTTAGGCTATGGGCTTTTGGGCTGTGTGCTTCCTTCTTTCCTAGCCGCCCAATCACGCTTCTTTTGTGTAAGTTGGTAAAGAAGTGACACTAAACTCCGGTCCATTTATTATTCTTTATGATCCAACTTCCCGAAAAGGGCTTTGGGCTATGGGCTTTGGACTTTAGGCTATGAACTATGTGCTTTGGGCATTAGACTTTATGCTATGAGCTTTGGGCTCTAGGCTATAAGCTTTGGGCTATGAGCTTTGGGCTCTGGGCTTTATGCTATGGACTATGAGCTCTGGGCTTTGCAGTGTACATGACTGCAACTAACATGCACTGCTCGCTCCAAACAGACGTGAGGGGAAAAAGGAGGGGTGTAGGAGTACCATTAACTAATGGATGTTTATGAATTTCTACTGAAAAATAAGGGTATTGTTTAGCGTAAAAATAACTCCAGCCTCCTCCACCCCTTAGCCGGCCAATTCCTCTCCTTTATTCTAAGATGTTAATGAAGTGACACTAAACTCTGTTTTTGTTTTTTTCTTTTCTGTGGCAATAGCCTGGAGCGTTCACCTGAGAGGTAGTAGCTCAATCAGGATGAATTGACTCCTTTTCAGTGGTAAATGTCTGGAGTGCTCACCTGAGAGGTAGTAGTTCAATCAGGATGAAGCGACTTCTTTTCAGTGGTAAATGTCTGGAGTGTTCATCTGAGAGGTGGTAGTTCAATCAGGATGAATTGACTCCTTTTCAGTGGTAAATGTCTGGAGTGCTCACCTGAGAGGTAGTAGCTCAATCAGGATGAAGCGACTTCTTTTCAGTGGTAAATGTCTGGAGTGTTCATCTGAGAGGTGGTAGTTCAATCAGGATGAAGCGACTCCTTTTCAGTGGTAAATGTCTGGAGTGTTCATCTGAGAGGTAGTAGCTCAATCAGGATGAATTGACTCCTTTTCAGTGGTAAATGTCTGGAGTGCTCACCTGAGAGGTAGTAACTCAATCAGGATGAAGTGACTCCTTTTCTGTGGCAATAGCCTGGAGTGTTCACCTGAGAGGTAGTAGCTCAATCAGGATGAAGCGACTCCTTTTCAGTGGTAAATGTCTGGAGTGTTCATCTGAGAGGTGGTAGTTCAATCAGGATGAATTGACTCCTTTTCAGTGGTAAATGTCTGGAGTGTTCATCTGAGAGGTGGTAGTTCAATCAGGATGAAGCGACTCCTTTTCTGTGGCAATAGCCTGGAGTGCTCACCTGAGAGGTAGTAGCTCAATCAGGATAAGGCGACTCCTTTTCAGTGGTAAATGTCTAGAGTGATCACCTGAGAGGTAGTAGCTCAATCAGGATGAAGCGACTCCTTTTCAATGGTAAATGTCTGGAGTGTTCATCTGAGAGGTGGTAGTTCAATCAGGTTGAAGCAACTCCTTTTCAGTGGTAATAGCCTGAAGTATGTTTTTTTCTAGGCATCATCTGCTATAAGTAGAAAATAGCACAAACATATACTTATTGTTGTACATTACCCCATGTTGTTTTCAGGGGATCTGAAAGAGAATACTATACATTGTGAATAGCCAGGATGGGGGCTCCATTTTCATCAAACCCCAGGACATAATTAATGTACATATTGTCTTCATTTTCAGAATAATAATGATATGGAATAAATGTCCGACACAAGGGACAAGTCGTGTTCAGTTGAACCCATCTGTGGATACAATCATAATGGAATGTGTGAGTACATTGTAATTCAATAGATTCCTCTGCACTATACTCACTGAAGCAGATGGAACAGGTAGGCTGTTCCATTGCCAGTGGTCTCTGGGTAGGCTGCTCCATTGCTGGTGGTCTCGGAGGTGCTGGGTGCTGATCCCTGTTGTGATCTCCAGGAGGACGGCGCATGTTGTTGGCTCCATCCTCTCGTCTCCTCCGAAGCTGTCCTCGTGTGCGGTGGGCGATTGGTGACTCTCCTCCCTCCTGGCGTGATCACCTTCCACGGGTCCGGTGTCGTGGCATCTTAATGCCGGTGTACGTGAAAAAAAAAACTAAAAATATTTAATATTTATAATAATAGTAATATATACAATAATAATATGATAATAGCAAAAAATTTAAAATAAAAACGCTAATAATCACAGGAAACACAATCTGACAATGTGAAAATTAAGTGTGAACCTTGCTCTATGATAAATTAAGAATTAATGATAGGAGCTGCTCCCCTCAAAGTGTAGACAACGCTAACTTGAGTAATATTTAACAGTGATAAGGGGGCGCTATTAATAAAGTGCTAATAACTGATCATACCAACTAATACTTTTCAGGCCTGGAAACTTTGACTGGGAATACCTCGGTCATGTAACACTAGCCAAATAAATGTTATATCATTTTATAGATTTTACATATAATTAAACTGTAACAAAAAAAAATTAAAAAAAAAAGAATTGCGCTAGGAGCGTGATAAATGTGAAAAATAGAAAAATTATATAAAAGGGAACCGTGATAGATATCCTGCAGCTGAACACTATAACCCCGATATAGGGCACAAAAAGGTATAGATAAAAATAAGAGTGCAGCGCCAGATAAATACTAAAAGTGACTATGATATGTATAATGATACTGTATACAATATACTACTATTGTAACAATAATGATCAATAGTTAAGCGTAAAAAAAAGTCAAGTGAAAAAATGTGAAAAGTGAAAAAAGTGAAAAGTCAAGTGAGAAAAACACTAAAAATTAGTGACAGATACAGTTCATAAATGAAAATATCCAAAAGGAAGATTTCCAATGCGTGACTCAGGGTCTTAAGCTTTCCACCACTTGTGCTGCCCATCACCTTTCAATAAAAACAATGGAGGCTTACCAGAAAGCCTGCGACCGCCCTTATTCAGGGGGGTCTAAATAGGCTTAGTAGAGCAACAGGAATGCTGCTAGGATCTCCCAGACCTTCTACACAGGTGGCCGGTCAGCTTCAATGAAGATCATCCTCAATGGCGCACTTCCAGGAGACAAACGCTATACACCAATGGACGCGCGCTTCCACGGACCAGGCGTGAGCATTTAGTGGATTACCTAATTATTACTTATATCCTCTATTGATGACCCTTTCCACCAGGAAGGCTCGCTTAACCAGAGACTTCTTTAAAAACCAGATAATCCTCCCAAGTGCGATCCCGGACCCACTGAGAGCCTGTCCATGCCCTCAACCCAAGGGGGCGACCCCAATCTGTGAGGCTTACAAGTGGTCACATGTTTAATGGCCCCCCAATGGGGAATCAAATGGGCAGGAGCACCTTATTGCGTTGTTGAAGTAATAGTGTGTTCAGATCAGAAGAGTATAAATACTGCATCTGTGTTGAAGAGATTTGTAATAAACTAATCAGTAATAGATTTTTTCAATAATGAAACCCCAGCAGCACACTAATGTCCGTTTGTCTCCTGGAAGTGCGCCATTGAGGATGATCTTCATTGAAACTGACCGGCCACCTGTGTAGAAGGTCTGGAAGATCCTAGCAGCATTCCTGTTGCCCTACTAAGCCTGTTTAGACCCCCCTGAATAAGGGCAGTCGCACGCTTTCAGGTAAGCCTCCATTGTTTTTACTGAAAGGTGACAGGCAGCACAAGTGGTGGAAAGCTTAAGACCCTGGGTCACGCATTGGAAATCTTCCTTTTGGATATTTTCATTTATGAACTGTATCTGTCACTAATTTTTTGTGTTTTCATATGCATGTTTACTGGCAATGGAGTAATTACATATGGACTATTTTTTCACTTGACTTTTTTTTGCACTTAACTATTGATCATTATTGTTACACTAGTAGTATATTGTATACAGTATCATTATACATATCATATTCACTTTTAGTATTTCTCTGGCGCTGCACTCTTATTTTTATCTGTATAATTAAACTGTACTATGGTCATTTTACCACTTCAGCCCCGGAAGATTTTACCCCCTTAATGACTAGAGCATTTTTTGTGATTCGGCACTGTGTCACTTTAACTGACAATTACACAGTCGTGCGACCTTGTACTCAAACAAAATTAATGTCCTTTTTTCCCACAAATAGAGCTTTCTTTTGGTAGTATTTGATCACCTCTGCGTTTTTTATTTCTTGCGCTATAAACAAAAAAAAGACAATTTTGAAAAAAAAGTAATATTTTTTACTTTTGCTATAATAAATATCCCCAAAAAATATATGAAAAAACTAATTTCTTTCTCAGCTTTGGCTGATATGTATTCTTCTACATATTTTTGGTAAAGAAAAAATAAGTGTATATTGATTAGTTTGCGCAAAAGTTATAACATCTACAAAATAGAGGATAGATTTATGGCATTTTTATTATTTTTTTTATTATTAATAATGGCGGTGATCTGCGATTTTTATCGCAACTGTGGCAATGTGGCTGACAGATCAGACACTTTTGACACTATTTTGGGACCACTGACATTTATACAGAGCTAAAAATAGCCACTGATTACTGTGTAAATGTCACTGGCAGGGAAGGGGTTAACACTAGGGGGCGATCAAGGGGTTAAATGTGTTCCCTCACCTTGTTCTAACTGTAGGGGGGATGGTCTACCTAGGACATGAAATCACTGCTCCCGATGACAGGGAGCAGTAGATCCCTGTCATGTCACAAGGCAGAACAGGGAAATGCCTTGTTTACACAGGCATTTCCCGATTCTGCCTCTCCTTGTCACGATCGTGGGCCACCGGCGGACATCAAGTCTGCAGGACCCACAGGTACGCACCGCCGGCCTGGGATTACGAAGGGACGTATGGTTACGACCTTTTGCGCACCTCTGTCATTCTGCCAACGTACATTGGTGCTCGGGAAGCGGTTAATGGCTATGTATGCTGGGCATAATTCTCAGTATCTGTTCTTATTCTGTATGTATGGACCCTGCACAGTACCACTTCTCTTGTCCTGTATGCCGAGTGTAATTCTAGGTATCGGTTCTTATTCTGTATGTATGGAATCTGCTAAGTGCCACTTCTCTTGTCCTGTATGCTGGGTATAATTCTCAGTATCTGTTATTATTTTGCATGTATGGACCATGCACAGTACCACTTCTCTTGTCCCCTATGCTGGGTGTAATTCTTAGTAACTTATTATTGTATGTAACTTCATACTGTGTCACTGAATGATCCTGAGCAGGGTCGTCATCAGGGTTGTTCCACGGTTCTCCTGAAGGGGGCCCGGACAGCAGGCGGATCAGGCGGTGGGGTGGATAAGAGCAATTGCAGAACAATGCCCTGTGCTGCTCTCTGCAGCAAATTAAAGCCGGTTTCTTCCTCTCTCTGTGCTGGGGGGAGAGCTGGGTAGGGAGGGAAAATGTGTACTAGGAGTAATTTTGGGGGGGGGGGTTGTGGATTTGTGGAGAAATTGGGGGGGGGGGGGGGGTTGTGCTACAAAGAGGGATGGGGGAGAGATGTGTGCTAGGAGGAGAAATTGTGGGGGGAATATGTGCTAGGAGGAGGGATGGGGGGGATTTGTGCTAGGAAGAGGGATGGGGGGGTTGTGCTAGGAAGAGGCATGGGGGGGATTTGTGCTTGGAGGGGGGATTGGTGGAATTTGGGTGTGAAGAAGTGATGGGGGGAGATTATTTCTAGGAGGGGGGTGGTGGAGGGGATTTGTGCTGGGAGAAGGGATTGGAGAGGATTTTGTGCTAAGAGGAGGGATTGGAAGGGATTTGTGCTAGGGGGAGGGATGGGGGATTGGTGTTGTGAGGAGGGATTGGGGGGATTGGGGGGATTTGTGCTGGGAGGAGGGATTTGGGGGATTTGTGCTGGGAGGAGGGATTTGTGCTGGGAGGAGGGATTGGGGGGGATTTGTGCTGGGAGGAGGGATTGGGGGGATGTGTGCTTGAAGGAGGGATTGGGGGGATTTGGATTTAAAGAAGTGATGGGGGGGGGGGGTTTGTGCTGTGAGGAGGGATTTGTGCTGGGAGGAGGGATTTGTGCTGGGAGGAGGGATTGGAGGGGATTTGTGCTAGGGGGAGGGATTTGTACTGGGAGGAGGGATTGGGGGGGTCTGTGCTAGAAGAAGTGAGTGGGGGGATTTGTGCTGAGAGGAGGGATTGGGAAGATCTGTGCTGGGAGGTGGAATTGGGGGGATTTGTGCTAGGGGGAGAAATTGTGGGGGGATTATGTGCTAGGAGGAGGGATGGGGGGGATTTGTGCTAGGAGGTGGAATGGGGGGGATTTGTGCTAGGAGGTGGAATGGGGGGGGATTTGTGCTAGGAAGAGGGATGGGGGGGGTTGTGCTAGGAAGAGGGATGGGGGGGGTTGTGCTAGGAAGAGGGATGGGTGGGTTGTGCTAGGAAGAGGGATGGGGGGGGTTTGTGCTTGGAGGGGGGATTGGTGGGATTTGGGTGTAAAGAAGTGATGGGGGGAGATTTTTTTCTAGGAGGGGGGGTGGTGGAGGGGATTTGTGCTGGGAGAAGGGATTGGAGAGGATTTTGTGCTAAGAGGAGGGATTGGAAGGGATTTGTGCTAGGAAGAGGAATGGGGGGATTTGTGCTGTGAGGGTGGATTGTGGGGATTTGTGCTGTGAGGAGGGATTGGGGGGATTTGTGCTGTGAGGAGGGATTGGGGGGATTTGTGCTGAGAGGAGGGATTGGGGGGATTTGTGCTGAGAGGAGGGATTGGGGGGATTTGTGCTGAGAGGAGGGATTGGGGGGATTTGTGCTGAGAGGAGGGATTGGGGGGATTTGTGCTGGGAGGAGGGATTGGGGGGACGTGTGCTGGGAGGAGGGATTGGGGGGATTTGTGCTTGGAGGAGGGATTGGGGGGATTTGGATTTAAAGAAGTGATGGGGGGGTTGTGCTGTGAGGAGGGATTTGTGCTGGGAGGAGGGATTGGAGGGGATTTGTGCTAGGGGGAGGGATTGGAGGGGATTTGTGCTAGGGGGAGGGATTGGAGGGGATTTGTGCTAGGGGGAGGGATTTGTACTGGGAGGAGGGATTGGGGGGGTCTGTGCTAGAAGAAGTGAGTGGGGGGATTTGTGCTCGGAGGAGGGATTGGGAAGATCTGTGCTGGGAGGTGGAATTGGGGGGATTTGTGCTAGGGGGAGGGATTGGGGGGGGATTTGTGCTAGGGGGAGGGATTGGGGGGGATTTGTGCTAGGGGGAGGGATTGGGGGGGATTTGTGCTAGGGGAGGGATTGGGGGGGGGATTTGTGCTAGGATTTGTGCTAGGGGAGGGATTGGGGGGGGGATTTGTGCTAGGGGAGGGATTGGGGGGGGGATTTGTGCTAGGGGAGGGATTGGGGGGGGGATTTGTGCTAGGGGAGGGATTGGGGGGGGATTTGTGCTAGGGGGAGGGATTGGGGGGGGGGGATTTGTGCTAGGGGGAGGGATTGGGGGGGGGGATTTGTGCTAGGGGGAGGGATTGGGGGGGATTTGTGCTAGGGGAGGGATTGGGGGGGGATTTGTGCTAGGATTTGTGCTAGGGGAGGGATTGGGGGGGGGGATTTGTGCTAGGGGAGGGATTGGGGGGGGGATTTGTGCTAGGGGAGGGATTGGGGGGGGATTTGTGCTAGGGGAGGGATTGGGGGGGGATTTGTGCTAGGGGAGGGATTGGGGGGGATTTGTGCGATCTATGCTAGAAGTTATTGGGGGATTTGTGCTAGGAGGAGAGATTGGAGGGGATTTGCGCTAGAAGGAATTGGAGGGGATCTGTACTGGGAGGAGGGATTTGGGGGTCTGTGCTAGAAGAAGTGATTGGGGGATTTGTGGTGGGAGGAGGGATTGAGGGGGTCTGTGCTAGAAGAAGTGATTGGAGAGATTTGTTCTAGGAGGAGGGATTGGAGGGGATTTGTACTGGGAGGAGGGATTGGGGGGTCTGTGCTAGAAGAAGTGATTGGGGGATTTGTGGTGGGAGGAGGGATTGGGGGGGTCTGTGCTAGAAGTAGTGATTGGGGAGATTTGTTCTAGGAGGAGAGATTGGAGGGGATTTGTACTGGAACGAGGGATTGGAGGGGGGTTTGTACTGGGAGAAGGGATTGGGGGGATCTGTGCTAGAAGAAGTGATTGGAGGGATTTGTGCTGGGAGGAGGGATTAGGGGGGGATTTGTGTTAAGATGAGGGATTGGAGGGGATTTGTGCCAGGAGGGATTGGAGGGGATTTGTGCCAGGAGGAGGGATTGGAGGGGATTTGTGCTAAGGAGAGAGATTGGAGGGGATTTGTGCTAAGGGGAGAGATTGGAGGGGATTTGTGCTAGGAGGAGAGATTGGAGGGGATTTGTGCTAGGAGGAGAGATTGGAGGGGATTTGTACTGGGAGGAGGGATTGGGGGTATTTGTGCTGGGAGGAGGGATTGGGGGCGTCTGTGCTAGAAGTGATTGGGGGGATTTGTGCTAGGGGGAGGGATTGGGGGGATTTGTGCTATTGGGGGGGATTGGGGGATCTATGCTAGAAGAAGTGATTGGGGGGTTTGTGCTGGGGGGAGGGAGTGGGAATATTTGTGCTGGGAGGAGAGATTGGGGGGATTTGGGCTTAAAGAAGTGATGGGGGGGTTTGTGCTTGGAGGAGGGATGGTGGGGATTTGTGCTAGGAGGGGGGATTTTTGCTGTGAGGAGGGATTAGGGGGATTTGTGCTAGGAGGTGGGATTGGGGGGATTTGTGCTAGGAGGGGGGATTGGGGGGATTTGTGCTAGGAGGAGGGATTGGGGGGATTTGTGCAAGGAGGAGGGATTGGGGGCGATTTGGGCTAGGAGGAGAGATTGGGGGTGATTTGTGCTGGTGGGGATTTGTGCTAGGGGGAGGGATAGGGGGGATTTGTGCTAGTGGGAGGGGGATTGAGGGAGATCTATGCTAGAAGAAGTGATTGGGGAAATTTGTGCTGGGAGGAGAGATTGGAGGGGATTTGTGCTGGGAGGAGGGATTTGTGCTGGGAGGAGGGATTGGGGGGATTTGGGCTTAAAATAGTGATGGGGGATTTGGGCTAGGAGAAGGGATTGGGGGGGGTCTGTGCTAGAGGAAGTGATTGGGGGGATTTGTATTGCGGGGAGGTATTTTTTGGGGGGGAGATTTGTGCTAGGAGGAGGGATGGGGGGGATTTGTGCTAGGAGGTGGAATGGGGGGGGGGGGATTTGTGCTAGGAAGAGGGATGGGGGGGGGTTGTGCTAGGAAGAGGGATGGGTGGGTTGTGCTAGGAAGAGGGATGGGGGGGATTTGTGCTTGGAGGGGGGATTGGTGGGATTTGGGTGTAAAGAAGTGATGGGGGGAGATTTTTTTTCTAGGAGGGGGGGTGGTGGAGGGGATTTGTGCTGGGAGAAGGGATTGGAGAGGATTTTGTGCTAAGAGGAGGGATTGGAAGGGATTTGTGCTAGGAAGAGGAATGGGGGGATTTGTGCTGTGAGGATGGATTGTGGGGATTTGTGCTGTGAGGAGGGATTGGGGGGATTTGTGCTGGGAGGAGGGATTTGGGGGATTTGTGCTGGGAGGAGGGATTTGGGGGATTTGTGCTGGGAGGAGGGATTTGGGGGATTTGTGCTGGGAGGAGGGATTGGGGGGGGATTTGTGCTGGGAGGAGGGATTGGGGGGACGTGTGCTGGGAGGAGGGATTGGGGGGGATTTGTGCTTGGAGGAGGGATTGGGGGGATTTGGATTTAAAGAAGTGATGGGGGGGTTGTGCTGTGAGGAGGGATTTGTGCTGGGAGGAGGGATTGGGGGGGGATTTGTGCTAGGGGGAGGGATTTGTACTGGGAGGAGGGATTGGGGGGGTCTGTGCTAGAAGAAGTGAGTGGGGGGATTTGTGCTGGGAGGAGGGATTGGGAAGATCTGTGCTGGGAGGTGGAATTGGGGGGATTTGTGCTAGGGGGAGGGATTGGGGGGGATTTGCGCTAGGGGGAGGGATTGGGGGGGATTTGTGCTAGGGGAGGGATTGGGGGGGGGATTTGTGCTAGGGGAGGGATTGGGGGGGGGGATTTGTGCTAGGGGGAAGGATTGGGGGGGGGGATTTGAGCTAGGGGGAAGGATTGGGGGGATCTATGCTAGAAGTTATTGGGGGATTTGTGCTAGGAGGAGAGATTGGAGGGGATTTGCGCTAGAAGGAATTGGAGGGGATTTGTACTGGGAGGAGGGATTTGGGGGTCTGTGCTAGAAGAAGTGATTGGGGGGTTTGTGGTGGGAGGAGGGATTGAGGGGGTCTGTGCTAGAAGAAGTGATTGGGGAGATTTGTTCTAGGAGGAGGGATTGGAGGGGATTTGTACTGGGAGGAGGGATTGGAGGGGATTTGTACTGGAAGGAGGGATTGGAGGGGGGTTTGTACTGGGAGGAGGGATTGGGGGGATCTGTGCTAGAAGAAGTGATTGGAGGGATTTGTGCTGGGAGGAGGGATTAGGGGGGGATTTGTGTTAAGATGAGGGATTGGAAGGGATTTGTGCCAGAAGGAGGGATTGGAGGGGATTTGTGCCAGGAGGAGGGATTGGAGGGTATTTGTGCTAGAAGGAGAGATTGGAGGGGATTTGTGCTAGAAGGAGAGATTGGAGGGGATTTGTGCTAGGAGGAGAGATTGGAGGGGATTTGTGCTAGGAGGAGGGATTGGGGGTATTTGTGCTGGGAGGAGGGATTGGGGGTATTTGTGCTGGGAGGAGGGATTGGGGGCGTCTGTGCTAGAAGTGATTGGGGGGATTTGTGCTAGGGGGAGGGATTGGGGGGATTTGTGCTAGTGGGAGGGATTGGGGGATCTATGCTAGAAGAAGTGATTGGGGGGTTTGTGCTGGGGGGAGGGAGTGGGAATATTTGTGCTGAGAGAGATTGGGGGGATTTGGGCTTAAAGAAGTGATGGGGGGGTTTGTGCTTGGAGGAGGGATGGTGGGGATTTGTGCTAGGAGGGGGGATTTTTGCTGTGAGGAGGGATTAGGGGGATTTGTGCTAGGAGGAGGGATTAGGGGGATTTGTGCTAGGAGGAGGGATTAGGGGGATTTGTGCTAGGAGGAGGGATTGGGGGGATTTGTCCTGGGAGGTGGGATTGGAGGGGATTTGTGCTGGGAGGAGGGATTGGAGGGGATTTGTGCTGGGAGGAGGGATTGGAGGGGATTTGTGCCGGGAGGAGGGTTTTGGGGAATCTGTGCTGGGAGGAGAGATTGGGGGGGGGTCTGTGCTAGAGGAAGTGATTGGGAGGATTTGTGCTGAGAGGAGGTTTTTTGATGGGGTGGATTTGTGCTAAGAGGAGGGATTGGGGGGGATTTGTGATGGGAGAAGTTTTTTTTGGGGGGGGGACTTGAGCTAAGAGGAGGAATGGGGGGGGGTTGTGCACACCATGTGTGATGTGCATCCCTGTTACCTGCCCCCCATGTATCCATCTATAAACTATACACAGTGACAGATCTCAGATCATTGCAGTGCAATGTCCCCTCCCCCTCCTGGGTGTGTGTCTCATCTCTGCCCCCCCTCCTGTGTGTCTCATCTCTGCCCCCCCTCCTCCTGTGTGTCTCTCATCTCTGCCCCCCCTCCTCCTGTGTGTCTCTCATCTCTGCCCCCCCTCCTCCTGTGTGTCTCATCTCTGCCCCCCCTCCTCCTGTGTGCGTCTCATCTCTGCCCCCCCCCCCTCCTGTGTGTCTCTCATCTCTGCCCCCCTCCTCCTGTGTGTCTCTCATCTCTGCCCCTCCCCCTCATGTGTGTCTCTCATCTCTGCCCCCCCTCCTGTGTGCGTCTCATCTCTGCCCCTCCCCCTCATGTGTGTCTCTCATCTCTGTCCCCCCTCCTGTGTGCGTCTCATCTCTGCCCCCCTCCTTATGTGTGTGTCTCATCTCTGCCCCCCCTCCTGTGTGCATCTCATCTGTGCCCCCACCTCCTGTGTGTGTCTCATCTCTGCCCCCCCCTCCTGTGTGTGTCTCATCTCCCCCCCCCCTCCTGTGTGTGTCTCATCTCTGCCCCCCTCCTGTGTGTGTCTCATCTCTGCCCCCCCCCCTCCTGTGTGTGTGTCTCATCTCTGCCCCCCCTCCTGTGTGTCTCATCTCTGCCCACTCCTCCTGTGTGTGTGTCTTATCTCTGCCCCCCCTCCTGTGTGCGTCTTATCTCTGCCCCCCCTTCTCCTGTGTGCATCTCATCTATGCCCCCCCTCCTCCTGTGTGTGTGTGTCTCATCTATGCCCCCCCTCCTCCTGTGTGTGTCTCATCTATGCCCCTCCCCCTCGTGTGTGTGTCTCATCTATGCCCCCCCTCCTCCTGTGTGTGTCTCATCTATGCCCCCCCCTCCTGTGTGTGTCTCATCTATGCCCCCCCTCTTCCTGTATGGACGCGCACCCTGGAGCCAAATGAAAAAATCAAGTACAGGCACGTGATTTTGCGCTCAAGGGCCACCCTGCTGCAGTATATGTACATGGGGCGGTCCTTAATGCAGAGCTCCACCCAGCGCTCCTCTTGCACAATTGGCACTTTTGGGGAGAAGGTGGGAAGCATAACCTGATTTTGAACAGGTACCCACTTTCCACTTCCGTTCCGAGTGCCGCGGAGCTCTGAACGGAAGTTCTCCTCCCTCGCCCCCTTCAGTCTTCTGGGACACTGACAGGTCCCAGAAGACTGCATCCACCAATCACGATGCACAGCGTGACTCACGCATGCGCAGTGGGCATCCTGCTTTGAAGCCGCAAGTTGTCACAGCTGGGTGCCCCTAATGAAGATGCCAGCGATGGGGACCGAAGACAGCGGGTGAGACTGGCTGGGGTGAGCACTCCGCTGGATCATGGGACGGGTGAGTGGTTGTTTTTTAAAAGTCAGCAGCTGCAGTTTTGTAGTTGTCGACTTTTATTTTTTTCCATAGGTGGCTGGAACGCCTCTATAACCGATCCCCCCCCACCGCACATCATATGACGTCATCGGGTTTGAGCGGTGATATCTGAATGATGCCTGCAGCTACAGACATCATTCACATATCTTCTTTTAGTGCCAGATGCTGACCATAGAGATTTCCGGCAGACCTGATGGTCCCCGGAGTCTCTATGATCATTCGGAGGCCAGGCGCGATGTTATGATGTCACGCCCGGCCCCTGCATTTGAAAAAATGTCACTGCCTCGGCTGGGAAGCCGAGATCTTCTTCCTTTTTTTATTTTTTTTTTTTATTTCAGGCTTCCCAGCCTAGAGGTGAAATGTGGGGACTTATTGAACCCAATATGTCACTGCAAAGAGGACCTGTCATGCTTATTCCTATTACAAGGGATGTTTACATTCCTTGTACTAGGAATAAAAGTGATTAAAAAAAAAAAAAAAAGTTTCAAACCAGAAAAATAAAAGTAAAATTAATAATAAAAAAAAATGTTTAACCACTTGTCGTCCGCACTATAGCCAAAAGACAGCTACAGTGCGGACTTAATCTGCCGGGTGGGTGTCCCTGGACGTCCTCCCGTGCTTGAGCAGCCTGCGCGCCCCCTGCAGGGCGCGCTCTGTGATCAGCGAGTCTATGAGACTTGCCTGATCACAGATCGTAGTAAGGGTTGATCCCGACCCCTTACCACGTGATCAGCCGTCAGCCAAATGACAGCTGCTCATGCGATGTAAACAGAGCCGGTAATCGGCTATTTTTCCTCCTCACGCTGATAGCGGGAGGAGGGAAAAAAAAGCCGATCACCGGCGGCTGCAAGAGGGACATCTATCCCGATTGTGGCTGGCCCTGCGAGCTGTCCTCTCCTTCCCTGCACGAGCGGCGGCTCCCGTCCCGGATCTCTGCTCTCGTCTGCAGCCATGGATCAGTGACACCTCCTCAGCCTGTGCTCCATCCGCAGCCTATCATCTGTTATCTACTCACAGAGAACTTTGTTTCTTGCCTATATGTAAGTGGCTATATTTCATGTTACTATATTGAATAAAACAGTTTTACTTAGAGGCGCTCTCCTCTCTTTCTTTTTTATGGATGACTCCGAGCTGGCTTCACTCCTAAGAAGAGCTGCCCTTTGCTGACTGTGTTACTACCAGTCAGCATGATGACATCACGGAGCTGGTGGATGTTAGAGACCTTGCGCTCCTCCATCTTCCATTTGAGGATGCCCCACAGATGCTCAATAGGGTTTAGGTCTGGAGACATGCTTGGCCAGTCCATCATCTTTACCCTCAGCTTCTTTAGCAAGGCAGTGGCCGTCTTGGAGGTGTGTTTGGGGTCGTTATTTTGGAATACTGCCCTGCGGCCCAGTCTCTGAAGGGAGGGGATCATGCTCTGCTTCAGTATGTCACAGTACATGTTGGCATTCATGGTTCCCTCAATGATCTGTAGCTCCCCAGTACTGGCAGCACTCAGGCAGCCCAGACCATGACACTCCCACCACCATACTTGAATGTAGGCAAGACACACTTGTCTTTGTACTCCTCACCTGGTTGCCGCCACACACACTTGACACCATCTGAACCATCTGCTAAAAGGAGAGATGGGGGGGATTTGCGCTAAGAGGAGGGATGGGGAGGGGGATTTGTGCTAAGAGGAGGGATGGGGAGGAGGATTTGTGCTAAGAGGTGGGATGGGGGGATTTGTGCTAAGAGGTGGGATGGGGGGATTTGTGCTAAGAGGAGGGATGGGGAGGAGGATTTGTGCTAAGAGGTGGGATGGGGGGATTTGTGCTAAGAGGTGGGATGGGGGGATTTGTGCTAAGAGGAGGGATGGGGAGGAGGATTTGTGCTAAGAGGTGGGATGGGGGGATTTGTGCTAAGAGGAGGGATGGGTAGGGGGATTTGTGCTAAGAGGAGGGATGGGGAGGGGGATTTGTGCTAAGAGGAGGGATGGGGAGGGGGATTTGTGCTAAGAGGAGGGATGGGGAGGGGAATTTGTGTGAGGAGGAGGGTTTGGTTGGATTTGTGCTGATTGGAGGAATTAATGGGATCTGCGCTAGAAGTAGTGATTTGTGCTGGGAGGAGGGATTGGGGGGGGGATTTGTGCTGTTATGGGGAATTTTGGGGAGTAGATTCCTGCTAGGAGGGGGAAATGGGGATGATGTGAGTTGGGAGTGGGGGGCAAACATTTGAACTGGGTGGGGGGGGGTCTGTCAGGTAGGATGTTCGGGGCCCCTGTGATCTCTAGTGACAGCTTTGATCCTGAGTGTGAAAAGTAATCTCTCTTCCCGCAAACCAGAAAGGAGGAGAGAAGAGAAAACACTGACAGGTCATCACAGCACAAGCCGGGTCCAGCTCTCTATTGCCCCCCCCCCCCCCCCCCCCCCAGACACACACACACACGGACCCATCAGAAATTTTGGGGCCCCTTACACAACTTTAGGTCTGGAGCAGGAGAGGGGCCCCTGTGATGAGGAGGTGGGATTTGTGCTAAGAGGAGGGATGGGGAGGGGGATTTGTACTAAGAGGAGGGATGGGGAGGGGGATTTGTACTAAGAGGTGGGATGGGGAGGGGGATTTGTACTAAGAGGAGGGATGGGGAGGGGGATTTGTACTAAGAGGAGGGATGGGGAGGGGGATTTGTACTAAGAGGTGGGATGGGGAGGGGGATTTGTGCTAAAAGGAGGGATGGGGAGGGGGATTTGTACTAAGAGGTGGGATGGGGAGGGGGATTTGTGCTAAAAGGAGAAATGGGGGGGATTTGCGCTAAGAGGAGGGATGGGGAGGGGGATTTATGCTAAGAGGAGGGATGGGGAGGGCGATTTGTGCTAAAAGGAGAGATGGGGGGATTTGCGCTAAGAGGAGGGATGGGGAGGGGGATTTGTGCTAAGAGGAGGGATGGGGAGGAGGATTTGTGCTAAGAGGTGGGATGGGGGGATTTGTGCTAAGAGGAGGGATGGGGAGGGGGATTTGTGCTAAGAGGAGGGATGGGGAGGGGGATTTGTGCTAAGAGGAGGGATGGGGAGGGGGATTTGTGCTAAGAGGAGGGATGGGGAGGGGGATTTGTGCTAGGAGGAGTGTTTGGTTGGATTTGTGCTGATTGGAGGAATTAATGGGATCTGCACTAGAAGTAGTGATTTGTGCTGGGAGGAGGGATTGGGGGGGATTTGTGCTGTTATGGGGAATTTTGGGGAGTAGATTCCTGCTAGGAGGGGGAAATGGGGATGATGTGAGTTGGGAGTGGGGGGCAAACATTTGAACTGGGTGGGGGGGGGGCTGTCCGGGTAGGATGTTCGGGGCCCCTGTGATCTCTAGTGACAGCTCTGATCCTGAGTGTGAAAAGTAATCTCTCTTCCCGCAAACCAGAAAGGAGGAGAGAAGAGAAAACACTGACAGGTCATCACAGCACAAGCCGGGTCCAGCTCTCTATTGCCCCCCCCCAGACACACACACACAAGGACCCATCAGAAATTTTGGGGCCCCTTACACAACTTTAGGTCTGGAGCAGGAGAGGGGCCCCTGTGATGAGGAGGGATGGGGAGGTGGGATTTGTGCTAAGAGGAGGGATGGGGAGGGGGATTTGTACTAAGAGGAGGGGTGGGAGGAGGATTTGTGCTAAGAGGGGGGATGGGGAGGGGGATTTGTGCTAAGAGGGGGGATGGGGAGGGGGATTTGTGCTAAGAGGAGGGATGGGGAGGGGGATTTGTACTAAGAGGAGGGATGGGGAGGGGGATTTGTGCTAAAAGGAGAGATGGGGGGGATTTGCGCTAAGAGGAGGGATGGGGAGGGGGATTTGTGCTAGGAGGAGGGATGGGGAGGAGGATTTGTGCTAAGAGGTGGGATGGGGGGATTTGTGCTAAGAGGAGGGATGGGAGGGGGATTTGTGCTAAGAGGAGGGATGGGGAGGGGGATTTGTGCTAAGAGGAGGGATGGGGAGGGGGATTTGTGCTAAGAGGAGGGATGGGGAGGGGGATTTGTGCTAAGAGGAGGGATGGGGAGGGGGATTTGTGCTAGGAGGAGTGTTTGGTTGGATTTGTGCTGATTGGAGGAATTAATGGGATCTGCACTAGAAGTAGTGATTTGTGCTGGGAGGAGGGATTGGGGGGGATTTGTGCTGTTATGGGGAATTTTGGGGAGTAGATTCCTGCTAGGAGGGGGAAATGGGGATGATGTGAGTTGGGAGTGGGGGGCAAACATTTGAACTGGGTGGGGGGGGTCTGTCAGGTAGGATGTTCGGGGCCCCTGTGATCTCTAGTGACAGCTCTGATCCTGAGTGTGAAAAGTAATCTCTCTTCCCGCAAACCAGAAAGGAGGAGAGAAGAGAAAACACTGACAGGTCATC